>NC_057748.1:12189504-12285122 GCF_004010195.1 Chiloscyllium plagiosum | reverse complement strand
TGCTGGGCCTCTTGCTGAGATATTTGTATCATCGATAGTCATAAGTGAGGTGCCGGAAGACTGGAGGTTGGCAAACGTGGTGCCACTGTTTAAGAAGGGAGGTAAAGACAAGCCAGGGAACTATAGACCAGTGAGCTTGACCTCGGTAGTGGGCAAGTTGTTGGAGGGAATCCTGAGGGACAGGATGTACATGTATTTGGAAAGGTAAAGACTGATTCGGGATAGTCAACATAGCTTTGTGCGTGGGAAATCATGTCTCACAAACATGAGAGGGGAAAAATAGAAAAGAGACCTAAGGGGCAACGTTTTCACGCAGAGGATGGTACGTGTATGGAATGAGCTGCCAGAGGAAGTGGTGGAGGCTGGTACAATTGCAACATTTAAGAGGCATTTGGATGGGTACATGAATAGGAAGGGGTTAGAGGGATATGGGCCAGGTGCTGCAGGTGGGACTAGATTGGATTGGGATATCTGGTCGGCATGGACGGGTTGGACCGAAGGGTCTGTTTCCATGCTGTACATCTCTATGACTCTAAGATGGATTTTAATGGCATTTAAGGACTAAATGTTAGGGCAATAATGAGGAGAAAGTGGATTTGATATAAAAGATTGGCCATGACATTGAATTCTGTTCTTAAATTCTGGACTGTATTTAGAGGCATAGTTATAGAGATGTACAGCATGGAAACAGATCCTTCGGTCCAACTCGTCCATGCCCACCAGGTTTCCTAACCTAATCTAGTCCCATTTGCCAGCACTTGGCCCATCTCCCTCTAAACCCTTCTTATTCATGTACCCATCCAGATGCCTTTTAAACGTTGTAATTGTACCAGCCTCCACCACTTC
Organism: Chiloscyllium plagiosum; assembly: GCF_004010195.1. NCBI lineage: Eukaryota > Metazoa > Chordata > Chondrichthyes > Orectolobiformes > Hemiscylliidae > Chiloscyllium > Chiloscyllium plagiosum. The sequence continues at coordinate 12,284,276 of NC_057748.1, read as the reverse complement.
CTCTGGCAGCTCATTCCATGCACACGTCACCATCTGCGTGAAAAAGTTGCCCCTTGGGTCCCTTTTAAATTTTTCCCCTCTCATCCTAAACCGATGTCCTCTAGTTCTGGACTCCTCCATCCCAGGGAATAGACCTTGTCTATTCACCCTAACCATGCCCATTTATCATATTCATTTCAGCATATGTGTATCCATTCTCTGAACTTTGCTCTGCTTCTCTTCAGTTCTGAACAGACTCTTGTCAGTACCCCTTCTCCACACACCCACAATGTTGAAGCCAAAAACGATGGTGCCATTTGATGTTCTTACTCAGAGCATGGAAGTTCTCACCGTCCCGACTGGTACTTTCTTCCCGTAATCTAAAACTGGTTCCTTCATATCAGCTAGCTCCAAATCAATGTCGTATTCGGTCTACAGCGGTGCTAGACGCCGTACCCAAGCAAGCAATGAACTGTAGAGCATAAATTTATTGAAAACCCTAAATATACTTAACATTCATTTGACCACAGATCATTTAAAATTCAAACATGAGACACCATTTCAGGTTTAAAACAGTAACCTATCAGTAGGTAGCATTCTAATCTCTGAGTCAAAAGGTTTTGGGTTCATGTCTCACACCAGCACTTGAGCCCAAACATTAATGCTGACACTGCAGCATTCTACAGACTCAGAGAGCAAAACCAGTAATATTCAGTAGTGAATGTATTTGACACCTGTTTTGAAGTATACAAATGATGGCAGAAGCCACCTCCGTCGCCCTGCACTCATCCCTGGAGCATCTGGGCAACATCAGACTCCAACTTCATGAGTACAGCTCCACCTTCAATACCATCATTCCAAACGAACTCATCTCCAAATTCAGGACATAGGTCTCTGCTCCCCACTCTGTAACAGAATTCTTGACTTCCTGACCAACAGACTGCAGTCAGTAAGGACAGGTGACAACATGTGTGCTGGCAAAATATGTCAGCACTAGTTTGGAAGGCTGAAGGACCTGTTCCTGCACTGTAATGTTCTTTGTTCTAATGTCTCCTCCATGATAACCCTCAACACAAGTGCCCTGCAAGTCAGCCCCCTACTATACTCCTTATACACACACGACCATATGGCCAAATTCCACACCAACTCCATTGACAGGTTTGGTGACCACACCATTGTTGTCAGTCAGATCTCAAACAACAGTGAGATGGATTGCAGGAAAGAGATGCTTAGCAGCATGTTGTAAAGACAACAATCTCTCCATCAAAGTCAGCAAAATGAAGGAGCTGGTCATTAACTTCAGGAAGCGGAGTGGTGGGCACACCTATGTCTGCATCAATGGTGCTGAGGTGGAGATGGCTAAGAGCATCAAGTTCCTGGGATCACCAACAATTTGACCTGGTCCACCTACATTGACACTATGCTCAAGAAAGCACAGCGAAGCCTCTACGTTTGACATGTCAGAAAGACTCTTACCAATTTTTACAGATGCACCACAGAACGCATCCTATCCTGATGCATTATACCATTGTTGGCAACTGCTCTTTCTAAGACCAAAAGAAATTACAGAGAGTTATGAACACAGCCCAGCACATCACACAAACCGACCTTCCATCCATTGACTCCATCTACACTTCCCACTGTATCAGGAAAGCAACCAACATCATCAGAGACCCTTCCCACCCCAGTTGTACTCTCTTCCACCCTCTTCCAATGGGCAGAAGATATAAAAATTTGAATACCATTACAAACAGATTCAAGAACAGCTTCTTCCCCACTGTTATCAGACTTTTGAATGGACCTCTTTAATACTAATGTTGATCTCTCTCTGCACCTTCTCAGCAGCTGTAACACTGTATCCTGCGCTCTGTTCTGTTACCCTGATGCACTTGTACAGTGCAATCTGCCCATGAAGCACATCAGACTTTTCACTGTATCTCGATACACAGGGCAGTAACAAATTAAACAAGGTGACCAGTTTTACTGGTTTGTCCTTCTAAAGAGAAGGACTTGCAGTGTCTTCAATGTCTTTGGAATTAGATGTTAAATGTAATTTGCCTGTCTGAACAAATGTGAAAAAATCCCTTGGTAGTATTTTAAGAGCAGGAGAATTATCCCGGCCAAAAGTTATCACTTATCACCCACGATGACCTAAATGGCAACTGAGGCCACCCACAGACCTTCTGTTTTAGAGTTGAGCATGCAACCAACTGTACAGAGCTGGCAATGCAACCTATTTCTTTTTCCGAGACCACTTTGTGACTATCAGATTCAAAGACTCTCACATATGTGGAGGATTAAGCCTCAGCAATCCAAGAAATCCAACAGCTGTCACAGCTAGCCATCAAAGGGGAGCAGTCTCACCTCCGTGTCAGATGGTCAGAGATTCATAATCCCAAACTGTAGGATATATGTACATAATCAAAGCTGACATTCCAGTGCACGCACTGGGGGGTGGCGCATTACTTTGAATCTTTCAGTCATTCCTTCCCCTGAGGAAGCTGAGAAAGTGGTTTAAAAAGCATTCAGGATCACAGCACAGTGGCGTGGACTACTGAAGCAAAGAATTTATGACGAACACCAGTCTAACGTCAACTGGAATGTTGTGTCCAATTCATGCACTAGGATTTAATGATGCAAAGGCCTTCGAGAACCATTCCAAAGGAGACTCACTGGACCCGAAACATTAACTCTGCTTCTCCCTCCACAGACCTGCTGAGTTTAGATTACTTACAGTATGGAAACAGGCCCTTTGGCCCAACAAGTCCACACCGACCCGCCGAAGCGCAACCCACCCATACCCCTACATTTACCCCTTCACCTAACACTACGGGCAATTTAGCATGGTCAATTCACCTAACCTGCACATCTTTGGACTGTAGGAGGAAACCAGAGCACCCAGAGGAAACCCACGCAGACACGGGGAGAATGTGCAAACTCCACACAGTCAGTCGCCTGAGGTGGGAATTGAACCCAGGTCTCTGGCGCTGTGAGGCAGCAGTGCTAACCACTGTGCCACCGTGCCGCCCGTTTCTTCAGCACCTTATGGCTTTATTTCAACTATCCAACATCTGTAGTAGCGAGTTTTGAGAGTTAGACCTCATCTATCACCCCCTGAGAAAAAGAACAGGAAATGACATCACAACAGGAAATGACATCACCACCCCAAATAAACCCAAACATATAAATAGAAAGCAGGAATTATCACAGCGCTTCACCTGGAGGCCCACTGAAGATGTTACCTAGTAGGGTGATGAAACGTCTGGAAATGAACCTTCCGGCTCAGCGAACAAACCTACAACCAGAACATCTGCAGTATTTTGATTTTATTTGAGGTTCAAGAGCAAGTTTTCAACAGTCAAGAGTTTCAGTTAAAGAGACAATGATCCGTAGACTTCTAGATATGAAAGACTTCAAGGGATGTGGAGGAAAGATGATGCTGAGGTAGAGAAGATGTGCTCAAGTTGCATGGTGGAACAGTCTCGAGAGGCCAAATGGCCTGCTGCTACTCCTATTTTCTATGTCATGTGGATAGATTGGAGAAGTCAAAAAGTGTGGCGCTGGAAAGGCAGAGCAGGTCAGGCAGCATCCGTGAGCAGGAGAGTCAACATTTTGGACATAAGCTGTTCATCAGGAATGTTTGGATAAATTGGAGGAGTTGGGTATTTTCTTCTTGAAGAAACGTGGCTAAGAGGACATTCAGTCGAGGTCTTTAAAAACATAAGTGGTGTGGACAGGGAAGATAGAGAGGCTATCCCCATTGGCAGAAGAGTCAGGAACTGGAGGACACTATTTAAGGTGACATGCAGAAGAACCAAAGGGACCACAAGGAAAACGTGAGTGGCATGATGGCTCAGTGGAGAGTACCACAGCCTCATAGTGCCAGAGATCAGGGTTCGATTCCAGCCTCAGGTGACTGTCTGTCCAGAATTTGCACATTTTCTCCCTGTTTGTGTGGGTTTCCTTCAGGTTCTCCGGTTTCTTCCCACAGTCCAAAGATGTGCAGGTTTGGTCAATTGGCCATGCTAAATTGCCCATAGGGATATGTAGGTTAGGTGCATTAGTCAGGGGCTAATACAGGAAAGGGGAATGGATTTAGGTTGGTTACTCTTCGGTGGAACGGTGTGGACTTGTTGGGCCGAAGGACCTGTTTCCACACTGTAGGGATTTTGTAATGTGTAGATTCTGTAATGCACTTCTCAAGAGTTGTGATAGAGGCACTGAGGCTTTTTAAAGAGAATTGACTAAATATTTGAAGGGAGACCATTTGCAGGGCTACAGGGGAAGGGTGAGGGAGTGGAGCAAACAAAACTCCCCTTGCAGAGGGTTGGCACAGACACAACAGGCCTCCACTGGGCTGTGTCCATTCCATAATTCTATAAGTGGATTCATAAATTTGTGAAAGTAATGCAGTTGGGGAGAGAACGTCTTCACTAATGTGTTATGTCAGTGGACAGTCGAAACCAAATCCCTTTAATCCTCTTTGCACACAAGAGTGAGCGTCCCAGATTGGATCATGGTTAGATCTCCTGTCTCAGTGCCTTTGCTCTCAGCTAAGACCATGGAACAGGTGTGACTCAGACTGAATCTCAATACAAAGCTCCAAAAGAACTTGAACTAAAAATTCAAAGTCAGCACATGCACTGAGTAGGTAATTAAAGTTAATTTTTCTATCTCCAGGCACATGAGCTGATTCAGAGCTTCTCGCTCTATAAACCCTGATATCAATCTCACTCACTTCAAGTCCTGCTAAAGCCAAACTCAAAACGGTAAGTGGCGGGGGGTGGAGGTTAGAAAACCTTAATAGGACTTGCTGATGGATGTCAACATGGAATCTATCTAAGAAAAGCAGTGGCATTAATATAAAGGAGGCGCTGCTGCAGAGTTTGCAAGGGATGTTTTTAATTGAATTAGTGACAAGGCCAAATGGTCTCCTTCTGTTCACTGGTGCCACAAGAACAAGATGGCATTTGCTTCTGTCAAGAATCCAGCTGGAGAGTCTGTTCACATGGGCAGGCTGTAACGCCTGCAAGTATCGCATGGATCGGGCTGACCAGGAGACTCTCCCACAGGTGTCTTGGAAGGAATTACCAGTTAGTAATAAGCCTGTTTGTCACTCCTGGTGGTCAAGGCCCGAAGTAGGACTTAAACCCCGGGCGTCCACCCAAGTGCTTCGGACACCAGCCCTGCACCACACAATGTTAATCTGCAGTGCTGTGTTTCAATTACCAAGATGATGATAAGAGCTGGGAATAGGAGGTGATACAGGTGAAGAAACCATTGTGAGGTAATGACACATTTGGAGGAAATGAGGGAGCTAAAGAAAGAAAGAATTACCTTCACATCCCTGACACATCTCAAAACATCACTCCGAAGTGCAAGTACTGTATTGCTGTACTGTGTTATGAAGATGTGGGTGTACTTTAAGAGCACTAGAAGCAACAGAACTACTGGACACAGCACGGCCAATCAGTTTAAATTATACCCGGATAAAGACCAAACTCCAATCCAGTTTGAATGGAGTATATTGACAACCTTAAAAGCCAATAACACAACCAATGCTTTGGGGGTATAAGACCGGGGAAAATTGAACAGTTGAGGGGAGAACTGCCAAGACACCGGCCTCTGCAGACTGCCCGGAGAATAGCTCTCTTAAAAGGTCAGTAACCTGTGATGCAGAAATTCCTAAGAAAAGAAACAGAAGATCCAAATAGAAGAACCGAAGCCTGCCTAGTTTTGAGATAAGAAGTGTTGTTTTGTAAATCTTAATTGGGAGTTGTATCGGATTAGTATTATAGAAGGGAAGGTAAAAGATAGTTTTAGTAAGAACTTGTGAACAGTTGTTAGTTAATTATTCACTGTTATACTTTAAGATATAAAGTTGTTAATTTTGACTTTAAATAGTTCTTGACCACTCAAATTATTACAGATTACTGCACAGGATAAATCTTTCCTGTGTTGCTGGTTTTAAATTACGCAGGAGAGTTTACCCTGCATCGTAACAAGTGTTTTACAAGCAATTTAACACAGGATGGTCACAGGAATTAATTTGTTTTAGTGATGGGAAACATCACTAGTGATGGGAGAGCCCTTGCTCTCATAGAGTCAGAGTTATACAGCACAGCAACATAAAGAAAACAACAGACACAGAAACGTATCACCTTCCATAATACAATGCATTTACAACTATTGAAAGTGCAGTCACTATTTATATTGTAGAAATAACAGCAGCTAGTTTCCACAGTGCAAGCTCTCTATGGTAACGACTGGCTAATCTCTCTCAATAGTTTGCTCATTTTTGAAACAGTGCTATGTGACTTTTCACCCGCACCTGAGAGTGGAGACTGGCTCTTTGTTTAACTTCTCATCTGGAAAGACAGCATCTGTGACAGTGCAGCACACCACCAGGTCTGCACTGGAGTGTCGGCCTTAGAATCAGAGAATGGTTACCATGGTTAATGTTGAGCTTGTGCTTCACTGATTGCATCCTGTTTCCTTTCCAGACCCCACAGAAGGCAGGTCAGACTTTAAAACTGCCCCTTCCACAACGTAGCACTCCCCTCAGTAATGGACTGAAGGCCACCTGTGCAAAATTTGAGGAGAAAGTAGAGCAGGAGAAAGTTTGAGTTACCATATCAGAACACAGTGAGCGGGCCATAAGAATCAATTGTATAAAGGATTATGTTAATGTATGAGATAATGAGTAGTATTTAATGGAGACAACAGGTCTTGCCCACCATCTGGGAGAAAGTGAGGACTGCAGATGCTGGAGATCAGAGTCAAGTGTGTGGTGCTGGAAAAGCACAGCAGGTCAGCCAGCATCAGAGGAGCAAGGGAATCAAACGTTTCAGGCCTGATGAAAGGCTTTTGCCCAAAACATCGACTCCTGCCTACCATCAGCTCAGCTGAAGAGAGCCCGGGGCCATCCCTTTTCACGTTGGATCTCCACATCAAGTGCCGATCAGTCAGGCACCAAACTGGGCAGTGGCAGGCCTCCTCAGGATCAAGAACCTCAAAGCAGAAGCTGGTCAATGTGAGGCTGGCAGCCCTGCCTTGCTCAGCAGTGCCACTTGGGTGGGTGGGAGCCATCGGTACTGCGCCCACCGGAGGCTAAGGGCAGCCGGTGGACCCAGATGACAGACAACAGGAGGGTGTCCCACAGGCAGGACAAAGATGACCAAGAGCGAGGGCAAGGTAAAAAACAGAAACTCAGTCGGTCTGGCAGCATCTGCGAGAGGGAAACAGAGTTTCCATTTGTGGACCTTCTTCAGAACAAGGAAAGGTCACTGGGTTCAAAATGTTAACTCTGCTTTGGCTCCACAGGTGCTGGCAGACCTACTAAGTTTCAAGAGCAATTTCTGTTTTGTTTCAGATTGCCAGCGTCCATAGTTCTTTGTTACATTTGAGCGATGACTGAGGTTGGATCTTGGCTGCCTTTCTCCATTTTCCAAATTCAGCCCTTTTACAGTCTCCCCTGAATTTCCTACTGGAATCATATCAGACTGAAGAAGATGACTCAACCCATTTTGTCTGCCTTGTTAGAGCCCTCCAAGTAATCCCACACCTCCCGTCCCTTCCTCCTAGCCCTGAAAATGTTGCTTTTTAAAAAATGTTGTCCAATTTCCTTTCACAAGTTGCTATAAAATCTGCTTTCATTGTCCTTTCAGGCAGCTCATTCTAAATCGTAACAATGTCTGTGCTTAAAAAAAAATCTCCTCATCTCACCTCTGATTCTTTACTGATTGTTTACAATCTCTGTCCTCCTGCCTGTGTGAAAAGGTTCTCCCTACATACTTGAGTAAAACCCTTCAGAATTTTGAAGGTTGAACCCATATAGAGAATCTCCAGAGGCAAAATCACTGTTGAAAAATTCCTACATGTCAGAGCAGCCTGTAAGGTTGATCGCCATGCGGGGTCCAATAAAATCATCCTGTACAAGGTATGTTAATTATGAATAAAGAGTAAATGGCTTCAATTAGAAAAGGGCACTCAAAATATTAAAAGCTGCACTAAAGTGCAATCAAGATGTGAGGTTTTGATCTCAATAGCTAAATGGGCTGATGATGTAATTGAAGGATCAAGCAGACTCTGAGGGGCTGAATGGCCAATTCATTGCCTTAATGTTGCTACATCAACATAATACTACAGGAGGAGTTTGGACTTTTTTTGTACTAAAGTATCTTTGCTTATAAGGCATGTTAGCAAACATAAATGGCCTTTCTTTCTTCAATAGTACAATGGGTGGAATTCAGTGTCCCCTCACACAGGGAATTTGGGAATGGGTTGGTGGGAGGGGCATTTGTTCAGGTGGGAGGGGAGTGGATGAGTCCCACAACATTGAATGAGGGGTCCACCTCTTTCCTGTCAACTGCCCTGATTAGGTGTACAGGGGTGGGAACTCTGGATGGTCTTCCCATCAATCCTTTCAATGGGCATCTAAAATGGACGATGGCCTAGTCGGGTGGAGCAACCATAAGGAGGCCCAAGAAGCAAATCCTGTCAGGATTGCTTGCAGGTTAGCCAGAAAAGTGGCAGAAAAGTGAGAAACACCCACTCCTTCCCCCCAGCCCCCACTCTACTTAGCCTCGTCCTAGGTCCTCTATGATCCTAGGTGCGGCTAGCCACGGCCTCTTCCATGGCACTGCCACCAGCTTCAGATTGCCTCAGCAGCATTTCCACTTCCAGGGTCCTGACTCCTGGCAAAGGCTCTTTGGTGAGTCTCACCACTGACTGATTAGATGTGTGGTTCCTGGAAGAGGAGCTATCTCTCCAGCTGAGACCCCCCGCCCCCTCAAAAGGATTGAAAGGAAAGCTATTTAAAGCACATGAAGGGTGGAGGCATAGATAGTGAGATGAACAGGGATGTGAGAAGGTCTGTGTGGAGTGGAAACCGAGACTTGTTGGGCTGAATGGCTTGTTTCACACCCAAAAATGCTCTGGAAACATCATGATGCAACTCAGAGCCTGCACAGGAAAATAACCCCACAATGGCATTTTTATGCATCTCCATGACTTCCTCCACTTCAAAAAAAGTGCAGAAGGTTCCAATGGACAGATAATGAGAGGCAGGGGAGCTGGGCAGGGCCCGCAGCAAATCAAGTCTATTTTACAGCAAACAGTAAATGGAGACTGTTTATATAGATAGCATAGCAAACAGTCCAGTTACCCAGCAAGTATAATCTCCATAAACAACAGTAAACGCAGCCTATGACTGAAACTACAGCAAAGTTCCCCTGACAAAAACAGAGTTAAAAATCACACAACACCAGGTTATAGTCCAACAGGTTTAATTGGAAGCACTAGCTTTTGGAGTGCCGCACCTTCATCAGGGTGGTTGTGGACCTGTTGCACTATAGACCTGAGTGAGGACTGCAGATGCTGGAGATCAGAGTCTAGATTAGAGTGGTGCTGGAAAAGCACAGCAGTTCAGGCAGCATCCGAGGAGCAGGAAAATCAACGTTTCAGGCAAAAGCCCTGATGAAGGGCTTTTGCCTGAAACGTTGATTATTCCTGCTCCTCGGATGCTGCCTGATCTTTTGAGCTATAACCTGTGTTGTGTGATTTCTAGCTTTGTACACCCCAGTCCAACACCGGCATCTCCAAATCACGATGACAAAAGCAGGGTTACCTACCCCAGCAAAATACAATGAGTGGATGATACTGAGATAAAACAAACTATGTGCATAATGATAATGCCAGGTATAGTTGACAATGAAATGACCAAATCATCTCAGTTCCAACTAGGAACAGTGGTGCCACCATAGGCAGGCAGTAAAATAATAGACAGTGTAGTGTCCTTAAAGGTAATACGGGAAACAAGACTCCAGCTGACACAGGGTGGGTGGTGGAGGTGAGGGTGCAACTTTAACCCCTGAGCAACCAGTCACAATGTCAGTGCTGAAAAATCCTGACTTTAAAAAAAAATCCAAAACAGAGCAAAATCTAAAATGTAAACCGTCTTTCTACGTATTGAAACATGATGTGGGCCATACGTTTGCTCAGTTGGTTTTGGTGCAACACCTTTCTATCACATTTTGATAACTGTGACTGTGTGCTCACAGACAGTATAGCCTTTAGCACAGTGAAAGCAGTACCATGGCTTCTAAATAAATAGCAGATGCCAGGGGCTAGTTTCAAGGCTTTAATTTAGGCTCTGGTACATTTTGTACTTCAGCTTTTCCACAACTGCTCCTAATTCACTCGTGATTTCTGACATTGTATCGAAATAAATATGCTCTCTGCAGTCTCAATTAAATTTAGTCCACACTGGTGAAATCTCACCCAATCACGCTCTTCCTCTGTCTCCAGTTCTCTCTTGCGCTCTCCCTGTTTCTTTCTTTCTCCCTCTGTAACTCTCTCTCTCCCCCCATGTATTTTTCACTGTCTTTCTCTCTCTTCCGGTGTGTGTGTGTGTGTGTGTGTGTCTCTCCCTCACTGTCTCTGTCTCTCGCTCCCTTTGTCTCTGTCTCTCTCCCTCCCTCTCTGTTTCTGTCTCTCCCTCCCTCTCTGTTTCTGTCTCTCTCTCTCTCTCTCTCTCTCTCCCTCTTCTCTATCTCTCAGTTTCTCTCCACCCTCTATCTTTTTCCTTCCCTCTATCTCTCTAGATGATACAAGATATTGGTGGGGTAATGAATAGTGAGGAGGAAAGCCTTAGATTAAGGATTATAGATTGACTGGTCAAATGAACTGAACAGTGGCAATGAAATAAAACTGGATATGATTTGGAGATACTGGTGTTGAACTGGGGTGTACAAAGTTAAAAATCACACAACACCAGGTTATAGTCCAACAAGTTTAATTGGAAGCAGTAGCTTTTGGAGCGCTGTTCCTTCATCAGGTGGAACTCCACTATCATCTGATGAAGGAGCAGCACTCCAATAGCTAGTGCTTCCAATTAAACCTGTTGGACTATAACTTGGTGTTGTGTGATTTTTAACGTAAAATTAGATAAGTGAGGTGATACACTTGGGCAGGATAAACAAGGCAAGGGAATACATGATGAACAGTAAGACCCTGGGAAGCATTGAGGATCAGAGGGACCTTGGTGTGGATGTCCCCCAGTCCCTTAAGAGAGCGAGACAGGAAGATAAAGTGGTTAAAAAAGCATACTGGACACTTGCCTTCCCAGTCCTGAAGAAGGATCACACCCAAAACGTCGACCTCTCCACCTCCTGATGCTGCTTGGCTTGCTGTGTTCTTCCAGTGTCCTGCACGCCTACTTTGGGTTCCAGCATCTGCAGTAATTTTTGTCTCTAACTTTATTAGCCGAGGCATTGAGTTTAAGAATAGAGAGGTTATTGCCGGAACTGTACGGTTAGGCCACAGCTAGAGTACTATGTGCAGTTCTGGAATCCACATTATAGGAGGGATGGAATTGCACTGGAGAGGGTGCAGGGGAGATTTACCAGGATGGTGCCCGGCTGCAGAGTTTCGGTTTTGAAGAGAGATTGGACAGAGTGGGACTGTTTACCTTTGAGCGGAGGTGATTGAGAGGGGACATGAATGAGATATATAATATTCTGAAGGGCATAAACAGGGGAGCCAGGAAGGAACCTTTCCCCTTGGTGACGGGATCAGTGGTCAGACAGAATAGATTTCAGGTAAGAGGCAGGAGATTTAGAGGGAATGTAAGAATTATTTTTTTCTCTCAGCAAGGGATGGGAATCTGGAACTTGCTGCCTGTAAAGATGGTAGAGGCGGAACGCCTCATAATAATTAAAAAGTATTTAGATATGCTTTTGGGATGCCAAGGCATACAAGCCTATTGGCCAAGGGCTGTAAAATGGGATTAGAATGGTTAGATGTTTGTTTTTGACCACAGATGATCTGCTAAGCCAAAGGGCCTTTCTCTGTGCTGCAGACCTCTGTTACTGTAAGACACTTTGACACTTTCTTTTTCTGTCTGTCTGTCTCTCTCTCTCTCTCTCTCTCTCTTTCCCTCTCATTTTACAGGTTAATGCAACATCAAGGGCTGAAGAGCCTGTACTGCGTTGTAATGTTCGATGTTCTATGTTCTGTCTCTCTCTCCCTCTCGTTCTCTCTCTCTCTAGATTCAACTTCAAACGATTACTTAAGCCCTTTGCTTTGTGAATATCAAATCTGAATCTTCAGGAGATTAGTTCTCAGACAAACTGACCCTGCATATTTTGTTTAAAAAAACCAAACAATCCAATTGAAATGGCTAAATCCATAGTATTTACCATCAAGCAGACTCTGACATGGTGCACACCAAATTAATGACTCTTTTTGTCACCTGGCTGCCATCGGCTCTCAAACCTCTGCAAACTCTTGCATTTGTTAAACCTTTCCTTCATCCTCTGAACCTTACAAAGAAAGACTTGCATTTACGTAGCACCCTAATGACTACTAGATGTCTCAGAGTGCTTTACAGCCAAGGAACAACTTTTTGAAGAGGAGTCACTGTTATAATGGTGGAAAAGTGACAAACTCCCACCAACAGCAATGTGATAATGAGATTTTTTTTAATGATGTTGACTGAGGGAAATAATTGGTCGAGGCACCAGAAACAACACCTTATTCAAAAACACACCATGGAATCTTTTACATCCACCCGTCCAGGTAATTGATTTTTTTTGTTGTTCAAGAGCTGGCGTGTGACTTGTAGCCAGAACCATGGTTTGAGCCACAGATTCCTGATTCAACTGAAATTACCTTCAACACATTCTCATCTGTACATTCTCTGCTGAATTATTCACATCAACTGGATGCTTATTTGGAAAAAACAAAATCCAGAGGTATAACCACCAGGAAGTCAGAAAATCCAAAATCTTCAATCGTTCCTTTCATCTCTGGACATTTTTTGAGCCAAACCAGACCCATTCATAGAATCTCTACAGTTTGGAACAGGCCCTTCGGCCCAATAAGGCCACTCTGACCCTCCAAAGAATAACCCACCCAGACCCATTCCCCCATTACTTTACATTTACCCCTGACCAATGCACCTAACCTACACATCCCTGAACACTATGGGCACTCTGAGACATCTACTAGTCCAAATGATGTGTAGGTTAGGTGAATTGGCCATGCTAAATTGCCCGTAATGTTAGGTGTAAATGTAGGGGAACGGGTCTGGGTGGGTAGCCCTTCGGAGGGTTGGTGTGGACTTGTTGGGCCCAAGGGCCTGTTTCCACACTGTAGGGAATCTAATTTAGCATGGCTAATTCATCCGAACCTGCACACTCTTGGATTGTGGGAGGAAACCCACACAGACACGGGGAGAATGTGCAAACTCCACATAGACAGTTGCCTTAGGCTGGGATTGAACCCAGGTCCCCGGCACTGTGAGGCAGCAGTGCTAACCACTGAGCAACCGTGCTGTGGAGAAGAATGCAGCATGTCGGACAACAAGTGGGTGAATTGCACATTTTAATGCACGGAAAATGAAACCATTAGCTTCTTCCCTCTTCACCACCCTTTAGCCTCCCGTCATCAGCTCCCCTACTTTGGCTACGCCTGTCTCCACGAATCAAACCTGCCTTGTTCTGAAGCTCCACAAGAAGAATTAAACAAAAAGCAGTCAAAGAGCTCTAGGGAATATAAAGAGAAGTGTTTATAGAATCATAGAGTTGTACAGCACAGAAATAGACCCTTCGGTCCATGCCGACCAGATATCCTAAATTAATCTAGTCCCATTTGCCAGCACTTGGCCCATATCCCCCTAAACCCTTCCTATTCATATACCCATCCAAATGCCTTTTACATGTTGCAATTGTACCAGCCTCCACCACTTCCTCTGGTAGCATTCCATACACGCACCACCCTCTGTGTGAAAAAGTTGCCCCTTAGGTCCTTTTTATATCTTTCCCCTTTCACCTTAAACCTATGCCCTCTAGTTTTGGACTCCCAATGCTGGGGGAAAAGACCTTGTCTATTTACCCTATCCATGCCCCTCATGATTTTATAAACCTCAATAAGGTCACCTCTCAGCCGCTGACACTCCAGGGAAAATGCTCTTCCATTTCCCAGCAGCTGGTGTGACAGAACCAGAGGTGGGCTGGCAGCAGGGTTGAGTATGGGAGAAAATTGGTCAAATATTGTGGCCTCACATGGAAAAACATAGAAGAGTTACAAAAACACTTAAAAATTAGCAACTGGTCCCCACGACAGAACAGTGAACTCGTTGCACCGTTTAATAAAAAGTAGTTGGTTCTGGAATGAATAGAAAAGGTCAAAGAGCCCAAAGGGTTACTGGTTAAACTTCAGCACATCATTCGATTTCAAGGAGAGTTGTCGTTGGGATGGGTGGAGGGTGACTGCAGTGTATTAGACCTCCACGTAAATGGATGGACCTCCTCTTTGGCGTCTGGCATCATCCTTTTTTTTCTCTCTGAATGCCAGAGCAAGCACTTTTTTTTAATATCCTCTGACGCAAATCCTTCAGTGCAGATAGCTAGAATGAGCTTAATACCCAGGGCTGGATACAGTAAGCTGCATTATCTTTTAATAAAAAAAACACTACACGTTATAAAAAGCAAAAAGCTTTCTGGATTTACCTATCAGTCTGAATTGTCAATCTAAAAGCCCTTTGGCTCTGTGGTTAGAGGGAAGGATAGGTTTAAAAATTGAAAACAAAACTGCTGTAACAAATTTTGGTGTCATTTTATGCAAAGGCAAGGCTGATTTTCGCAAGGGAGCTAAATTGATTTAATCTGTGTGCTTTTTATTTTGTTTTCCAAGGCTTGTGATAAAGATATATACACATACGTATATAAAGAGGGATTGCTTCTGTATTTTTTGAAATAAGCTTAATTCCTATTTGTTTGAGAGTGGCAAGAATCAGGTTGGATCTATTTCATTGTGAGACAAGAGGAAATCAGGCTGAATAATTCTGCAAAGTGATTGGAGCTTTTTGAAAAATGCAGCTGCAGGGAATTTGCAATTAGAGTTCGACTTTATTTTCAATTTGTCCTTTGATTTATACAAACACACACACTACTTTGCTGAATGCAAACTCTTTGCAAAAAACAAAGCTTGCAAAAGGGGCATTTTTGTGACTCTTATCAGGATATATGTTACCTGCACTGCTCTACAATATCACTGGGATGTTTTCAAACAGTGAAAGACACAAAAGCCCATTCACCAGAACACCTATGGCACATTGGTAGTGTCCTTACCTTTAAGCCAGAAAGCCTGGGATCCATGTCCCATCTACTCCGAACATGTTGCAACATTTCTGAATGTGCCAATTAAAACATTTGGCCCCTTTCAAACACAAAGGGCAAGAAGATCGGGCACCTCCCCGCACAAAATTCAACGTGCTTCTTGTTTTCCGTCCAAATTGTCAAATGGAAACACAGAAACTGGGAGCAGGAGTAGGCCATTTGGTCCCTCGAGCATGTTGTGCCATTCAATATGGTCATGGCTGGTCCTCTATCTCAATGCTATATTCCTGTTTTCTCTCTGTGGTGATGGGTAAAAGGTTGGCCAGGTGGATCTCATTGAGTATGAGTTCCCCGACTGGGGCTGTTAACCTGGACCAATCAGGGAGTCTTGGCTGACAGACAGAAACAGGAGCCTCAGGGATTCTCCTCACTGGCTCTGAGCTGGCTGGTCATGTGTAAATAAAGGGTGACTTGATGACGGGATACCAGCCTCCGTGAAGTTATTTCACTCTCCACACCCCTTAACGCCATTATTATAAGAAAATTTATCAACCTATCACCTGAGCAACTATTTCTTGATTGCCAGAGAGGTGTATCTCTCCCTTCAACAGCAGGTGGCCCTCCTCTCACAAACACTTTTCTCTACCACTATCAAGTTCCCTCATGACGGTGGGATCCTTGTGGATGCCCAATCTGCATGGGCAAGTTTCCTCAGAGGAATGTGTGGGGGGAGTCAGATCAGCAGGCAGAAATCCTTCAGACACAGAGTATTGCATAGCATTTTTTCCCAAAGGAAAGCTCTACCTTGTGTCCCAAGCAATACTTTTCCCTCAAACAACAGCTTGTTATCACACTGACCTTACTGGGGGCTTGTTGTGTACAAATCGACCACCATGTTTTCTCTTTAAGATTTTATGATTACAACATTTAAAATGCTGACAAAGGGGACGATTGGTTATGAAACATTTAAGTGTCACGAGGCTGTGAAAGGTACAATACAAATGTAGGTCTCTCGCCTTAGTCAAAGTTGTTGAAAAGTGCATAAGTGAAAAAAGAGTGGTTAGGGTCTTCGACAACAAAAACAGAAATTACTGGAAAAGCTCAGCAGGTCTGGAAGCATCTCAGCTCTGAGGACAGGTCATTCGAACCAAAATGCTAACTCTGATTTCTCTCCACGTGTGCTGCCAGACCTGCTTAGCTTTTACATCAATTTCTGTTTTTGTTTCTGATGTACAGCATCTGCAGTTCTTGAAACATTGAAATTGTGTTTCATCTTGTGGGAGAGGCTAAAATCAGACAGTCAGTTCAAAAACAAGGGTTACGATTTCCTTTAAGATGGAGATGAGGAAAACATCGTTCTCTCAGAAGGTCATGAGTCTTTGAAATCCTCTCCCTTAGTGGAGGTAATGACTTTGAATATTTCTAAGACAGCGGTAGATAGATTCTTAACTGCCAAGAGTATCAGGTAAGGCAGATGGGGGAATTGAGGCTGCACTAACATCTGCCATGAGAGGGCAAGTAGGTTCAAGGGGCAGAATGGCCTACTCATGCTCCTTATTCATACGTTTGCATGAAACCATTTCTCTTCCAACCTGACTAATGCCCAATTTCCCAATTAATCTACATCCCTCACCAAGGAATGTGTCTCTATTCAAGTCCGGAATTGGAAACAGCTGCTTTAACCATCTCACATACAGCTCACGAAAGGCCATACCAGCCCCCACTCTCCTTCCCCAAAATAAAAGGAGATTGATGATAAACAATGCCATCTTTATCTCTTAAATGAGTGTTGGGAATACACACTGTTCAAATTCAATCTCAAATAGGGTCCATCCTATTCTTGACCATTCTATACACCCTGGTCACCCTTGCCCTCTTCACTCTTGCTAAAGATTGCACTGGTAATGTGCTGCACCGAGTCACTTCAGCAAAATGTTGGATACAGCTAATGATCCTGGAATTGTTCTCTTCAGCAGAGGCGGTACAAAAGGTAGGAAAAGCAAAGTAAAATTCCCATTAGTCAGTAGTTTTGGGCAGCTAACATGTCCAGACTTAACGACAGGAAGTGGTTTCCATCTCCCCATGGCTCTCCAACCATGTCTAAATCTATCTTCTTCAGTTCCTTATTTCTCCCAGCTGCTGTCTGGCTCAAAGGCTTGATCAGGTTTCGAACAAAGCTGACCAGTCTTGCTTCATAGAAGTCTGATGTAACCAAACAGAAAAATCTTAATCTGCAAGAACTCTGTTGATTTGAGGACATCTGTAAAAGATGCAGAACTATAAATATGTCACTAAGCCTGCAACAACAATGTGTTACTGGGAGCTGCTGCTTCAACCTATTCACCATAAAACTGTCTTTGATATCAGATTGCGATATTTTAACATATTGCTGAGATAGGGATGTGTTTGCAGTTCCTTTATGGCGTGCATGAAGTGCTGCAAATCTATTGTCTGCCCTCATGATCCCAATGTCTTGCAACTATTTTTTAAACATTGATTCATGGACATGAGCATTGCTGACTGCTTTGGAAGAGGTGATAAGCAGTCTTCTTGAACTGCTGCAGTCCTTGAACTCCTAGACTTCTAGATGGCTGTCCACTACCTATAAGGTGCACGTCTGAAGTGTAATGCAATATTCTGCATGTGCTTGAATTATAGCAGCTCCCACTACATGGAAGAAACTCAATGCCATCCAAAGCAGCTCGTTTCATTGGCACAGAGTCCACCAACTTCAACATTCACTCCCTCCACCACCAACACACAGTGGCAGCAGCGTGTACGATCTATATCATGAACTGTGTTATGGACCAGACCAGACTACCTCAAAATATTTTAAGAAGGTAGCCTAGACCCCAGCGTTTTCTTACTTTAAAAGCAGGTGTATAGTGGATACTTCAGGTGTGATGCAGCTGGTCAAACCACTCGGCTTTAAGCAAAACAGAATTTCGATAGGGTAAATAGACAAGGTCTTTTCCCTGGGGTGAGGGAGTCAGAACTGGAGGGCATAGGTTTAGGGTGAGAGGGGAAAGATTCAAAAGGGACCGAAGGGGCAACTTTTTCACACAAAGGGTGATGCATGTACGGAATGAGCTGCCAGAGGAAGTGTTGGAGGCTGGTACAATAACAACGTTTAAAAGGCATCTGGATGGGTATATGACTAGGAAGGATTTAGAGGGATATGGGCCAGGTGCTGGCAAATGGGACTAGATTAATTTAGGATATCTGGTCGGCTTGGAAAAGTTGGACTGAAGGGTCTGTTTCTGTGCGGAACATCTCCATGACTGTATGACTATGACTACTGTTGAAACACAAGCAAACAAAAACAGAATTTAGGATAACAAGTATTAGAAAACTTAACTGACCCGACACATCAACTTAACTAAGGAGCTGATCCAATTTTCATAACATCCCATAAGCACACCCCTTGGCAAAAGGTAAAGTTAAACACAGGTTCTTACAGGAGGAAAGATTTTGAAGAGAAAAGTCAGCCAGGAATCACCTGCTGAAGCATAGAACCATTTGCACTGCTGGAGCATCTGACTGTCAGCTTAAACTAAACCAAACAAGAAAAAACCTGAACTGCTGCCATTTTTAAAATATGGTCTTTCCAGACATTTTGGCACCTCTGCCTTTATGACCTCTCCTTAAAAAAAACCCAAGGACAAAATAACCTTGTGAAAATGACAGCATCACCAGAACTGTGACAAATATCCTTCAATGGCACATTCCAAATCTGTTATCTCTACCACCTAGAAGGTTGGGGTAAAAGAGTATAGTTGGCATAGAGGATACAGTAAGGATGGAGCATCAGAAGTTTGTGTGAGGGCTTTCTTTTCTTCATTCATGGAATAAGAGCATGCCTCCACCTAGGGCAGCATTTATTGCCCAGAGAGCAGTTAAGAGACAACCACACTGCTGGGTTCTGGAGTTACATATAGGCCAGACCAGGTAAGGACAACAGTTCCCTTCCCTAAAAGACATTAGTGACAATGGATTTGTGATCATCATTGGACTGATAATTCCAGATATTTATTGAACTCAAATTCCACCATCTGCTGTGGTAGGATTTGAACCTGGGTCCCTAGGGCATTATCAGGGTTTCTGGATTAACAGTCCAGTGATAATTCCACTGGCCAATACCTCCCACTTTTCTTCTTTCTATTGAAACTGAGTGAAGTCCCAGAGTATTCAGATCTTTCTGACTAATTCTAAGGCAGCTGACTCAAATCCCTTTAACACCTGCAGCCCTGCCCAATTGCACTCCATCCCCGAATGAAAATTCAGGTAACTTGATACTAAATCAGCTTTGCAGAGTCTGGAATATTCCTAAAACAGAACGGAAAATTCAGCCCACACTCAAGTATTCACACACACAATAGACACACACAAGTAAATACACACTCACTGACCCACTCTCATTTACACTATCACAGGCAAACCGACAACTACAAATATAGTCAAAGACACAGGTAGACATACATAGTATATGGAGTCATAGTGATGTTTAGTACAGAAACAGACCCTCAGTCCAACCCGTCTATGTCAACCAGATATCCTAAATTAGTCTAGTCCCATTTGCCAGCATTTGGCCCATATCCCTCTAAACTCATCCTATTCATATATCCATCCGCATGCCTTTTAAATGTTGTAATTGTACCAGCCTCCACCACTTCCTCTGACAGCTCATTCCATACACACACCACCCTCTGTGTTAAAACATTGCCCCTTGGGTCCCTTTTATATCTTTCCCCTCTCACCCTAAACCTATGCTCTCTAGTTTTAGACTCCCTTACCGAGAGAAAAGGCCTTGTCTATTAACCCTATCCACGTCCTTCATGATTTTATAAACGTCTATAAGATCACCTCTCAGTCTCCAACGCTCCAGGAAACATTGTCCCAGCCTATTCAGTCTCTCCTTACAGCTCAAATCCTCCAACCCCAGCAACTTCCTTGTAAATCTTTTCTGCACCTTCTCAAGTTTAACAACACATTTCCTGTAGCAGAGAGACCAGAATTGAACACAGTATTCCAGAAGTGGCCTAACCAATGTCTTGCACAGCTGCAACATGACCTCCCAACTCCTATACTCACTACACTGACCAATGAAAGTTTCCTTCACTATCCTGTCTACCTGATATTCCACTTTCAATGAACTATGCAGGGACATACATAATATACATGTATGGGACATACCATATATGGCATCCACAGTCATTGATACAAATACACACACAGATACGCACACACACATACAAATGTGTGACAAAATTTATCGGATGCATCCAAACAATTGGATAGGTACCAGCAGCTGGGAATATCACTGGAGACAGACAACTCATTAGAAATAGTTTTGCGAGTATAATTTATCACAAGTAAGTCAGTTGAATGTAAATAGATTTATCAGGTCAATGAATAGCGATATATTCCCAAATGTCTCTGTACACTCGCTGTTCAGCACGGTACAGAATTTAATACTGTAGAGGAAACAGTGAGAGGAACTGCAACAGACAGACAGGCAGTTCAACAAAGAGCTATCACATAGAGAAAGTTATGGATAGGTACATTAAAAATAGACGTTGACAACTACAATGTTGGGAAAAAGTCGTATGACCGAGGATTTCTATCAATTTACATATCAACAGAACCATCATTGATCAGCTAATAGGGTTGAACCTAAAACCCAGGTTTAAGATTCTGCAGACTAGCTGCAGGGAAATAGACCAGCTGCTCTGGACATATCTTGGTCATTGTGATGTGCTGACTGGGCTCCCGAAAAGGACACACCTCAAGGCTGTAGATCTTCATCAGAAATTTCATCATACCCAAGCCATTGCTTTGTCAAGTATGTGCTGGATTACAATACTGAAAGCTGGTAACATAACAAGGCTATTCTCCACTGCTTAGCCCGTTGGACCACCTCTACCTGTCAGAACATTGTCTTTCAGAGTGATGTGAGCAATAGGTCAAGCCTGTGACTTTCCTCGTGAGCCAGGCTATCTGCTCAATCATTGCTACTGGCCTTGATCAGTTGATGCAATTAATGAGTTTTGATCTTGCATGGTGAACCAGGTAAATGAGGGTGAGGTGGGCAAGTTGAACAAGGGATCCAAGAACACAATGGAAAAGGCAGGGAGGCAATGGCCTAGTGGTATTATCACTGGTCTATTAATCCAGAGACCCAGCTAATGGTGGAATTTGATTTCAGTAAAAATTGGGAATTAAGAAAAATGCCCAAATTACAAGAGGAGGTACTGGATGTCTTAAAATGCATGAAAGTGGATAAACCTCTGGGATCTGATCAGGTGCAACCTAGAATTCTGTGGGAATCTAGGGAAGTGTTTGCTGGGCCCCTTGCTGAGATAGATTAGATTACATTACATTACAGTGTGGAAACAGGCCATTCGGCCCAACAAGTCCACACCAACCTGCCGAAGCGCAACCCACCCATACCCCTACATTTACCCCTTACCTAACACTACGGGCAATTTAGCATGGCCAATTCACCTGACCTGCACATCTTTGGACTGTGGGAGGAAACCCACGCAGACACGGGGAGAACGTGCAAACTCCACACAGTCAGTCGCCTGAGGCAGGAAATGAACCCAGGTCTCTGGCGCTGTGAGGCAGCAGTGCTAACCACTGTGCCACCGTGCTGCCCAAATACTTGTATCATCGATGGTCACAGGTGAGGCGCCAGAAGACTGGAAGTTGTGATGCCGCTATTTGAGAAAGGTGGTAAGGAAAAGCCAGGGAACTATAGACCGGTGAGCCTGACACCGGTGGTAGACAAGTTGTTGGAAGGAATTCTGAGGGACAGGATTTACATGTAATTTGGAAAGTCAAGGACTGATTAGGGATAGTCAACATGGCTTTGTGAATGGGAAATCATGTCTCACTAGCTTGTGGGCGGCACGGTGACACAGTGATTAACACTGCTGCCTCACAGCACCAGAAACCTGGGTTCAATTCCTGCCTCAGGCGACTGTGTGGAGTTTGCACAATCTCCCCGTGTCTGCGTGGGTTTGCTCCGGTTTCCTCCCACAGTCCAAAAATGTGCAGGTTAGGTGTATTGGCTGTGCTAAATTGCCTGTAGTGTTAGGGGAATGGGTCTGGGTAGATTGTGCTTTGGTGGGTCGGTATGGACTTGTTGGGCTGAAGGGCCTGTTTCCACACTATAAGTAGTCTGGCTGTCATTTCTGAAACTTCTTTGATGTATGGTAAGGTGGTTAGGGTTTCTGGCTGCGTTTGGTCTGCTTGTCGTGGTTTGTTCTTGTGGAATCTGTGCACTGTTTTTTTTTGAGTATCCGTTCTTCTTGAATATGTTGTATAGGTGGTTCTCCTCTGTTTTTCGAAGTTCGTCTGTGCTGCAGTGTGTGGTGGCTCGTTGGAATAGTGTTCCATACTCCACGGATACTCAAAAAAAAAACAGTGCGCAGATTCCTCAAGAACAAACCACGACAAGCAGACCAAACACAGCCAGAAACCCGAGCCACCTTACCATATATTAAAGAAGTTTCAGAAATGACAGCCAGACTACTAAGACCCCTCGGAATCCTAGTAGCACACAAACCCACCAACACTCTCAAACAAAAACTAACAAACTTAAAAGACCCAGTACAACCCATGGACAAAACCAACGTCATCTATAAAATTCCATGCAAGGACTGCCACAAACACTACATAGGACAAACAGGAAGAAAGTTAGCCACCAGGATAACATCACCACAAACCCCAGGAACCCCATCCAGGAGAAAGATATAAATAGAAAGCAGGAGACAACAGCTTCGCTTCACTTGAAGGTCGCCACTGATGATGTTACCTAGCCAGGTAATGAAACGTCTGGATATCAAACCTACAACTCAGCGAGCAAACCTGCACCCTATTACAACAGTGATGTATGAATGGCAACGTGGGTGTGAAGAGACAATAGACAGGCTTATATTGTTAAATTCACCAAATCCTTTCCATCAGTGGTGCTCACAAATAAAGTAACTGTCAGTTGGAGAATTCCAACAAGATTATGGTATAGAAATGTTCCATTTAGCACAGTGGTTATGTTCCTGGAATAACAACCTAGCAACAATTATCAACCAGGTCATTGAGTAGCACCTGCTCACCAAAAACATGCTCACAGATGGACTCTTTGGGTTCTGGCAGGACCAATCAATTCTTGATCGCATTCAAGCCATGGTCCAAACATGAACTTAACGAGATGAAATCCACAGTGAGATAAAAGGAACTGCCCTTGACATCTAGGTAACATTTAACCTAACACACCCCTAGGACCCCAAGCAAAGCTGGAGTCAAAGGACTTGGGGAAAATATCTTCATTAATTGGAGTCCTACTTGGCCTAAAGGAAAGATAGTGTCCACTGGTGATGGCACAGTGCTACCATTCCCAATCCCTCAAACCATGGAGGCAAATCATGTTCATGTGGAACAAGCCCTGGATAACATTCATCCTAAGATATGGTAAGTAACATTTGATCCACTCAAATGGTGGGTAATGACCAAATCTAACAAGAGAGAATCTAACCATCTTTCATTGACATTCAATGGTATTACAAAACTTGAATATGCTACCATCAACTATTCTTCAACAGAAAAGTAACTAAACTAGCTCTATTAATACTCTAGCCTCAACAAGAGTATCCTGCACTGAGTGCCTTAACCTCCTGACACCTTAAAGCCAGAAGGCTACCCACAAGACAGAAGTCAAAAATATGATAGGAAATCCTCAGTTGCCCGGATGTCTGGAGCTCCAGCAACACTCAAGAAGCTCAATACCATCCAGGACAAAGCTCTCTGCTGACTGGCATTCCAGACTGGACAGCACCCAGGGACCGGACAGCACCCAGAGTCCGGGCAGCACCCAGAGACAGGGCAGCACCCAGGGACCGGGCAGCACCCAGGGACAGGGCAGCACCCAGGGACAGGGCAGCACCCAGAGACAGGACAGGACCCAGGGACCGGGCAGCACCCAGGGACAGGGTGCTGCCCTGTCCCTGAGTGCTGCCCCGTCTCTGGGTGCTGTCCTGTCCCTGGGTGATCTCCTGTCTCTGGGTGCTGTCTGGGCTCTGAGTGCTGTCCTGTACCTGGAATAATTTGTGCCCTTAGTAATTTGTGCCCTCCACCTCAGGCACACTGTGCCTAGATGTGTGAGCAATCAATCGATGTAAAACCCATCTGGTCCACCCAGGGAAGGGAATCCTTCATCCATACCTGATGCAACCTGTATCTGACTCAGACCCACAGCAGTGTGGTTGACTCTTGAATGCTCTCTGACATGACCAAATAAGCCACTCAACTCAAGAACAGTTCGGGATGGGGAGCAAATACAAGGCCAGCCACATCCCTTCAAAGAATGTGAAAAAAACCTCCACTGTTCTCTGAGAAAAGACGAACAACCCTTTGAGGGGAGGGGTATAAATGACTACCTTATATTTATTTGGTCTTCCCAAATGCTCTCTTTAATGTTAAAAGTATCGACCTGCTTTAGATAAAAGCGAAATATGGAGAATGCTGGAAATCTGAAATTTAAAAGATATGGGAAATACTCAGCAGGTCTGCCACTAACTCTGCAGAGAGAAACAAAGTTAATTCTTCATATTGATAATCTCATTGTTGTAATGAAAAAGTTAAAAATCACACAATGCCAGGTTATAGTCCAACAGGTAATATGGAAGCACTAGCTGCTCCTTCATCAGGTCAACCACCTGATGAAGGAGCAGCGCTTCGAAAGCTAGAGCTTCCAGATAAACCTGTTGGACTATAACCTGACGTTGTGTGATTTTTAACTTTGTACACCCCAGTCCAACACCGGCTCCTCCAAGTTGTAATGAAAGTCATTACTCTGTTTCTCTCCACAGAGGTTTCCAGATGCGCTGAATGCTCCCATTCCTCCTTTTTTTCCCTTTCCATTTTGTCTTTCAGTCTTCTCCTTCCTGGAGATATAAAGTCCAAGCCTGTTGATAATAGATAGAGTATTTCCACTTTGCAAACATCCTAATGTCACAATATTGCCGTGCTTTAACTGAAATGCTCCCTCACAGATGAGTCAGAAAACCTGGAGTGCATTTACCCTTGAAGCTTTATATTTTTGATGGATTAGACTTTGACATATGAATTATAGAAGACTGCTAGTTAGAGATACTTCGAAATGGCAACAGATAGACACAGCTGTTCTTTATGGATGTAAATCAAATTCTTGGAAAGCCCCGCATTACTCTACCTCTGAACACCTTCCAAGTGTCTGCTCTTATCAGTGAGTCTGTTTCTTTTTCCCTGTTCCAATAACCAAACCACAACTGTAAAGAAACTGGATTTCCCTGAGGGAGTTATTGAGCTGATAACTGTCTAATAGATATCCTCTGAGAAAATTACCATAAAAAACTGTTTCCACAGATAAAAGCACTTAGATTAGAATGTCCATTAAAAGATAGCATTTGCAGAAAATAAAATGGAATAAGACTATTAGATTCAGCATGTCCATCCCTTTCTCAACTTGTTCTTGCCAGATCTCTCAAACCTAGTGATAAACACAGTCCGTTCCAATACTGATTATGTGTCCCTCAAAGTTCATAATATCCAATGTGAAGGATTCTATTTGATTTCCTTTCATGCTCTCACATTTCAATGTGCTAACAGCAGTACAAATTAATAAAATAATGGGCAGCACGAGCCTCAGTGGTTAGCACTGCTGCCTCACAGCACCAGGGATCCGGGTTCGATCCCACCCTCGGATGACTGTCTGTGTGGAGTTTGCACATTCTCCCTGTGTCTGTGCCGGTTTCCTCCGGGTGCTCTGGTTTCCTCCCACAGTGCAAAGATGTGCATGTAAAGGGGATTGGCCATGGGAAATTGCCCATAGTGTGCAAGGATGTGTAGGTTAGGTGGATTGGCCATGAGAAATTGCCCGTAGTGTTCAAGGATGTGTAGGTTAGGTGGATTGACCAGGGGTAAATGTAGAGCAATAGGGTAGGGGAATGGGTCTTGGTGGGATACTCTTCAGAGGTTCAGTGTGGACTTATTGGGCCAAATGGCCTGTTTCCATACTGTATGTATTCTATGAAAATGTACAGCACAGAAATAGACCATTTGGCCGAACCGATCCATGCCAGTATTTAAGTTACACTTGACTGTCCTCACTTACTATTTATCTCACTCTGCCCAACAGATCCTTCTATTTCTTACCCCCTTACACAAACTTCCAGAATTCCCTTAAACATAAAACAAACACAGAAAGTGTAGCAATTGTAACAAGGTCAGCCAGATGAATGTCATAGAATATGAGTTCCCTGATTTGGGCTGTTAATCTAGGCTGAGGAAGGGTTCTGATGAAGGGCCACTGAACCCGAAACATTAACTCTGATTTTTCTTCACAGATGCTGCCAGACCTGCTGAGCTTTTCCAGCATCTCTATTTTTGTTTCTTATAATTATGTATTGGACTTCCCTAAAAGTATCTTCTCAATGTCTGCCTTCTGAAAAAGCCCTTCCTAATTTTAAAGACCTTTACTGGGCTACCTCTCAGGCTCTGTGGTTCAGCTGGTGGCACACTTGTCTTTGCATCCCGAGGCTCTCAATTCAAGTCCCACTCTGGGACTTCTGAGCTAAACAAATCATAGCTAACATTTCTGAGCAACGCTAAAGGAGAGTTGCAGGGTTGCGGGTGTTGTCTTTCAGGTGAGACAATCAACCAAGTGTCTCATTTGTCTGCTTAGGTCGATACAAAACATCCCATGTCAGCATTCGGTAAAAACTAAAGGAGTTTAACTTCGTGTCCTGGCCAATGATTTATCTTTCAAGCATCACAAAGTACATATTAACTGGTCATTATCACATCGCTTTTTGTGGGAACTTGCTGAATGTGATTGATTGTTGTACAGTTGGTTCTGATAATAATGCAATAGTTCCGTTCTTGTGCGGTCTCGCGTTATAAGAAAATTGCACAATATCCGTGCCATTTAAACTAATGGGGCCGGAATCGCATTAGAGCCAATACAGGTAAAGAAAGTTGATGTTCTACAAACAACGGTCTAAATTCTTCAATGGCTTTCAAGTCAATTTGTGTTGTAGTAGAACCAACTATTTTTTCTATTTTACAGTAATGGCTACGCCTTCAAAAAAAAGTCCATAATTAGCTATCAATGACTTTGAGACAGCCAGTGTTCATGGAAACTGCTATATAAATCTTTCTCTTTTATTCTAATTCCTAGAGACAGAACTCCAGCCCATCTAATTGCTCCTACTGTGAAGAATCCATAACAGGTGCTACCGGCTATTGGCTGCACAGCTGAAGCTTCTCTGAAACCCAGAATCAACCACAAGCATACGTTCATCTGGTTATGATGCTACAATTCAATCGAAGGAGGAAGCTGACTCATGCTTTCAAGAGCAATGCCTGACCTCACCAATCATGTGTGGGAGAAGCTTCTTCATGCGGTAGCCCAGAAAGTAGGTCAGAACCATTATGAGAGGGTTGTGAATGAAACCAGGAAAGAAATCAAAGAGAAGAGCATTTTCAAGTCATTTGGTGTCACAAATGAGATGCTACGATTGGCCCAAGTAGATCTTAACCAAAGGGTGGGAGAAGATCCAGGCTGCTTTCCCGTTGCTAATAACTGGACAACTCCATGTCTGAAGATCACTCACCACGGGATTCAGTTCTACTCAGATAACCTTTGCTGTAGAAAAATTCCATCATTATCTAAGGAAAGGCAGGACAGATGAAAGTCTGAGTGAGCTCCACTAGGCTTGTTGATGCTGTGGGGTTGCATCAAGGCACTGCCTCGAAGGGACGGAAGTGATTAATTAGAGGGTTTCTTTCATCTAATGAAACTTTGCATATGGCATGCTTGCCTTGATTGGTCGGGGAATTGAGTACAAGAGTCAAGATGTCATGTTGCAGCTTTGTAAGACTTTGGTTCGGCCACACTTAAGGTTTGGCATTCAATTCTGGTTGCCACATTACAGGAAGGATCTGGAGACTTTGGAGTGGGTGCAAAAAACGTTTACCAGGATGCTGCCTGGATTAGAGGGTATGAGCTAGAAAGAGAGGCTAGAAAAATTCAAATTGTTTTCTCTGGAGCAGTGGAGGCTGAGGTGAGACCTGATACACGTCTATAAAATTATGAGATGCATAGATAGGGTTGACGGTCAGAATCTTTGTCCCAGAGTTGAAATGTCTAATACTAAGGAAGATGCATTTAACATGAGGGGGGAGAAGTTCAAAAGAGATGCGAGGAGCAAGTTTTTTGCACATAGGGTGGTAGGAGTCTGGAACGCACTGTCAGGGGTGGAGATAAAAACAATAAGAGTGCTTAAAGGGACTTTTAGGTATGCATGTGAATATGCAAGGAATGGAAGGATATGGACCAAGGGCAGGCACAACACTGTGGGCCGAAAAGCCTGTTCCTGTGCTGTACCGTTCTACATTCTATGGTCTATGAAGCTGTTCCAAGCTCTGGCACTTGGAGACCAGTTTAGAGATATAAAAGGTCCACTACTGAAGAGCTGAATCCTCATCCATTGAAGATAAATTGTAAATTTAAGAAATCAATTGATGCACTCAGAGAAAGTTGGAAGTAACCATGTGTAAATGGAAATGGAAGGAAAGCAAGTATCATCCACGTGATATTAAAATATTTGATGACGAACAACCATCTGTTGAAGGAGCGTCGCTCCGAAAGCTAGTGTTTCCAAATAAACCTGTTGGACTATAACCTGGTGTTGTGTGATTTTTAACTTTGGATCAGTGGTGCTGGAAGAGCACAGCAATTCAGGCAGCATCCGAGGACAGGCAAAATCGACGTTTCGGGCAAAAGCCCTTCATCAGGAATAAAGGCAGAGAGCCTGAAGCGTGGAGAGATCAGGCTCTCTGCCTTTATTCCTGATGAAGGGCTTTTGCCCGAAACGTCGATTTTGCCTGTCCTCGGATGCTGCCTGAATTGCTGTGCTCTTCCAGCACCACTGATCCAGAATCTGGTTTCCAGCATCTGCAGTCATTGTTTTTACCTCGTGATTTTTAACTTTGTCCACCCGGTCCAATACTGGCACCTCCACATCATAAGATATCTTGGGTCACGTGTACATTTCCCATCTACTGTCTTGACATGATTCTAGCCCTGCTGTGATTTTTTTTTTGTCAGGATTTCAAATTGAAACTGTGTTTGGAAACATTTTGAACGTAAATCCTATATACGAAGGAACTAGACGGGAGAGATTTACTACCAGGGCTTTTTATTAGAAGGGATGAGGGATTACAATTACGTGGGCAGACTGAAGAAACTAGCATTGTTCTCCTTAAGAGCTGAGCAGACTAAGAGGAGATTTGATGGAGGTGTTCAAAATCATGAAGAGTTCAGATGGAATAAAGAAACAACTTCTGAAGGGCAAATAACAAAAGGACACAGATTTACAGCAATTGGTCAAAGAGCCAGAGATACATGAGGAAAATGCTTTTTTTAATGAATATGGAATGAACTCTCTGATAGGGAATAGATTCAATAATAGCCTTCAAAAGCAAACCAAATAAATAGTTCAAGGAGTAGAAAACAATTGGGGAAAGAATAGGGAGGTGGGATTCACTAGATTGTTCTTCAAATAGATCAAAATGTTTCCATCAATGCTGGACTACTGTATCAGTTTACAATTAATTTCATGGTCTGGCCTATTGTAGAGCAAATCTCAATACTCTCTCCCATTTTACTTTTTATATTAAAATGACAGCATTTGTGGCCAATGTCATTGCTAGGTGGAGCATCATACATGAGCTTAGAGAGATGTTTATAAATCCCCATCCAGCAGCAATACGATGTTCCATGGAAGGAATGGAGGGTTTGAGTTATAAGGAGAGGCTGGAGCACAGAGGTTTATAAAATTATGAGGACTATAGATAAATGGCAAGTGTCTTTTCCCCAGCCTGGGGGATTTCAACACTAGGGGGCTTATTTTGATTTTAAAAACATGAGGAGCAACGTTTTTACACAGAGTGGTTCGTGGGTGGAATGAACTTCCAGAGGAAGTGGTGGATGGGGGTACAGTTATGATGTTTAAAAGACATTTGGAATGGTACATGAATAGGAAAGATTTGAAGGGATAATGGGCCAGGAGCAGGCAGGTGGCGCTAGTTTAGTTTAGGATTATGGTCAGCATGGACTGGTTGGACCGAAGGGTCGATTTCCGTGCTGTATGACTCCACGACTCTAAATCACCTCATTCTAGGTTTTATGCCCAAATAGCTGCAGTGCCTATTAGAGGGAATCCAATCAACTTGAATAGCTGTTCAATGCTGATAGGATCCACAAAAATCATCTCTTTATTTCAGTCTAATGCATCACTTACTGTGCTCATTGTTCCATTCTGCATCAGATGCACTGAATGCTCTAGAAGTTCCGGAATGGCATCAGTAATAATTGGAGTTACTATCTCCGTAGCTCAGTAAGCTGTAAATCAGGTTCTTGTGAGGTCAATGCACCATGACAATGGCACAAATTTGTAAACAGCAATTATAATAAGAGTGTGTCATGCTCGGCTACCTTTGCCCATCTAGTAAGGTACAAAAGAGATGGTTAAACCCACAGGTGCAACTACACATGCATAGATGGATCACAGAGTGATTTCTCATAGCGGTGCCCTGTCTCCTGTCTCCACACTCTGGTATAAAAAAATTACTTTTGTCGACAAACCATTAACCAGCTCCTGTGAAATTCCTTCACCCACTTCTCTTTAACAAAGGTGCTAACCTATTTATTTAAAATGGGTCAACACTTCCATTAAAACAGCAGTCGGAGGAATTCCAATCTGCTGGCACATCTTTCACTGATACTACAAAGTGTGAACTAAATGCACCGAGGTTTATTAAAACACTGATTTTTCTGGAAGAGGTTTATTATGAATATTGATCCTTTTTTAACAGTTCAGAAAGATCTAAGATGAAACAAAGCTCTGGTGTAATCTTTAATTCCCTCAAATGTTTTTCAGTTTTTCCAAGTCAGTTGCTGCATATTTCGTAAAAGTCCAACCTGCAGTTATTTCCTCCTTGCTTTTGACGTCTCCACCCTTGATCCTACATCATCTGTCAGTTTTGTATGAGTAGATCCACACAGCACAGCAGGGGACCTTTCTCCCCATTGCGCGTGTACTGACTCCTTGGTAAATCTATCCAATTAATCCCATTCCCCTAGCTCATACCCTGCAGCCCTGCAAAAAATATTTCCTTTTCAAGTTTTTAATCCTTTGCTGTTTTGAAACTTAGGATGGAATCTGTTCCTACTATCCCTTTCAGGTAGCACAATCCAGATAAAAAAAACTAAATCTCATCTCCCCCTCTGGTTCTTTTGCCAACTGTCTTACTTCTGTGTCCCTCTGAATGCTACCCGCTCCTGTCTTCTGAAACAGTTCTTTCACATTAATATTCTCTCTGTTCTCTGACAGAGCTTCTAAGTTTCCTCCATTGTTAGTGATGTTTGCGAGAAGACGTTTGTCTTTCATCCTACATTTTTCTTTTCCCTTTCAACAGCCCTTAATCCTCTATATAGCTGAAGTTTGTCTGAGGCTTCAATTTCTTCCCCAGCGTCTGGGGAGATTCTGTTCTATATTAACGTAAAACCAGAAGCCTTCACTCACTCTGCTGTAATGTTGCAAGGTTTGGAAGCTGAACATTTGAGGAAACAGGTTGTATGAAACCACGGCCCACAGCTAAACAAAGCTTTTTTTTTTAACTGTATTCAGAGTTGAGTTGTTACAGCTTCAGAAACAATATCTGGTAGCAACCATTAAACACAAGCTTAAATGGGGATCACCTCATAGAGAGGGGATGTGTCCTGAATACCATTAGTCAGCGCAAAAGTGGTATCCAGGACCAGATCAGGTTGCAAAAAGGGTCAGAGAGGAATAGGATGAGGGCATCACTGGCTAGGTCAGCATTTATTGCCCAGTGGGCAGTTTAGAGTCAACCACATTGATGGAGTCACATGTAGGCTAGACTAGGTAAGGATGGCAATGTCCTCCCCTAAAGGGCATTACTGAACCAGAGGGATCAATAACGGATGCATGGTCATAATCAGACTCTTAATTCCAGATTTTTTTTTATTGAATTCAAATTCCACGATCTGCTGTGGCAGGATTCGAACCCAGGTCCCCAGAACATTACCTGGGTCTCTGGATTTACAGTCCAGCGAGAATATGACTCAGCCATCACCTCCCCCATTTCCAAGTGTTTTTTTCACCATCACATGGCTTTTGGTTGGAATAAGGACAGGATGTAATATTGGGAGATTCATTTTGGATGGAACAACATGGCAAGACAATCCAATCCAAATGGTACCAATTTAAAGGAAGATGCAAGAATAAAGAAGTTAGTGATGGCGCATTTATAAATATTTGGTAGCAAGGGAAATTACAAAGGCAATTAAGGAAGCATTTCTGGTACTTGGCTTCATAAATATAGGCACTGAATACAAAAAAGAAGTCAGGTATGTCTAACCAATATTAAATCTCTGGTTAGGTTTCCGCTGGAGGATCTTGTATTTTTTAGGGGTTGTTTCCAGATGCATTCTTCACGGCATAAATTTGGAGACCGCTTGCCTACCAATCAGTAGCCTGTTTTTCAAGCAGTATAAATTGTTCTTCCCTTTGGAATCTGGCACACCTATTTTTGTCCCAAGAGATCCAAGTCAAAAAGATTCAATAGCTCATCTCCTTTTACAGCAATCTTCAAGTTCTGGACTACCAAATAACTATTTTCCTGTAATTTGTTTGTTTTATTCACTCATGATATGCGGGCATGGCTGGCTGGGCCAACACTTGTTGCCCATCACGAATTGTTCTTGAGAAGGTGATAGTGAGCTGTCTTTTTGAACCATTGCAGTCTATTTCGTGTAAAATGCCATTCGGGAGAGAATTCTGGAATTGAGACTCAGCAACGTGGAAGGAACAGCCATATATTTCCAACTCAGGGTGATGGGTAGCTTGGAGGGGAGCTTGCAGGTGGTAATGTGCCAATGCCACCTGTTTTTCATGTTGTTCTAGGTGGCAGAATCTATTGGCCTGGAAGGCAATGTCAAAGAAGACATGGCAAGTTTTCGTAATGCATCTTATAAATGGTATGACAACACAACAACAACAAAAGATTGGAGATGATTTCAGAAAGAATTGTTTCTTTCCACAGATGCTGCCCAACCAGCTGAGTATTTCCAGGGTTTTCTGTCTTTAAATTGGTACTGGTTGCAACAACTCAAGACAGTATGTTCTAGGGAGAACATCAGGATGCCAGAGAAAGAGCTGAGGAGAATTATATCATTCTGCATAGAAACTCTTGCAACCAATCAGATAAGGCCTCAATTCTAATCCTAGTTACTGAAGCTGTTAAGTCATTTCCAAAATGATGCATCCAAGAAAGAAGCTTTTATTCGGCAAATGACGGATATAAACTTTTCATGCAACTAAGAACATCCAAAGGACATCATTTATTCCACCTCCCAATATCTACTTGCTCCAGTGAAAACATTGAAGCTAAAATTCAACTAACAGAAGAACGTCAAAATCTATTTGTACATTTTTGACCAATAATGTATAATTCTAGTAAATCATCCAAGGCATTGCCCATAAACTGTTTTTTTTTTGTGACAGACGGTTCAATAATGTGACAAAATACCCTTACTGAGATCTAGTGGCCCCAATTGTTATGGAGGAATATCTAGTTGATGTTAGTACCAGATAAGTCAGAATCCCAACAGAATTTGGCTGGATAAATCATATATAGTTTTTGTTACCAAAGTGATCTTTTACTAAAACTTAAGGAAGCAACGCTATAGCCTTTATTTTAATAATGAAACAAAAGTTTATTAGCAATAGAGGTGAAGATAAACAAAAGGAAAAACACTTTTTTCCCTTATAACACAGAGTAGAAACAATCCACACACTTGAACTTAAACAATAACTGTCAGATTCAATACAACCTGGTACAACTTACAAACATTGTTGTAACTCTAAGAACATCTGGTGCTGTACCTTTAGCAAGACCCAGTCCAGTTCACTTCCAAAGAGAGAGAATATTTTCTATTTTTTTTCTTAATACTTAGATGAACTTGAAGTAATTCAAATTTCATCTCATCTGTTGGAAATGTAGATACTTCTTTCTTAATTATTATTTTACACAATTGACACTGCATCCTTCAAATACCATATTATCGCTGATACAGCTTCTATTCTTTTTGTTAAAAGAGCTTCAAAAAACTTAACCACTTCTTTTCCACTAACTGTATCCCAACACTCTGATCTGTAACTAATAATAACTTGTCATTCTAAGATAATTCAATTAGTTTAAACTTTTTTTTAGGTACACTGCTCAGTACAGGTTATTCCATTGAATGACTGATCACTTCAGAGCTTAATGCATGATTCCCTTTCGAATGGCTTCCCAGCACAAACTGAGAATTTCTCCTGCTTAACCCTCTGGGCAATTCCCTCGGAACACTGGGTAACCTCACCTCAAATGGAATTATGGGTACTGAAGTGTTTTTTTTAGACTAATTTTAATTCCAAATGCAGACAAACCTTTATGTTTAACTTAGACTTCCACAAACCCAAATGCATAATTAACAATATTAAATATATATATATATATATCTATAAATCTCACAATTTCATCACATTTCACAGTGCCTTTCACATGCTCAGAGCATTCTATTCACATAGAATGATTTACATACAGAGTATTGTCACAGTTTGTAATTTGAGAGTTGTATTTATACACTGACCTTCGCGATATCAGAACGTCACAAAATGCTTTACAACCAATGAAGTTTTTTTTTGAAGTGTGGTCACTGTTGTAAAGTAGGAAATGTGGCAGACAATTTGTATAAAGCAAGGTTCTGCAAATAGCAAAATGAAAAATCACCAGATAAGCTGAATTTTGTAATACAAACAGCACTCTCACATGGAATAACTCCACAGAGGCTGGTGCCCTATCACCACGGCACACTTTATTAACAAGTGGAGAGTCATCCATGCTGGTCCAGCTCGCTTAGGGCCAGCTCTCTGAGTGAGTAGAACCTCTGACACCTGTAATTTTATCTGTTAGCCAGTCCTCCCTGATTGGACCAGATTAACATCCCCAATCAGGGAACTCATATTCTATGAGGTCCAACTGGCTGACCTCATTCTAATCACTACACCACTCTTCACTTAAAAATACTATCATGGGGTCTTTCAGTTCAGATAAAGAGTCATATTCGACTTGAACTGTTTACACTATTTCTCTCTCCACAGATGTAGTCAGACCTGCTGAGTTTCTACAGAACACACAGTTTTATATTGGTATCATGAGATCTTTACCTGAAAGATAGACAGAGCCCTCAGTATAACATCTAAAGGAAAATAAAGCAGCTCCACCAGTAAAGTACTCCCTCACTACTTGGTGTGAATGCTAGGTTAGATGTTCAGGTTTGAGCTCTAGAATGGAACTTGAACACCCATAGGTAAGAAAACTGTGAAACAAACCCCACCACTACAATGCAGCCCATAAGTATGCAGTTACAAACGTCTTTCATAATTGACACTTTCCAGCCAGCTAAGTTTTTTTGCAATGTGGTGGTTACTGTTGTAAATTGGGAAACAAGGCAACCAATCTGCATCCTGCAAGATCCCACTAGCCACAATGTGATCAAGATCTGTTGACTGTTTTCGTGATTTTGATTCACAGATAAGTATTGGCCAGTTTTGAAGAAGAGTCGTGCCAGACACAAAATAGATGTTTCTCCAGCATTCTCATTCTCTGTTTAAGGTTTCCAGTATCCATTGTAACATGCCATTATTACAGCACTCTATCAGTGACATCACAGCCTAGAATATGTACTCCTGGGTCCAGTTGGATCTTAAGCCTATAACTTGATTCAGGTCCAAGAATGCTAACACTGAACTTACAACTGAATAATGCACGTGTAAACACTGGCCAACTGCAACGTTTACAGAGGCTATTTATCTCTTTGATGCCTTCTTGCTATTGTACCTTGTGATAGTTTGGGGCATAGATAAGGTGAATAGTCAAGGTATTTTTCCACAGGATAGAGGGGTCCAAAACTAGAAGGCATAGGTTTAAGATGAGAGGGGAAAGATTTAAAAGGAAGCTGAAAGGCAACTTTTTCACACAGAGGGTGGTTGCGTGTATGGAACAAGCTGCTAGAGGAGGTGGTGGAGGCTGGTACAATTACAACATTTAAAAGACATTTGGACGGGTATATGGATAGGAAAAGTTAGAGGAATGTCGGCCAATTGCAGGCAAATGAAACTAGTTAGGAAATCTGGTTGGCATGGATGAGTTGGGCGAAGGGTCTGTTTCCACACTATATGACTCTATGATACATTGAGATTAGATGGAGATAACTACACCCTTACAATTCTGGCCCCCTTAGGCATCCCTGAATTTAATGCTTCACCATTGGTAACCATGCCCTCTGCTGCTTTGGTCCTAAGTTTGGAAATCCCTTCCTAAACCTCTCTTCTCTTAGCTGTAAGCTTAAAGAAAGCCTTTGGTTATCCATCCTGAGATCAGCGTTGCAAAAATCTTTTTGTTGACAGCAAGCTCTTGTTAAGCATCTTGAGGCATTTTGTGATGTTAAATGCACGATATAATTGTAAGCTGGTGTTGTTGTCATTGTTGATTAGTGGAAAGGGGAACTGTAGTTTGGCAGCTGTTTCTAAATCACCAGATCTTCCTGACAGAAGAAAAAAAAGTGTTCCGTTGTGTATCTTTTTATGCATCAGCTTAAGTGTGACACAAAAAAAATGTTTCTGTGTGGCAGAGTGTGAGGCATGAAGTGTGAGGGATGCATGTTGAAGATTTATGTTAGGACAGAATAAGCTTCTTCCACACAAGTATCTTATTGGGTGCTGAGCCAGCTGAACAGTCTGTGGAGGATGAGATGAACAATAGTCCAGACAAGAATCAAGACAGATTTCCTGGGGCAGATTTTGAAATGAATTAAACTATCAGATTTTTTTTCAAATCTGAAGAATTCCAGTTTCCAATAATTAATATTCACATTTCTGAAAGCTAGATAATTTTATATCTTATGCCAAGTTTTACTCCTCTTATTGCCTGCATTGTATCCTAGAAACAGGAAGAAACTGAGAGGGGGAGTTTGGTGAGACAATGAGTTGTGTGATTAGTGGCTGCAATCATTCGAGGTGTTTAAATATTTTAATATATACCTGGCAGATGGAAAGTGTTAAGTTGTTAACCTCCAGAGGGTGTCGATGTGAGATAGGAGAGAGAGAGAGAGAGAGAACAATTTAGACAATCTATCACAGCTGAGGATGTGAGTGTTTTGCAAAAAGGAAACAGAACAAATCAAACATTGCATTTCCTCAGCTCCTCAGTCAGTATGCACTCCCCAGAATGACAGACAGAAGGAAAAAATTACAGGAGGAAGTAAGTCCAAGTTAAATCTGTGTACGCATATTTACTTTCTAAGAAATGAACTTCTCCAGTAAAAGTCAATCATTGGCAAATTTACTTTGACTAGATCACAGCCCAGAATGAAGAATTGAAGCGAAAATAATGAAAGCGAGCAGTAAGTTAAGTCTGAATACGACGGGAGGGGCTCATACTTCAGAATAAAGAAGTCTGACTATAATTGAACAGGCGAGTTCACACCAAGAGTGTTGGGTACAGTTTTGGTCTTCTTAAAGAGTCTGATTCCTGGGGTAAAATAGTTGTCCAATGAGGAGATGTTGAATAGGTCCACATCTATATTCCTTTGTGTTTAGGAGAATGTGAGATAATCTCGTTGAAATGTAGAAATTCTTAAGGGGCTTGACAGGAGAGATGCTGAAAAAAGAGGGTAGTGTTCTAAATCCTCCAGATTAGAGTGGCAGCAGGTCAGGCAACATTCGAGGAGCAGGAGAATCAATGTTTTGGGCAAAAGCCCTTCATCAGGAATGAGCCTGAAATGTCGATTTTCCTGCTGAAGGGCTTTTGCCCGAATGTCAATTCTCCTGCTCCTCGGATGCTGCCGGACCTGCTGTGCTTTTCCAGCACAACTCTAATCTAGACTCTGATATCCAGCATCTGCAATCTTCACTTTAACCCTTATAAATCCTCCAGCCATGGGAAACAAGAGCGCAGGACGCTGGCTCAAAATAACGTGCTGATGATTTAAGCCAGAGACAAGGAGCCATTCCTTCACCCAGGTCTTTTACATTCTCTACCCCAGGGGTTATGAATGATCACTGACAATATTCACAACAGAGATGGTTAGATTGAGTATGGGAATATGCAGGAAGGTAGAGTTGAGTTAAAAGATCAGCACGAACATACTGAATGGTGCAGCAAATTTAAAGGATCAAGTAGCCTACTCATACTGCTATTTTTACGCTATCACATTGTAGACTTAAGTGACGAGGACAAACAGAGATGAATGAGAGAAAGTATTGGGTAGGTGCCAAATGGAAAAAGAAACAGAACTGGAAGATAAATGGAGAGCAGGGTAACAGAAGGAATTGCAGAGAGTGAGTTAAGCAGAGACACATTAACAAGAAGAAAGAGCTTGCACTTGTATAGCAGCTTCATGGTTCACTTTCTCAGAATATCCTGACATGTTTCATTGGCAGTGACGGACCTTTAAACTACAGGCACTGTTGGGATGCAGAAAACCCAGCAGCCAAAAGCAAGGAGCAAAGTCCCATCATCTGCAATTTAACAACGACAAATACTGTTTGAGTGGTGGTGCTGAGGGATAAATATTGCCTGGAAACCAAACAAGTTTTTTTTTTAAGATTTAATGATGGGATGTGGACATCATTGGCTAGGCAAGCATTCACTACCACCATCGCTAAATCCCCATGAACTGAATGGCTTGCAAGGGCCACTTCAGTGTTCGCCTCATTGTGTCAACACTCTGGAGTCACAAAAATTAAAGAAGTTTTTAATAGTGCACAGAATTGACCTTTCAGTCCCGGGTTGACAGAAAGTACAGAGCAGGTTACTGCACTTAACAAGAAATACTATTTGTCATAAATAAAGCTGTAGGTAAACAATTATAATCCATCAGCATATATAATAGAATAGCCTTTATTGCCATTTTCACTTGAATGTGGGCAGTGAAAAATTTGTAATGTCACCTCTCAGCGCTATCTCTGGTAGGGCATACTTAGGTACAGATACTTTAAGTGTTCTTATACAATTGAAATAGTTAAAAAAAAAGGCTAGCATGGGAACATAGAGTTTAAATAGTCCAGAATGATAATAAAAAGTGTCTTTAAAGTAATCTAGTTATAGTCATTTCTTCAGAGTCCATGCCTGCACGGCTTCAGGACATGAAGCATATAATGCTACTAGTTAAAACTCGAAACCCTTCTAAATGCCCCCTTACACACAATACAACCCTATCTGACAGACACAGATGGGGGGAGGGGGGGGCGGATTCATACAGTCAGAGATGTACAGCACGGAAACATACCCTTTAGTCCAACCCGTCCATGCCGACCAGATATCCCAGCCCAATCTAGTCCCACCTGCCAGCACCTGGCCCATATCCTTCCAAACCCTTCCTATTCATATATCCTTCCAGATGCCTTTTAAATGTTGCAATTGTACCAGCCTCCACCCTCTGGCAGCTCATTCCATATACATACCACCCACTGCGTGAAAAAGTTGCCCCTTAGGTGTCTTTTTATATCTTTCCCCTCTCACCCTAAACCTATGCCCTCTAGTTCTGGACTCCCCCACCCCAGGGAAGAGACTTTGTCTATTTATCATATCCATGCCCCTCATGATTTTATAGACCTCTAGTTTAGATTAGATTCCCTACAGTGTGGAAACAGGCCCTTCAGCCCAACAAGTCCACACCGACCATCCAAAGAGGAACCCACCAAGATCCATTCCCTTACATTTACCCCTAACTAATGCACCTAACACAACAGGCAATTTAGCATGGCCAAGGAGCAGAAGAATCGACATTTCAGCATCACATTCCTAATGAAGGGCTTATGCCTGGAACGTCGATTCTCCTGCTCTTCGGATGCTGCCCGACCTGCTGTGCTTTTCCGGCGCCACCTTTTTTGTCTACGACTCTCCAGCATCTGCAGTCTTCACTTTCTCCTGAAATGGTGCTTGCGCTGGTCAGAATGTTGCTTCTCTGTCTTCCTTCCCTGATGCTTCCCCAGCTGACAGGAGCACAGGGTGACTGGTTCACAGTTGTTAAAGGCTTATTTGTTAAAAGTCACACAGCTGCTGAAGGAAGAATAAATTAGTTTATTCAGCTAACAAATGTGTTTTACTGCAAAGAACAGAGAGCTTCTGAACTGATGGAGAATTGATGGCATCTTCCTAATTTGTTCACAGCCCCAAGTTCTTCAGACACCTGAGAACCAATCACATCGTTGTTGACAAGCAGAAATATTTGTTATCAATGACTGGTCACTTGAAAGCAGACTAATGAACTACTTGCTGCCAACTGAATTTCTATTTGTACACACTCTTTGGCTCCAGCTCATCTGCAAACTACACTTCAATTACTATTTGAACAACTGCTGTGTAAATGGTACTTAAAATGATTGTCAGGTTACTTGATTTTACAAACTGCAGTAACTCTTCAGCAATCCTTGGTTTTCAAAACTTTTTTTTCCAATAATCAAAAATACAGAAAAATAGAAATGTCATTACAGACGTTTAGAGTCAAGCACATTTCTGTGGGTTTGGAGTAATATGTAGGCCAGACTCAGGGAAGGAACAGCTAATTTCACTTCCCTAGAGGACACTAGAGAACCAGTTGGGTATTCAGAACAATCACAGAGTCATAAAGCACAGAAACAGACCCTTCAGTCCAACTAGTCCACACTGACCATGTTCCCAAACTAAACTCCTCCCAGTTGCCTATGTTTGGCCCATATCCATCCAAACCTTTCCTATTTATGTACTTATCCAAATGTCTTTTAAGTGTTCCCTAACTGTATCTTAATGATAGTTTCCTGCTTGCCTTTAGGCTGGCTTTTTTATCCTGAAGGCTTTTTTATTCCAATTTTGCTATGGTGGGATTTGAACCCATATCCCAGAACATTAGTTGGGACTCTAGATTGCTAGTCAAGTTGCATTATTACTACACCATCACCTCAGGCATGATTTAGGCTCTGAAATGCCTGAGAATCCTTAGTTTCACAGCAATTAGGCATTGTGAACAAATACTGATCTTGCCTATAATGCCCACGTCATGAAAAAGTAAAAGCTAACCTCATAGAGATCCACTTGCAGTTTGCGATATATAAAAATAAATGAGAATGTTTATTTAAACTTTATAGGTTCTTTACAGGACCCCAGGTTGTCACCGATATGGTCTGCAAACATGGACACCCTGCTTTAGACAATATGAACAACGACCTAGCTGTTTGATGCAATAGAACATGCCAAAGGCACCTCCCAGGAGCAGGTATAAATCACTCTGAGTCACAAAAGGAGATATTACAGCAAAGTCCAAAAGCTGAGTTAAAGAGGATCTGAAAGGTTGAAAGCTAGACGGAAAATATGAGGAAATTTCAGATCTGTATGCCTAAGCAAATGACAGCCATGACCACCAGTGGAAACAAAACTTACAGGCACTCAGAAGGCAAGAAATTAGAGGAACACATCTTTATTTCGCAACTGAGAGGCTGTGTTGGGGTGAAATGCCCTCAGTACATTTAGTTTCATCTTTCTAGAATTCCACAGCTCTCCCAGATTCTTTAAACAGCAACTTCCAAACCTGAGACCTCTTGCATTTCAAAGGTAAGGGGCAGCGAATGTGTGGGAACCGCCACCAGCTGCAGGTTCCCCACCCAGCTGCATACCATTCGGACATGGAATGAAACTACTGTTTCTTCACTGTCATTGGGTTCAAATCCTGGAATTCCCTCCCTTTCCTCATTGTGGGTGGACCGACATCCTAAGGACTGTAGTGGTTCAAGAAGACACCTTGCCACTACCTTCTCAAAGGCAACTAATGCGAGCCTAGCCAGCAGCATTCACATTTGTGAAGAGAGAAAACACATCTGCTGTGTTATAAAGGTGTCTGCGGTCCTCATTTCAACTGCCTTTCAACTCAGATCAGCTGTTGCTCTATAAGGAGATAGGGAACACAAAGAAACCAAAAGTAGCAGTAGGCCATTCAGCCTTCGATCCCGCTGTACTGTTCATTATGATCGTGGCTAATCATCCAACTCAACAACCTGCTCCTGATTTTCCCCCATTTTCTTTGATCCCCTTAGCCCCAGGTACTATATCCAACTCCTCCTTGAAATCATACAATGTTTTGGCCTCAGCTGCTTTCCCTGGTAGTGAATTCCATAAGCTCACCACCTGGGGTAGGGGGGGGATAAAGAAATTTCCACTCAGTCCTAAATGGTCCACTCCATATCCTTAGACTGTGATTCCTAGTTCACTGGGAACATCTTTCCTCCGTCGACCCTGTCTATTCCAGCTGGAATTTTATAGGTTTCTAAGAGAACCCCCTCATTCTTCCAAAATCCAGAGAATAAAATGCTTACCAATCCAACCTTTCCTCACAAGCCTGTCCTGCCATCTGAGGTATCAGTCTGGTAAACCCTTGCCACCATAACAAGAACATCCTGACATAAAAAGAAACACTGGATCAACTGGGCTTGTACTCACTGGAACTTAAAAGTACAGGGGGCAGGGGTGGGGGGGTGTCTCAGAAACACATAAAACTCTGATGGGACTGGACAGGCTCAATGCGGGAAGAATGTTCCCAATGTTGGGGAAAGACCAAAACTAGGGGTCACAGTCTCAGAGTAAAGGGTAAGCCATTCAGGACTGAGATGAGGAAGAATTTCTTTACTCAGAGAGTTGTGAACCTGTGGAATTCTCTCCCACAGGAAGCTATTGGGGCTGGTTCATGAGATATATTCAAGAGGGCCCTAGTGGCTAAAGAGATCAAGGGGAACAGAGAGAAAGTGGGAGTTGGATATTGAAATTGCATGATCAGCCATGATCTTATTGAATGGTGGTGCAGGCTCAAAGGGTGGAATGGCCTACTCTTGCACCTATTTTCTACATTTTCTATGTTTCTTATCCTTACTCAGATAAGGTGGCCTGTCATGTTTTCCAGGTATCTCTCAGAAAGCGGAATTCCTTGTATCTAATTATAGGGCTATTAAGATAACTTGAAGGGAATACTGATTGGACTGGAAAACATAAAACAATTAAACAATGTTCATTCATCCATGAGCAAGAAGGGAAAGTAAAGATTTTAGATCTGATTATTGACTGCTCGGAAAGCACCCAGTCAATGTGAAGCTGTTATCAATAAGTCCAATTAAACACTAGCCTGTATCTCAAGCATGACACCTGAAATTGGATAGGTGAAAAGTCTTATATATGTATAGAGGATATGCAGGATATTGCAGGGTTTTGACGGTAAAAGTAAAAATGGATGGCTTTATATTCTCAACAGCCCTGTTTAATGCACCATTTTATTGCTCACAAAGAATTCACATGTTAAATAGTCTGACATCCTTGCAGTCATGTAAAGTGTGGCTGTGGTGAGACAGAAAACAACATGGCATCCTATAAAATCTACTGATTTAAGGGGGTGATTAATCCAACTGTGCACCAATTCAGAACGTGGCCACATCGCTTAATTCCGCTCACAACGCCACCGCATGTAAAACAGAGCTGAGCAGAAATCTAGGATAAGGCAACCTCTTTACTGGCTGTATAATATAGGGTATGTTGTCTTGAATTGACTGGGTAGATATCAAAGGGAAACAGATGGGACTGGTGTATGGAAGGAGCTGTAAGATTGAGTAGTCAATAAACCCCACCCACAATGAAATAGTTTTGACTCCAATTATTCTCCTCTCCTTTTTTGAGGTACTGACTCAAGTGGGAGATTGTGTGAAGGCCCAAACATACAGGGTCACTGCATAGTATGAGGAATTAGTGAGAAATGCCTGGTGGTCACTTTCTTCACATGTTCCCATCAGTGTGGGCCCATAAGGTACTGACAGCCATCCACGCATTCAAATGATCATTTTGGGCATATAAGGCCACATTTCAAATGTACCATTTTAACTTGGGAAGGAGTCACGTTTTTATACTGTGCACCACACAAGTGCCAGGCAGTGACCATCTCTAACAAGAGAGAATCAAATGATCTTCCCTTGACATTCCATGACTGAATACCCCACTATCAACATCCTCAGGGTTACTATTTACCACAAACTGATATGGACCAGCTCTATAAATACTGTGGCCGTAAGAGAAGCTAAGAAGCCCAGAATTCTGTAGTGAGTAACTCCCTTCCTGATCTCCCCAATTCCTGTCCACTATCTGCAAGGCGCAATTCATAAATGTGATGGAGTACTCCCCACTTGTCTGATGGGTGCAGCTTTAATAACACTCAAGGAGCTCAACACTATCCAGGACAAAGTAGCCACTTGAATATCAACCCATTTAGCACCTTCAACATTCGCTCCCTCTCCTATGTGCACAGTGACAGCAGCATATAAAATCGACAAGATGCACAGCAAC
The DNA here is from genome assembly GCF_004010195.1 of Chiloscyllium plagiosum. Taxonomy (NCBI): domain Eukaryota; kingdom Metazoa; phylum Chordata; class Chondrichthyes; order Orectolobiformes; family Hemiscylliidae; genus Chiloscyllium; species Chiloscyllium plagiosum. The sequence goes on along the minus strand of NC_057748.1, from coordinate 12,239,649 downwards.
TCTTTCGACAGAACTTTCCAAACCCATGACCTCCTCAACCATGATGGATTGGCAGCAATGGTTACTTTTTATATCTAGTCTTAACTTTAAGAGTAATCTTTTTAAATCTAACTGAAATGCTCTCTCACTCTGCTACTCCTGCACCTATCGTCTATTGTCGATTTAGATTAGAGTCCCTACAGTGTGGAAACAGGCCCTTTGGCCCAACAAGTCCACACCAACCCTCCGAAGAGCAACCCACCCAGACCCATTTCCCTCTGACTAATGCACCTAACATTACGGGCAATTTAGCATGACCAGTTCACCTAACCTGCACATCTTTTGGACTATGGGAGGAAACCGGAGCACCCAGAAGAAACCCACGCAGACACGAATGTGCAAACTCCACACAGATAGTCGCCCGAGGTTGGAATCGAACCTGGGTCCCTGGCACCGTGCCATCTCTGCTGCCTTTGACAGCCCTCAGTCAGCAGCCCCTAAAAGCACCAGCTAAACCAGATAGCACTGCACAACACTCACAGCTGACCTCCACATAACCTATCAAAAGGAGATCAGCAGTTTACTACGCGTGTAAAATACTGGATATTCCCAACATAGAAAGAGGTGATTCAACCATCTCGTCCATGCAAGCTCTTTGCTAGAGCAATTCCAAATTAGCCATAGCATCATTCTATCTCACAATATTTTCATCTGTTTCAAATGTTTTATCTTAAAAGTTGTGATGATTTCTGCCTTAACTGCTCAGAGACATCAATTCAAGTGCTGCAGATTCCATTGGGATCAGTACTCGATAGGGTTAGCTCATGCTGGACTCTGCAGTTGGCAGGGAGAAAAGGAAACAGAGATAGTTGAGACCTTCATCCACGTGCTCATGGTTAGATTCTAACCCAAGTCCTGGTGGAGAATGGTTGAAAGCATTGCATTAGCCAGCCACATAACACTTCCTTATATAGGATACAAAGCCCATTTGGGATATACGACAATTTGCTGAAATTTGATCATTCTTAATGAGAATTTCATAATTGACATTCAAGTCAACGCATATCAAAAGCCACTTCTCAGACATAATTCCTTTAGGGAATGCTGAAGTTTTGTCCTTGAAATTATAATCTATGCATAAACAAATCTGAAGCACACACAGCGCTGGTCAAAACTTTGCAATCTGTCTACTCTGAGATCTCAACTAACTCCACTTTTGCATTCAGCTCTTCCAGTGAGAGTCTTTATTTTTAAATGATCCCTTTCCCATTTCCATATGTGAAGCAGAAGGGTTAATCTTTTCATAATGTGCCGCCTAAGTCATTTTTCTGTAAGTAAGATTTTTGTAAATCATGTTAATGATTCTTAGTTACATGACTGTGGAACAGTAGATTTATGGCTTCTCCCTATCTTTTAAAAGGAAGTGCTAAGTAGCATAACTATGGCGATAAAGGGTGATGAGTTCAAGGTGGGCTACAGAGTGAGAATGTGACCTCCAGTGACACATTACTGCATACATACCTCAAACAAAACCTCTTTGAAACAGATTACTGGTCCTTATCTCACAGGATGAAAGATTGGGTTGGTTAGGTCTATACTCAATGGAATTTTAGAAGAATGAGAGGTGGTCTGATTGAAACAGTTACGTGAATAGGTTCGAAAGGTAGGGACTATTTTTCTTGGAGAAGACAACATTGAGAGGGAGAGACTCAAAATCATGAGGAGGTCAGGTCAGAGAAATGACAGGGATGTCATTCTCAATGGTGGAAGGATTGAGCACAAGAGGGCAAAGAATTAAGGCAACTGCCAAAAGAAGCAACCGAGACAGGAATAGAAAACTGATGACTCTGAGTGGTTAACGGTCAGAATGCCTGGTGTTTGGATGTGGTGGAGGCAGGTTACTTTGAAGCTTAAGACAGGGAGTTGGATTATTACCTGAAAAGGAAGAATGTGCAGAGTTACGGAATAAAAGTGGATACGCTATATTAGATGCGCTGCTGATTCAGTGAGGCCATGCAGACATGATAGGCAGAGTGGCCTCCCCGTGTGCTGTAACAAGTCTGTGATATATAAGACCATAAGACATAGGAGCGGAAATTAGGCCATTCAGCCCATCAAAACTGCCCCAACATTCAATCATGGCTGATCAGTTTCTCAACCCCATTCTCCCACTTTCTCCCCGTAACCCTTGTTCTCCTTGACAATCAAGAACCTATCTATCTACATCATAAATATACTCAATGACCTGGCCTCCACAGCCTTCTGTGGCAGTGAATTCCATATAGTTACCACTCTCTGGCTGAAGAAACTTTGACAGCAGAAAAACTCCGTGGACATTTCCCTTCACTGGGGTAGCTAGGACTAGTGGGGTCAGTTTAACACAACCATTCAATGAAGGAGTAAGCCCACAAGCCTGCCCTACTATTCAATAAACATCATGGTTGATCTGTTGGCAACCTTAAATTCTCATTCTTGCCTACCCTGATAAACTTCCAATCTGTTGCTGAACAAGAATCTACCTCCCTCTGCCTTAAAATATCCAAGGACTTCACTTCCACCATCCTTTCATAAAGAGAGGTCCAAATACCCATGATCCTCAGAAAGAGAAAAAAGTCATTTCATCTCTGCCTTAAAAAGGGATGCGACAAAAAAAAACTTTAGATGCTGGAATCTAAAATACACAGGCAGGAGGCTGGAAGAACACAGCAAGCCAGGCAGTATCAGGAGGGACAGGCAGGAGGCTGGAAGAACACAGCAAGCCAGGCAGCATCAGGAAGTGGAGAAGTCAATGTTTTAGGTGTAACCCTTCTTCAAGGCTGGAGGGTGGGTGTAGGGGGAAGCTGTAGGTAAAGGGGGTGGCGGGGGCAGGGTGGTGAAGTTGGTTTGGGTGAAGACAGAGCTGAAAAATGTGTTGCTGGAAAAGCACAGCAAGTCAGGCAGCATCCAAGGAGCAGGAAAATCGACGTTTCGGGCATAAGCCCTTCTTCAAGAATCCTTGAAGAACCTGTCTTCCTCCCTCTAAAAAAACTCCAGCATCTGCAGTCCTCATTTTCTCATAGATGAAGACAGGTAGAGGGTACAACCTGGTTGGTCAATGGGAGGAATGAATCCAGTTGGTGGCAGGGAGAAGTGGAAGGGAGGGGCTTGGAAGGGAGTCAGAGGAAGGGAAGGGAGGTTACTTGTAATGGGAGAACTCAATGTTGAGTCCTCCGGGCTGGAAACTGCCCAGGCGGAAGATGTGGTGTTGTTCCTCCAATTTGCGGTGTGGTTCGTGGCAATGGAGGATCCACTGGTTTTAAGCAGTGATCCTCGTACTCCCACAAAAGAAACATTCTCTCCACATCCAAAGGCTGCTTAAAATCCCATCTGTTTCCAAGTAAGAGCTCTCCCATTTTAGATAGATTTGAGGAAGGACTTCTCTCAAAGTGTTGTTCACAGAGAGTGGTGCAGGCTAGACAATCAAATATACCCAAGATCAAGTTAAACAGAATTTTGATTTAGAAGAGAGCGAATGATCGTGGGGGACAGACAGGAAAGAGGCGTAAATGCCACAATTAGATCAGCAATGATCTTATTGAATGGAGAAGCAGGGGCTGAAGGGTCTACCCGCCCCTATTCCCTCTGTCTTTATTTAACCTGGTGGGAGCTTGCAGTACACAAACATGCTGTAATTACCCAAACAACAACAGAGACTACACTTCAAAAGTACTTATTTGACTGAGGTACAAACTACAGAAGTAAAAGGTGCTACATCCGTGGGTATCCATTCCTAAGTCGATTTGGTGAAGAGAGGGGGAAGGTTACTGGCTTGAATTCTTCAGACTGCTTCCCCTTCAATACCCTTTGTTCTGTGTAGGTATACCGCATTAGGAATTGAAGTTCCTACTATCCAGTGTTTTTATGGGTCATTCCCCCTTTAGTGAAATACAATATTTGCTCTGTGCTGAATTGCATCTTTGCTAAATTGCTAAATGCCCTTCACTCCTGGTGAGTTTAAAAAACCTCAACAGGAGTAAAGGGGACAGATAAAGTAGCGTTGCTGAAAAACGTAATATCTGAAAATGAGTAATTCTATGTGGACAGATACTCTAAATGAAAGTCCATCTGGTGAGATGTGCTTAATGCTCTTCAGCTTGTGCTGCATATTATCTTCCCACTCACTACCCCTCCATGCTAGACCACATCTCCAACCAGAACTGGCATTAATCCCCATCCACTGTTGGGGAGGAGAGAAAAACGCCAACTCATCTTGCACTACGAAACAGCTTCCATGTCCAGAACACAGCCCTGTTCTTGGTGACGTACAATTGGTGGTGAGGTGCTAATATCTTGATTTTAAAGTTCTCATTCTGGCTTTCAACTCCCACCTTGACCTCATCCTTCTCTCCCCCTCTGCAACTTCTCCAGCACTTTAACTCTGTGAGATCCTGCTGTCCTCTAATTCTGGCTTTTCCAGCATTTCCGATTTTAATATCCTCAGCAATTCTTGACTTCACTTTCCCTTTCAAAATACTTCTCATACCTGATTGACCGATGTTTTTAGTTATCTGACCCCAAATATGCCTTTACATGACTCAGTGTCATATTTTGCTTTGGATTGCTTTCGTGAAAAGGCTTGTGACATCTTATTACATTAGAGGCACTATATAAATGTAAAATGTTGTTGCTGAAGGGAGACATTTGCTGAAGCGTTTTGTCTCTGCACTCATCAGGACAAATGCAAGAATTCCAAATTTCAAGCAATCACAACAACCTAACCTACAGGAGAACAGAGTGTTAATTAGTCGGCAAGTCAACTCTGATTAGCCGAGTTAAAAATCACACAACACCAGGTTATAGTCCGAGGCAACCAATGCCCCAAGCAACTTTAAAAACTGATTCAAGGCTTGAACATGTTCCTCTTGTAAAATTTGGTATTCTTGCATTTGTCCTGACAAGTGCAACATGAAAAGCTTCAGCACCATTCCCCCCCCCCCCCCCCCACCCAATGTTCAACTATTGAATTACCAAAAGACGGTAAGTTGTTGTTTTTCTGCCTATTATGACATGGAAAATCGGGATTTATCACTTTGCAGTTGCTTTTAGTGTACTGCAAACTTTTGCAGTGTATATTTATCAAGCTGCCTCCATGCTGACTCATCAGGGCTCACCACAAGCCTCATCTTTCAACCATATCTTTTCCACCCTTCAGTCTTCTCAGAAATTCTGATGGGCAGGTAACTTATTAAAATTCACAGCAGTGTGATGTTAAGATGTTCATAATAAATTCCTCTGTGTGCTATTAGAATGGAGGTGTTAAGAAGCTTAAACAAAATCAGTCAATGTCTCTGTTAATAGCAACGGAGGAATTTGCTAGGTCTCAAAATTCAGATATGGTTCCCTTATCTAGCACCTCTATCAAACTCCTGGACAGAGTACAAGAAAATTCTTGTTATCTTACAGACACTCTTGCTCTCAGTGTTAACTTGGAGCCAGCCACTGCAATTTTTTTTATTTTCTTTGTTTCATTGACAATGTGATTTCCACCATTCCTATTCTTGTAGTGTCCAAGCCCCAAGAACAGCAACCTCAGTGCTCTTGCACCACAATCAAGGCTCACTGAACCATCTCCTACTCTAACTGATTCAACAATAATATTGCAGAATATAATTCTCCTTGACATTCATGGCTGCTGAAATCTAGACTCCCAGTTTGACAGAATACCCTACATTGGACACTAAGTTATCAATGTCATAGAATGACAGGGGTGATCTTGTGCTGCAATGGATAGAGTCTCTGCCTCTGAACCAGAAGCTCTGGATTTAAACTCCACTCCAGAGGTTGCTGAGTAAGAAAGTTGTGATCATAATGCAGCTTGAGTCTCAACTTGTCAACACACGCCAATGACAGGCAGTAAGAGTGGGACGAGTGAAAAATGATATGATGGTCTCTACTCTCAATACCAAAATCTCCAGGTTACAATCTGCTTGTTGTCACAACAGCTCAGGCTCTTTGTATGGACAGTTGGCTGAGTCATCGGTCTAGATCAGATTAATGCAAATACAATTTCCCTGTTGTGGGTGAGGACCTGGAGTGGTGACCTGACTCCTGCCATCCCTCCCTGCATTGGAGTTTGTGGTTTCATGGGACTGAGCTGCCCACAGGTAGAGAACTCAAGAAGAATCATAGGACACACTATACTGGGCCTAAAAGACATTAGGAGCTCTGTTAAAGATTAAATAGAGAGGCTGACTGTGATTTTGTAGTCATTCCCCCGATGCAATTCCCAGAGCAGAATAGGAGTATCAGATCATAGAAGAATCACAGAATCCCTACCGTGTAGAAACAGACCATTCAACCCATTAAGTCCATAGCAACCCTCCAACAGCATCCTACTCGCCTAGTTCCCATGGCTAATCCACCTAACTTGCACATCCCTGGACACTATGGGCAATTTAGCATGGCCAACCCACCTACCTGCACATCTTTGGACTGTGGAAGGAATCTGAAGCACCCTGAGGAGACCCATGCAGTCTTAAGGAGAATGTGCAAACTCCACACAGACAGTTGCCTGAGAGTGGAATTGAATTTGGGTCCCTGGCACTGTGAGGCAGCAATGCTAATCACTCCTTGCCTTGTTGTGGTAACCTTCAGGTTAAGCCACCAGCAGTTATTTTTCTTTAATGAGGAGAGCAGCTCTGTGATCCTCCATGACAATGTTGGCTTTACTTCGACTGTCCTGCTATCAATGGTTAATATGAGCAACATCACTCAATCTCCAACCAAGTGCTCATAAGTGGAAGACCACACTGGAAGCAATATAAATTTTATAGCAAGTTTTACATATTCAAGATCTTGAATCTTTGAAGCATTATCATTTTAATTTTAATGAGGATATTCAGCATTTTCATGATGTTGTCAGTTTCCTGCAAGAGACTAAGATCAGGGATTTACTAAAACTTTTGAAGCCAGATTTAATTCTTTATTAAATTATCATTTCTTCTGTAATGAAAAATGAGAATCAAATGAATGACACTCAGGCCCACTGTTCCTGGAACTTAGATATCCATCTCCTTGAAGCTCCACATTAGCATTTTTTAATTTGAAAATTGTGGTAAGTGTCAATCCCCCTCACTGGACATCATTGAGGTAATAAGGAGTTGAGATGAATTGAGGAGTTGAGTTTAATTATTGCCAGACTTGGGTTACAGAGGGAAGGGGAGTAGGGGGTGCAACAGTTCATTTGTTTCACATAAAACACACGGATGTAATCAGGAGAAGGGACACATGCATACATAAAGCCCAAAGAGGCATTCAGAGGTATGATGGAGATAACATTGTAGGAGCAAATTACTGCAGTTGATGGAATCTGTACTGTGCTCAAGCATGACCCTGGCCTTCCCATAGCCGGTCATTTTAACACAGCATCCTGCTGACATGTCCACGTGTCTGACCTCAGCATGCTGCCAAACTCCAGCGAATCCCAGCGCAAACTGCAAGAACCACATCTCATTTTCAGACTAGGCACTTTGCAACCTTCTGGACTTAATAGTGAGATCAAACTGTGAACCCACTCCCATTCCTTCCCTTCCTTTTAGCTTTATTTGTTACATTCTCTGTCACCATGTCCTCACTCCCCTTCCCCCACCCCAGTGGGACTGTCTGTCCTTTCCAATCTGGAGTCAGACACACCATTGTTCTGCCATTCTCACATTCCGATCACTTAATCTAAACTATCAAGATCCTTTCTGTCCCAGCCTCTCCCAGAACTGTAACATAAATACTGGCCCCCTCCACACTTCATGAGCTCTGATGAACAGTCAACTAGACTAGAAACATTAGCTTGCTCTCTCTCTCCATAGTTGCTGTCTGACCCGCTGTGATCTCCAGAGTTGGTTGTTTTCACTGAGATAGCATTGAGTAAGTGGAACAAGAAGCAAATGAAAAATTCCACTGGAGAGAGCTAGAGAGGCAGGAGCAGATGGTGAGGGGAAAAAATGTCTGAAGGTGGCAGATATTTTCTTGTAACATGTCTGGGAGTTTGTTAGACATGGTAGATGTGGGAGCAGTATTCAAATCTTGGGACATGTTTCTTTTTGAAGAGAGCCAACTGCTCTGTGAAGCGAAAGAAAGTGTTCATTATGAAAGAGGACATCAAGCTTATCAGCGGCAGCAATTAATTGTTACTAATTTTTGAGAAGATTTGTAGTTCAGGTTGATGATAAGTCAGTAAGTTGAGCTTGAAGGCTTGCTTTCAGATGTTTCGTCACCATACTAGGTAACATCATCAAAGTCTCTGGTGAAGTGTTGGTGGTGTCTCCTGCCTCTCTATTTAAAGGTCTTGGTTTCTTAAGGTGGGTGAAGTCATTTCCTGTTGTTTTATTCAAGGGAAGGTAGATAGGGTCTAAATTGATGTGTTTATTGATGGAGTTCTGGTTAGAATGCCATGTCGCTAAGAATTCTCGTGCGTGTCTTTGTTTAGCCTGTCCTCAGATGTGTGTGTTGTCCCAGTCAAAGTGGTGTCCTTCTTTGTCTGTATGTATGGAAACTAGTGAGAGTGAGTCCTGTTGTTTCGTGGCCAGTTGGTGTTCATGTATCCTGGTGGCAAGTTTCCTGCTTGTTTGTCCAATGTAGTGTTAATTACAGTTCTTGCATGGTATCTCGTAAATGACGTTAGTTTAGTTGATGGTATCTAATGGATCCTTTAGGTTCATTAGTCACTGTTTATGTGTGTTGGTAGGTTTGAGGGCTACCATGCTGCCAAGGGGTCTGAGTAGTCTGGAAGTCATTTCTGATATGTCTGTGATGTAAGGTAATTTGGCTACAGTTTTTGGTTGCATGTGTCTGCCTGTTTTGGTTTGTTTCTGAGGAATCAACAGATTGTGTTTATTGGGTACCCTTTTTCTTGAATACATCGTATAGATATTTTTCTTCTGCTTTTTGTTTTCTTGGGTGCTGCAGTGTGATGTAGCTCATTGAGGTAATGTCTTAATGCAGCTCCGTTTGTGGGTGTTGGGGTGATTACTTCCGAAGTTAAGTATTTGGTTTGCGTGAGTTTTTCTGTGGACGCTGGTTTGAAGCTCTCCCTTAACTGTACGTTCAACTGTCACGTCTAGGAATGGGAGTCTGTTGTCGTTCTCCTCCTCTTTTCTGAATTTTATGCCTGTCAGGATATTGTTGATGGTGTTGTATGTTTTCTATAATTTGTTACTGATCAGATGAGGCTGTTATCCATTAGTAAAGTCAGCACATTCCATTCTCTTCAGAAAGAGACAACTCATGGTGGTCTAAAAGGAGAGTCACCATGCCTCAGGCAAGATGAAGAAGAAAGTACCTTCAAGGTAACCTCAGCCAGGAAGGAAACTGAAACCCTGCTGCTGGCGTCAGAAACCAGCCATCCAGCCCACTGAGCTAAGCATTCTGACCAAAGCCTTAAAGAATAGCTGCCTCTGCCAAACAAGATGTGGAGGTGCTGGTGTTGGACTGGGGTGGACAAAGTCAGAAGTCACACAACACCAGGTTATAGTCCAACAGGTTTATTTGAAATCACAAGCTTTCAAAGCGCTGCTCCTTCATCAAGTGATGAAGGAGCAGTGCTCCAAAAGCTTGTGATTTTAAATAAACCTGTTGGAGTATAACTTGGTGTCGTGTGAATTCTGACTACTGCTGAACAAGATACGGTAATGTACCCTATGTTTCAAAGAGCTCAGCTGAGGACTTTGGTGGGTTTACTTGTCCCTTTGGTTGGTCATTAAATGCCAATTTTGCAAAATTTTCCTCTCCCCTGGAAGAATAATCATACAACTGTTAGACTATTTGTCCAATGTAGCACCACCAGTGGACACTGGATTGTATTTCTGTGCTTTTCAAATTTCTCCCATTCCTTCCTGAAGGTAAAACTTCAGAAAACACACACACGTGACATTGTATATTACAACAGTAAATACATTTCAAAGTGTATTTAATTGCTTGTAAAACACTTTGAGACATCCTCTGATCAAAGAAGGTAATATATGAAGGCAGGTCTTTCTTACTATCTCAGCTAAAGTCAACTACAACAGCTCGAACCAAGGATCCAACTTACAATCTTCCTGTGTAACCTAATTCCAGGCAGTTCAATTTATTCTAAGACGCTGTTGCCCTTTCATACCTGCATCATCTTCCATCCTGATGTTCACCCATTTCTTCAGATCTTTCTTTTGCAGCTCCTCCTTTAAGACCAACTTTATATATTTCAGTTTCATGCCTTGAATTTACATGAGTGCCTCATGGATTTAGATCTTAAACTACAGTTTATTTGTGCTAGAAAACTGTTATTTCAGACACACGGACAGTAGCCTTGCGACTGCTCTCTAATTATTGTAATGGGAGAACCCGTGGCTTAATGCGAATTACATAGTACAGGTATATACTATAGGTGGCCTTGTGCTGTTCAGATCAGGACAGGATGATGCAATTAAAAGAAATCTCTCAAAACCATCATACGGTGTTTGTGAGATGGGGGCACAGTGGTAATATTGGTGGACAATTAAGCCAGAAGCCCAGTCTAATGCTCTGAAGATATAGGTTCAAATCAGCAGCTGCAGAATCACATGAATTCAGGAATTGAAAATTAGTCTCAGTGATGGTGACCATGAAATTATTATTGATTGTCATAAAGCCTCAGCTGGTTCATTAATGCTCTTGAAGGAAGGAAAACTGTCACCCTTTTGTGCCCGAGACTGTATGTAACTCCATACACACGCAGCAATGTGGGTGACTCTTAATCTCGTTCTGAAAAAGCACAGCAAGCCCCTCAGTACAAGGCTACTGAGGGACTAGCAAATGCACATCCTACGGAAGAATTTAAAAAGACAATAGTATATTTGACATGTTGATGCATATGTCAAACAGAAACTCGGTGCCATTTAAATTGATGGAGAGCTACACTGTGTATGTGAGGAATGAAATAACAAATTAAAATATTGTCACATTTGCTATGATGGGTATGCAATGAACTGACAGAGCATATTCTTGGGAGCCACACAGTGTCAGGTGCGAGTCAACACTGAGGTAATTTGCTATATTATGTGCACCTAACTCTCTGTCAATGTATTTGTTAACTGAGAGACAATAAGATGAAGAACACTCATAAATGCTCTCAAATTATGGAACAATATGGAGTGGAGTCAGTTTGATTCTCTCTCCTATCCCTTCACTGTTTCTTGCTCCATTTTCACTGCCTCTCTCCCCATTTATCTCATTCTTTCACCGTTAGTTAGAATTGAGCACAAAATCTAGATTGGTACTCAAGTGCAGTGTCAGTGCTACGTTGTCAGAGGGCTGCCTTTCAGATCAGATATTACACCGAGGCCCCAGTCTACCCTTGTTTTATGGAAATAAAGCTTCCTATGTCATCGATGGCCAGCAACTATCTAACAAATCACCTATCTAACAAATCACCTATCTAACAATAAATGATCCCCTCATTATCACATTGCTGTTTGTGGGATCTTGCTATTTGCTATTTGGCTGCTGCGTTTCTGGGAGAACAGTGATTACATTTCAAAGAGTACTCCTTTTGCTGAAAAGTGTGCTGTGACACTGAGGCAATGAAAGGTGCTATGCAAATGTAAGTTTTGTTTTTGACCTTATAATCCAACTGCACTGCTTCAAGCAGACAGCTGAACACTATTACTTCTGGTAACCTGAGCTACATGGATACCTGTGGAAAGGAAGCTGCAAAAAAGAATTTCTACTTGGGAACATCAGGACTGGTATTCTTAACCGCCTGTCGTAGGGTACCAGTCACAACCACTACTACACTCTGAAAACAAGACCTCCAATGCATTTCATAACCACCAGAAATTGCTGTATGGCTAATAAAATCCTTTTGGAGTGTGGTCACTGTGTTAATGTATCAAATGCAATCCTACCATTTTCTTCTCTTTAGACAGTAGGATTAATGAAGAGATTGAGACAGAAATGGGCTGAGAAGTGGCAGATCGAGTTTAATTCAGATAAATGTGAGGTGCTGCATCTTGGGAAAGCAAATCTTAGCAAGACTTATACACTTAATGGTAAGGACCTAGGGAGTGTCGCTGAACAGAGACCTTGGAGTGCAGGTTCATAGCTCCTTGAAAGTGGAGTCGCAGTAAGATAGGATAGTGAAGAAGGCATTTGGTATGCTTTCCTTTATTGGTCAGAGTATTGAGTACAGGAGTTGGGAGGTCATGTTGCGGCTGTACAGGGCATTCGTTAGGCCACTGTTGGGATATTGCGTGCAATTCTGGTCTCCTTCCTATCGGAAAGATGTTGTGAAATTTGAAAGGGTTCGGAAAAGATTTACAAGGATGTTACCAGGGTTAATGGATAGGAATAGGCTGAACAGGCTGGAGCGTCGGAAGCTGAGGGGTGACCTTATAGAGGTTTACAAAATTATGAGGGGCATGGATAGGGTAAATAGGCAAAGTCTTTTCCCTGAGGTCGGGGAGTCCAGAACTAGAGGGCATAGGTTTAGGGTGAGAGGGGAAAGATATAAAAGAGACCTACGGGGCAACTTTTTCACACAGAGGGTGGTATGTGTATGGAATGAGCTGCCAAAGGAAGTGGTGGAGGCTGGTACAATTACAACATTTAAGAGACATTTGGATAGGTATATGAATAGGAAGGGTTTGGAGAGATATGGGCAGAATGCTGGCAGGTGGGACTAGATTGGGTTGGGATATCTGGTCGGCATGGATGAGTTGGACCGAAGGGTCTGTTTCTATGCTGTACATCTCTATGAATCTATGACTCTAAGTTGTTTTTATTCTTGTGAAGGATGTGTGCAATGCTGGCAAGTATTTGTTGCCTGTCTCTGGTTGCCCATTTCAGACTGCTAAGAGTCAACTACTTTGCTGTAAGTCTGGAGTCACATGTAGGTTAGACCAAGTAAGGATGGCAGATTTCCTTCCCTTGAAGGAAATAGTGAACTCGAGGGGTTCTTAACAATAAATGGTCACCATTAATGTAGCTGTCAGAGTGGGATTTGAACTCATGGTCCCCACGCCATTAGCTTCCGAGTCGGGCTCCGGAGCCGAAGCTCCATCCGTTTCTTTTCTTTCCTTTCTCTTTTCATGTTTTTCTTTCCTTTCTACTATTTCCCGTCCTTGAACAGCCTCGTTGGGGGCAGGTTGAGCCAGCATGGACTCAAGGTGAAGCCCAGTTGCAGACTCGATGTAAAGCCCAGCACATTTTAAAAGGACTGTAATGCTGAACCTTTAACTTTATTTTCTCATTTATACATAAGGTTTTGTACCTAGGCATCTTTGTACTTAAGATGACGCCAGAAATGGTGACTTTGCACACTTTTCACTCTACTCATATATATCTGTAGTTGAGCACGTGTGATAATAAAACCTATTTCTAATACTAGTCTAATAACATTACCACCGACTCTCAAAGTTCTCCCAAAATTGGAAGAAGTGACCTGGAAAGCCCTTTATTTATTAATACTATTAATACAAGACACTAACTACATCGAAGAATGCTGTCAAAGCCCTGCCTGTTTACTGTCCTCATGTTTTGAAAAGGACTGCCCAGTATGAGAAATCAGGAGAGAGAAAGTAGATCAAAAATACAGATGGATAGAAAAGGGAGAACGAGGGAATATTGAAAAAAGAGGGTAGAAAAGGGAAGGGAAAAGAGGCTAAGGAGGATCCTACTGAAACAACTGCTGGATGGAGGGGTTCTGGAACATTGTTTCGTCAAGCTAAGCCATCTAGAATTAGGGTGTATATTGTTTTAGATTAAGAGTGTCTTCTAATTAGAACTGTCTATCAGAACATTGTGAACCCCTGGAATTCTCTAATCCAGTAGATTGTAGCTGCTCAGTCAGGTGACATCACCAGATCCCTAAAGATACTAAGGAATCAAGTAATGTTGATATAGGGCTTTGAAGTACATCGAGAGTCATGGGGTTGTACAGCACATAAACAGACCCTTCAGTCCAACTCATCCAGGTCTACCTGATATCCTAAATAAATCAAGTCCCATTTGCCAGCATTTGGTCCATATCCCTCTAAACCTTACCTATTCATATACCCAACCAGATTCCTTCTAAATGTTATAATTGTACCAGCCTCCACCACTTCCTCTGGCAGCTCATTCCACACACACACCACTCTCTGTGTGAAAATGTTGCCCCTTAGGTCCCTTTTAAATCATTCCCCTCTCACCGTAAACCTATGCCCTCTAGTTTTACACTGACCTACCTGAGAAAAAAAACCCTATCCACGCCCCTCATGATTTCAATAATCATCATAGAATTGATAAAATAGATTTTATAAACCTCTACAAGGTCACGCCTCAGCCTCCGACACTCCAGTGAAAATAGCCCCAGCCTATTCAGCCTCTCCCTATAAGCTCAAACACTCCAACCACAGCAACATTATGTAATTCTTCTCTGCACCCTTTCAAATTTAGCAACATCTTTCCTGTAGCAGGGAGACCAGAATTGGACGCAGTATTCCATAAGTGGCCCATCCAATGTCGTGTACAGCCGCAACATGACATCCCAACTCCTGTACGCAATAAAGGCAAGTGGACCAAACAATTGCAGAAAATGAGGACTACAGATGCTGGAGATCAGAGTCAAAAAGTGCCGCTCAGAAAGAGTCACTTTTTGACTCCAAACATACTTGTATACAAATTAGAAGAAGGAGAAGGCCATTCAGCTCCTTGGGACGACTGAGGTACACCCGAAGTGGAGGATCAGTCATGACCTATAGCATGTCAGGTTTGAGAGACGAGTTGAATGCCTCCTTCTCCACTTTCTTATGTTCTTATCTGACCCCCTGTGGTTGACTTGACCGACCAGCTATTCACTCCTAAGTCATATTTCTGTTTTGCCCAAGTCTTGGGAACAGGGCACTTGACGGAAAGGCTTATTCTTAAGATTTAACGAGCACTGACAGCTCTGACTGCAAGGGAAAGGTTAAAGTAGTCAGGCAGCCCCGAAACCGCAGTGGGAGGACGTTTCATTTTCATGACATAACGGATAGTCAAATAGTAACAGCTCTTTTCGTACCATCCAAGCTGAACCAATATTGTTGAATCTGAAAATTATTCAACCCAATTTAACTGGAAGCCTGTGTTCATGCCAGCTTGGTAAGTTTGGACTCAGTTTCAACTTAAATGAGGTAGATACCCCTTGATTAAAAAGAGCTAGGGAAAATGCACCCCCTGAGAAATGGCCAAACTCGGGGAAATCCAGATATTTGTCCCAGCTTTGCACATCACCACTGGTGATTATGGTAATAGCTTGGAATAGCCTACCCTGTTACTATAGCAATGCATTTTATGATACATCATCTTGAGTACCAGTTTGGACAGCTCTGTGATATCAAAAATAACAGCAGAAAATGCAAGCGCAGAAGGTTTTCTGAGACCTATTGATTGATGGGGTGCCTTTCAGGCCAAACTTTACATTAAACATTTTTTTATGAGCATTACATTTAGATTATTGATCAGAATTGCCTTTGTTTCGAGATATGCAGATGTCATCTTTTCCTTGAACAGTATTTTTTGCGCTTTACTGTTAGCTACGGCTGAAGGGTCAATAAGCAGAGAGCATAGATTTAAGGCGTGTAGCCAAGGAGCCAGAGGCAACATGAGGAAATACTCCTTTTACACAAAGAGGGTTTGGATTTGGAATGCACTGCCTGAGACATTAGGTAAAGGTACAAAAGTAGCCTTCAAAGAGAATTTCATTAATACTTTGAAGGAGAAAGACTTGCAGGGTTATGGGGAAAGAGTGAGTTGTGGAACTAACTGGATTGATCTTTGAAAGAGTCAGCACAGGCTCAATAGGTCTCCTTCTGTGCTGTACTCAGAATCAAAGAATTGCTCTGTCAGATGTTCTGAGGAAAGGTCAGTCGACCCGAAACATTATCTCTGTTTTCTCTCCACAGATGCTGCCAGACCTGCTGAGCTTTTCCATCAATTTCTGTTTTTGTCACAGAATTGTTACGGTACAGAAAAAGGCTGTTCAGCCCATCATGTAAATGTGCACTGTCACTTAATGCCAATCTCCTAGCTTTTTCCCATAGTCCTGCACACCTTTTCAATCTAAATAATCACCCAAGGCCCTCTTGAATGCCTCATTTGAACGTGCCTCCACCACACTTGCAGACAGTGCACTCCGGACCCTAACAATATGCTGAGTGAAAAAGCTTTTTCTCCCTTCATATCTGTTCCTTTTGCAAACCACATTAAATCTGTACCCACTTTTTTTCGCTCATTTACAATAGGGAAAGGTTTTTCCCTACCAATTCTGTCCAGCCTCCCCTTCTCATGATTTTCAAAACTTCTATAAAATCTCCTCCCCAGGAAAAACAGTCCCAATCTATCCACATAACTGAAGTCTCTCACCCCTGGGACCACTTTGAACTTTCTCCAATTTGTTCACATCCTTTGAACACACTACAAGGTTGAACACAACAGTCCAGCTGAGGTCGAACTCGTGCCTTCTACATGTTCAGCATAACCTTTTTGCTCCTGTACTCTAGGCCCTTTTTACTGAATACTGGGATACTGAAACCTTTTGCTAAATGTTTGTGCTACCTGTCCTGCCACCTTTAGTAACTCACCCACATATACTCTTTTTAGATTCCCGACAGTGTGGAAACAGGCCCTTCGGCCCAACCAGTCCACACCGACCCTCCGAAGAGTAACCCACCCAGACCCATTCCCCCTCTAACTAATGCACCTAACACTACGGGCAACTTAGCATGGCCAATTCACCTTACCTGCACATCTTTTGGACTGTGGGTGGAAACCAGAGCACCGGAGGAAACCCATGCAGACATGGGGAGAATGTTGACTCAAGACTCTCTGCTCCTGCACACCCTTTAGGGTCACAACTATTGTTTCATACTGTATCTCCAAAATGTATCACCTCACACTTCCCCACATTGCACTGCTCTATGACTCTGCAATTTTCCAGCTTTTGATACATAACATCTTCAAAACCATTATGACCCGAGGATTCTGAAATAATTCCACAGAAACCAAGTCGCACTTTATTTACACGTGGAGAGTCCTTGATACTGCTCCAGCTCCCTCAGAGCCAGCTCTCAGAGTGAACAGTACCCCTGACACTGCTGCTTATATCTGTCAGTCAGGGCTCCCTGATTGGAGCAGATTGACACCTCAATCAGGGAGCTCATATACGATACAGTTCACCTGTCTGACCTCGATATAATCACTACAGACTCCCCTTGCACTAGGAAACACTGGACTGCCATTAAGAGCAGGAAATTAGAGAACTGTAATCTTCTCCAGCCCTGGACAATATCATTATTCCTCCAAATCTATTCCCTGGAATGTTGCTCTGCCATTGGCAAGTACATCTTCCCTCTGTCTTAATCCTAAACTCCCAAAATCTGCCTGCTGTCTCTATTTGAGGCACTTGTTTAAACCTACCTTGCTGACCACTCACCTTTTCAATACTCAGGTTTGTTCACGAGCACTCCTGTGAATAGACACCTGGCAATGCTAAGGGTGCTCTGAAAAGGCAACACTGTCATCTCACTCACATGGCTACAAGTTACTGTGCAGCCCTCTTGGCAGCCCAGCTGGAGCTAGGTAATCCAGCGGAGCTTGAGCTTTGAACCTGGAACCTCCCCAGTGTGTATGACTCAGCTGCACACAATAAACTTGCTGAGCCATGAAGGAATCAGATGACTTAGCCCATCTGTGCTGCGTGTCCTCTCCTATTTGTGGTGCGTTTATTATATTCTGAGTTGCAGGTACCTGGGAGCAGACTGCAAGGCTGTAATTCAATCAAGGGGTTCTGATGATGTAATTAACTACAAGACTGAAATTCATGCAGTCCCTCACAATCAACAGTGCCAGACTGAATTACAGGCTTTCAGACACTCCCAGTCAATGAATTTTTTTTAATACATTGCATATATATTTGTGTTCCCTTCTTATTCATCAGTTTTCAACCCTGTCCTAAAAGATGTTGCTTATATTCTGAAGAACAGCTCCACAGGCATTAGCTGCCCTCATTATCTCACCCAAGCATTTATTCATTGTGTGCAAACCCAGATAGGGAGCATACAGAGGTCACTTGGTTTCAAAGGAAACAATGGTATAGTGGTAATATTACTGGACCAGTTACAAAATAAGCTTGGGTTCAAATCCTGCTGTAGCAGCAATAGGAATTTAACATTCAATTAATTAATTAATCTGCAATAAAATGCTAGAGGCATTAAAAATGTTTGTGAAACCACCAGGTTGCTGTAAAAGCACAGCTGGTTGACTCATGGCCTTCAGTGGAGGAAATCTGCCATCCGTACCTGGTCTGGACTTCACATAACTCCAGACCCAAGGCGATGAGGTTGACTCTTAGTCACCTCTGTATTGGCCTAGTGAGCCTCTCCAACAGAAACAGTGCTGTGGGGGTACCCACACCGTAAAGACTGCAGCAGTTGAGGGGGAGGCAATGGCCTACTGGTTTATCACTGGATCTTTAATCCAGAAACCCAGATAATGTCCTGGCGACAAAGGTTCGGATCCCACCACAGACAGATGGTGGAACTTGATTCCAATAAAAATATGGAAGATAGCAATCTAATGGTGGCCATGACTCCATTGTTGATTGTTGGAAAAACCCATCTGGTTCACTGATGCCCTTTTAGGAAAAGAAACTGCCATCCTTACCTGGTCTGAACTACATGTGACTCCAGACCCACAAGCATAGTGGTTGACTCTTAACTGCTGTCTGGGCAGTCACGGATGGGCAATAAATGCTGGCCTAGCCAGTGACACCTTAACCTCATGAATGAACAAAAAAAGTTCAAGAAGATGGTTCACCACCATCCTCTCAATGTCAGTTAGGAATGAGTAATCGATACTGAACTTGCTGACAATGCCCATATTCCCAAGAATGAATAAAAGGAAATTAGGGGCAACACAGCTGATAATTCTGCCCTCATTAGATAGACAGACACAGGTAAACATACCCATGTAGTAAGGGGAGATGGTGGCATATCACTGAACTAATAATTCAAAGACTCAAACTGAGTGGGGAACAAAGGTTCAAATCCTACCTAATTAATTAATAGACCTGAACATAGTGGCAGTGTCAGTAATGGTGGCAATTACAGCCATCACCGTAAAGAGTTATTATCTGGGGAAGAAAGTCTTTGATCCTTGGCCAATCTGGCTTATGTGTGATTCCAGGTCTACTGCAATGTCACTGATTCTTAACTTTCTCTGGAATGGCATTCAGTTCAAGGGCAATTAAGACTGGGCAACAAGTGCTGGTCTTGCCACTAACACCCATATCCCATAAAAGAAATGAAACACATTTCATAAAGGGATATAGTACAGAAATCAGAGGCAGGGCACTCAGTGATACTATCTTTCCCCAGCATGGGGACATGAAGTGAATGACCACATCTTACACATGATATAAAAAGAGGACTTTCTCTCCTGTATGGGTGCTGGGTCTCACACAGGCAGTGCCTTGCACACTGAGTACCAAACCACTAATGGATGCCATCTACATTCTTAAGTAAATCAAGGTGATGGAAACAAACATTGTAATCAGCACTGCACCTCCATCTTACAATACCCTAACACGTATGGGTCATTAGTAAGAGGTTGCAAAGGCAATTATGGGCAATGACAGCTGACTAAGTGCCAGAGACAAATAAGCTGCAGATGCTAAGTGTGTCAGGACAGACTGAGAGCCGGAAGGTGCATGGGCCGGACCAAGCGACGGAAGGGGCATGGGGGGAGCTGCCTTTGAGCGGCAGGAAGGTGGGAGGGACAGGTGGTTTGCTGAGTTGCCAGGGGTGTCTGTGTTATATGCACAGTTTTATTGTTCGGTTTATCTGACTGTCCGTTTGTGATTGCGTTCACTGCTTCCTTTTTGATATAATAAGGTGGGATTTGAGGTTTGTCCTGTTTTCCCTGTGAACTGGTTGTACGGTGGGGTTTATGGGTCTGGCTTTGCTGCCACTTTCCCCTGTAAATTGCTGTTTCTTATAAACTACTGTTCATTGATAACTGTTTGTTTGTAATTTGTACCAGTTCGTAAAATAAACTGCAGATGCTGGAATCCAAGGTAGACAAGCAGGAGGCTAGAAGAACACAGCCCTGAAGAAGGGTTACACCCGAAACGTTGACTTCTCCACCTTCTGATGCTGCCTGGCTTGCTGTGTTCTCCCAGCCTCCTGCTTGTCTGATTAAGTGCCAGAGGCAGCTGGACAATAATATGGAGACGATATAGGAGCAATAAAAACCTCTCCAAAACGTCATCAACTCAAAATTGGCATTCAGCATTACTTTCAATCAGAAGAATTTTAATGGATGTTTGACATTCGGTTTGACTATATAAATCTAAGTAACTGAAAACACTGAAGCAGAAGATAGGTAAACACAAGATTATGGAAACAAGAGTAAGTCATTCAGCCCCTCAAATCTGTTCTGGAACCAAGGTGATAGTGCTGCATAGACTGGCTTGTGTTCCCCTGAATATAAGAGATTGAGTTGTGATCTAAAAGATGGTGCTTAATATGTTTAAAAGTCTTTATGTGGTAGATAAAGACCACTGGTGGAGATCCCTAGGGTGGGGTTTTCAAGACTAGGGCATGCATTTTTAAGGTGAGAGGAAAGAGATTTTAAAAAGGCATGAGGGGCAACTCTTTTACACAGAGAATGATTTGTGTGTGGAATGAACTTCCAGAGGAAGTGGTGGATGCGGGTACAGTTACAACATTTAAAAAAACATTTGGATAAGTACATGGATAAGAAATATTTGGAGGGATATGGGCCAAGCGCAGGCAGGTGAGGCTAGGTTAGTTTGGGATCATGGTCAGCATGGACTGGTAGACTGAAGTGTTTGTTTCCATGCTGTATGAGTTTATGACTATGGCTATGAGTAATTAGAGAACAAGGCAGGGGCATAACCCTAAAATGTGACCAAGATCATTTAGGGATGTGTCAGGAAACACGTCTTCCCATAAATCTGGAGTTCCTTCAAAAAAGGCCATTAAAGTTGATGGTTAGTTACTAATTTCAAAACTACTATTGATTTTACTTAGGCAAGGATTTTGGAACTGAAGTGCATAGCAGAGTTTAAGGTATAGATGAACCATCATCTAGTTGAATGATGGAACTGGATAGATGGGCCAATGGCCTATAGCTGGTTGGATCTTCCTATAATCAAACATCTTCAACTTTAATTTTTTCAGTAACTCCTTTTCTCGTAGAGACATCTGAAGTTGAAGTGAATGACTATTTCTTGATTCTATTTATCCAAACCTTACAGCCTGGGTGTTATCTCGTGCTGTAGGGTTTCTCATAACAGAAGGAAATGTCGAGAGGATAATAAGCAGGCAGAGAGAAACCTGTTATAAATCTGTTTCTTTATTAGGTAAATCCAGAAATAAGAATGAGGCCATGTAGAACTGAAGACAGCAAGGGTAGTGAAAACTGACTTTATCCTACCAATAAGCTGTGGATGCTGAGTGGATGGTGGGATGGGAAAAGGGGTCGGCTGGACTGATATTTTCCAGATTGAGATTGAGAACTTTTGTTAGGTTAAAAAGTATCAAAAGACACAGAACCAAGACGGGAAAATGGAATCGACAAGAGTGGCAGAACAGCATCAAGGGCCAAATGGCCTCCACCACCGCTCGACTTCCTAAAGGTCACACACAGAGCTGGATATACATGCCCGATGCTGGTGATCTTCCCCAGTCAGCCAAGCAAACCCTCATATCAATTCCTTACGAAATCATTAAGCTTGCGATAAAGTTGGAAGCTGGGGAGAAAATACTTCACTTGATTTGATTTATTATTGTCACATCTACCTAAGTTCAGTGAAAGGTCAGAGGGTTTGAATTTTGTGGGGCTAAAACTATCGACAGTTACTCATAAGCATAACAGGGAATTCAGGAAAGAATTCTTCATTACCAAGAGAGTGCCTACAATGTGCAGAAACCAAAACATGCTGGAGATCACAGCGGATCAGGCAGCATCTATGGAGAGAGAGCAAGTTAGCATCTCGAGTCCAGATGACTCTCCAGCATCTGCAGTAATTTGCTCCTGGGATGTGCAATTAGTTCAAGAAGAGGTTGCTGTGGTTGAATAGCATGGATGCCTTCAAGGGAAAGCTAGATATGAGGGAGAAAGAACTCAAGGGATAGGTTAATAAAATTGGATAAAGTGGGGTGGAAGGACCATGTGGGCCAAATGATCTCCTTCTGTTCTGTAAACACTGTGTAAACATTGCTGCATGGCAATTAGTTTAGTAAACTGATCAACTTGTGACAATAAAAGCTGCACAATATAACCTTACCTAAGACACAGATAGACAAGAGGACCAAGCGCTACCACCTCTGACTGCCGATATATTACAACAAGTTAGAAGTGACCGTCAGTCTCCGACGAAATACCTACGGTCAAGAAAGCAAAAATATGGCAAACAGCAGAAAACCTCAAAGAATCCAGAGTTGTCTGTCTACATTATAAAGAATAGGCCACATCAAAAGCCTGTTCCATACATATGCAGGTTTATACATAGCCTCGGAATGCAACATACTGATATGGGAGCTAAAGGAATTATGTTCTCTGCTCCAGCTTTGCTGTCCTCATCGTCGCTTTCTGAAGAAAGTCACACTCTTTGCTTTCCACACTCAGCACCCCTGCCATGTACAATATGTAAATGTCAAAGCTTGGTAAACAACAGCTATATTTGATAGAGGTTCTGTAATATCTGTCAGTCCATTTGAGACAGCAATCGAACTGATGGCACAGTTAGAACTATTCAATTGAATCGCTGTCTTATATTCGCCACCTATTAGCCTCCATTTACTTAACCAATTAAACTTATGTAAATAACCATTCTGAGCTTCCAAAACCCTGTTCTGCTTAAATCTCCACCTGAATCGGCATTGCAATGTAAGTTAAATCTCAAATAGGAGTAGGTTTAAAAGGAAGCTTGCAAATTAAAATTGCGATGCTCAGTCAGCCTTCTTGGCTACAGTGCCAGCAGCAAAATATGTTTGACATAGTTTAAATGATGCAAAGTTTTAATCATTCCAGCAATTGCAATGGGCCCAATGAGTGAGCCCTTTCACTGGTCTAATGTTGCCCTTTTGAATATCTTGCTCTTTCAAATGAATGTTGCAACTCTTCTTCCCAAACTGCAGCTGAAGTACATTGGATCCCGAATTGTGAGGAAGTACAACATCGCTGCACAGCTGTGCAAGAAGTGGTTGCAAAGATCCGCAGTTATCACATCAGTCTCAGTGTCTCTCGATCTGAAATTTGTTGGAGGGTTGCCAATGTGGGCTCGATATATTCCTGAAAGTTTCACCATATGACCACCAGCCTCCAACCACCACACGCGTAATGAGTGTTAACTCACACCTGCGATTGTTTTGTCTTAATTGACTCTACAATTGAGAGAAAATTTAATAAACTCATCGCCATTAAAACCCCTTTCCCCCTCCTTTAGGATTCTTCTCCTGGGTCACATACACAGAGGATTAAGCTTCAATTCCAGGACATTTTAGGACAATCCTGAAAGGTTGGAAACCCTACTCAGTAAAAATGACAAATGAGCAGCATTGGCTGAGTCACACATCAGCAGTGACCCTTCGCTCGCTGGGACATCCCATTTACAATGGGGCAGTTGAAAGGTGCAAGCTGGAATTGACAGCGAACACCAAACACAGAGACAGCTGTCCCCAGATTCAGATTGTAGAATTATATTCATTTGAGGAGATCATTCAGCCCATCGTGAAAGAGTTATCACATTAATCCCGATCCTCTGACGTTTCTCTATAGCCCTGAAAATTTTGTGCACTTTTTCAGAACGTCCTGATTCTTTTAAGTGCCTCCAACATCTTTTTGTGCAATGCATAACAATAGACAGGACAAAATAAGATTGCCTTTTCTTCCCCCTGGTTTCTTTAGGCAATTATCTTAAATGTATCGATACAATATCCCAGCAGCAGTAGGCAACTCAGCCTATTAAGTCTGCTCCGCCATTCAATGCGATCATGGCTGATCGAACAACCCCAGCTCCACTTTCCTACCTTTTCTCCATCACCCTTGAAACTCTTACTGCTTAAAAATCTGTCTGTCTCAGCCTTGATTATACTTAACAACCCAACATCAACGCCCTCTATAGTAAGGAATTCCACAGATTCACAACACTTGGGTTCCAACTCTGCAGCCATTGGAGACTGGTTCTCTCTATTTACTCGACAAAAATCATTATGATTCTGAACAAATCTTACACTGAGCTGATCTCACTGAAACCCACTGGCATTGCAAAATCATAAGGTTGTTTAACCACAGTATTGTATTAAAGTCATTTTTATTACAATTCATATTCGGGCAGCAGGTGCAACCCACAGACTGTGAGGTCCAGGGAGAAACTATTCATCTCCCACAGTGTTAGCAATGAGTCCCAGCCAATCATAACTTTCCAGTTAACTTGTAACCCTGTCATGCGTTGTCTGAATGAAGCACCTCAAGAAAATATAAGCAAAACCCCTTTTAAGCAACGTCTATGCATAAAACAGTATTTGATTCATTCTGGATTGAGAGTAAATGCCATTCTAATGTACAAGAAAACACAATGCTTTTTAATCTAAAAGCTATAAAATACAGAAAAGAGCTTCTTATAGATAAGATATTAAAATGTCTTACCTGCTTAAATTATTTAAATGCAAAACTGATTATATCCTTGGACTTTTCGGTTTCTCCCACAGCTGATTAAAATCCCCTGCTCTCTTAATGTCTGTTTGGTCTATTTTAAAAAGGTATTCAATTTTCTTTGTTTGTTCTCTCTGGGTGTGTCTGAATCTCAGTTTCAGGTGCTGGAGTTTGAACCCTGCAACAGAAATGAATTTTACGAAACATTGATGAAATCACAGAGACATTCATCCTCCCTCCAACACAACTTGGGACACAAGAGTGCAACACAGAGAGCAAATGAGAACGATGATACATGCGTGTATACAGAAATAGAAGGGATCTAAACAGATAGATGAATAGAAACAGACATACAGAGATAGAAATAGATGGATATAAGCATGGAGAGAGAATATATTTAAGTATATCAGCAAGAGAAAATGATGGGTTCAACACAGACACAGAATACATTGATAGAGACTTACAATTAATTAATAGAGTAAAAGAATTTTAGATAGGTAAGCAGGTTGATAATTTATGAAAGATAGCAAGATGGATAAAGGACGGACAAATAGATAGATTGTTAGATAAAATATATATAACCAAACATAATTTATGGAGCCATTTAGACTTCAAAACAGATTGACAAGCAGAAATTGGTGATGGCTGATAGGCATGACAGAATATAAAACTCCTCTGTATGTTATCTATAACATCTAAAACAATATATTAAACCTAAATAATGCCTAAACTGTTGGGCACAACATGTACTTAAGACACATTTTACTACAATCAGTAATATACATTACAGTATATTATTATACATCTCTGAGTTGATACAGGTACAGGCATACACGTATAAGCAGTTATGTCCGTGCAGCCTGACTCATACAACTCATGCATTACAGATCAGAACGGTCAAACCAAGACTCCCCTTACTCAGCTGCGTACAGCTTTGTAAATTTGTTTAACAGTCTCAGATCAGAGGTCCTTCAGCATCTGGTAATCAAAGCAGAATATTAACAGACTCCATATCTTATTTCCAAGAGATGCCAACAGCAGAGTTCCTGAAGTTAAAACGATTTTACATAAACTTTCTATTTGACGTTTTTCTGTACGTGCATCGATAACACTCATCTGGTTAACTATTGATCCATTCATATAATTCTGCACATCACTCTGAGCAGAGAGCTTCCATATTCCCCCAACATCCCTAGCTCCAACATTTGCCCTGCTTTGTCGAACTACTGAGATTTACTACTGATTTCCAGGCACAACATTCAATCTCCTACGTGCAACAGCCTGTAGCTGTATACCCATCCCTGCGGTTACCTATCCATGCCTGTACGTTAAGGTATATATATATATATAGTTTTTTTTTAAAGTATACGCAGCTATGCATAATTTTATTCAAGGTAATAGTTCTAATTCCATAATCACCACTGACACCTATTCAAAGGCTGCTGTCAGGAACAAGATGACTGCAAATATAAATCAATAGCTTTCTGCACACATCTGTCCTGTATTACATGTCTCCTGATCTATATACATTGTGTCGATCAGGGTCATCCACCTATTGTCGACTAAACTTACGTTGAGTCTCGACTGACAGAAATGCAAGATCCCCGGGTGGAGATTCCAACTCAATGAATCTGAGTATTTTGTTTTGCGAATGCACAGGCTATGCCCCGTTCATTACAGAGTAAAAGATTGCAGCAATATATATCAGCCATGCAATCATCAGTCAAGACCCAGAATTAAGTATTAGAGGATTTTTTTTGTACTTTGCTGGCAATAATACTCATGCTCCATTTAATCAAAGTCACACACACACACAGACGGACACACACAAATCACTTCTCGCTAAAGGCGCAGTAACTTACAGTTTCAGAAAGACCTTAAGACTTGCACATTTCATTGGAATGCCACAATTCGGTAACCATTCAGCCCCAGTGCATCCACTGACTGAGGGGCAGTCAGATTTACCAAATAGATTTCGCGTGAGGTAATGGACACTAATTTATGTTGCTTTTATTTTTTTCTTGTCTGTCCACTCCACCTCCTAAGCTGATAATTTATTGCTCTGTTATTTCTGCTTAGGGCTACCACTGTTGGATGTTTATTTGAAACCCATTTCCCTTCTTCCAAGACAGAGGGTTTCATTTATTTTTAACAAAACAAAATCAGAACCGTGATATTACTAGCCATCATTTTATTTTTCAAACTTGCAGCCTCAGGTCTCCATACATACACACGCACACACACATGCACACAGTTCCCCTGCATGCAAAAATGAGGAATAGAGAAATTTTTGCTTTCCTCGACACCGGGAAGGGAGGTTTAAAATGTTGCATACCTTAAACAGCAAGGCTGCCTCCATCTCCAAGGCTGACCCACAAATGGCTCGGCTCGCCAACGTGTGAAGGCAAAAATCCCCTAAAATGAAATTTTGAGGATTAAATGGATAATAGCTGCTGTGAGTTCTGCAGTGCCGTGTGTTGGTTGTGTGGATGAACAGCTAACTCCACTCATAGTCTCTCGGCTAGCTGGCTCCCTCTCTCTCTCACGCTCTCAGTGTCTCTGAATCTCTCTTGTATATACACACACACAATCACACACAGATATACACACTGGGAGAGAGAGACTGGGAAACCTGCTGCTGATGCTGAAGCTTCCAGCTCCTGCACCAGACTGGAATATTATTACTTATAAGAAACTGATTAATTCAGACTGGCTTGATTGGAAAGATTTATGCTTAACATTGCAGTATGCTGTTCCCAAGTAGATTTTTTTTGTAGAACTGGAAAAAATATTGAATATTAAAAGAAATATATATAACATGTAATTAGAGATCTACATCTGTAACTATGTTCTCACTCCTGACAATTGGGAGAAAGTCTTCACTTGCTGAAGATAAATCGTTTTAAAGGGATAATGGCATGCTCTTTTTTTCCTCTTCCTCTATGTTTTTCCAGTCACTATTCACTTTCTCCAGTCTGGTGGGTGAGGCAGAAACTTTGCCCCAGGTGAACACTCAATGGCCAGGAGGTTTGAGAAATAGCCCCAAGGCTGATGAACTTTGCCCTGATGCCTCAGGCCTCTGAATCCCTACCTGCAGCCTCCCCATCACTGGGTCACTAACAAAGCTGTTTTCAATCAGGCAGTCTGGTTTCTGACAGGGGTTTCCAGAACTTTCATAGTGTAAAGAAACCTGGCCCAAAGCTATCAGTGCAAATATTATCCATCATGCATGATGTAACATGACAGTTGCCCTGATGCCTCAGGCCTCTGAATCCCTACCTGCAGCCTCCCCATCACTGGGTCACTAACAAAGCTGTTTTCAATCAGGCAGTCTGGTGGGCGGCACGGTGGCACAGTGGTTAGCACTGCTGCCTCACAGCGCCTGAGACCCGGGTTCAATTCCCGCCTCAGGCGACTGACTGTGTGGAGTTTGCACATTCTCCCCGTGTCTGCGTGGGTTTCCTCCGGGTGCGCCGGTTTCCTCTCACAGTCCAAAGATGTGCAGGTCAGGTGAATTGGCCATGGTAAATTGCCCGTAGTGTTAGGTAAGGGGTAAATGTAGGGGTATGGGTGGGTTGCGCTTCGGCGGGTCGGTGTGGACATGTTGGGCCGAAGGGCCTGTTTCCACACTGTAATGTAATCTAATCTAATCTAATCTTGCCACTGAGATAATGAAGCTTTATGATTCATATTTATGAAGAGAAGAATTTCCTTAAATGTTGTCCCATCCATTGTCTGGCCCTGCCTGACTTTGGATCTGGAACGATATGGTCAAGATTAAGAATGCAAACGGACAAGAACTGGAATTGTACAGAAGATACATCACAGAAATAGACTATTCAGCTCATCTGGATCCCTCTGGGATGGTAGTTGGATTTTACTTGTATTTAACTGGAAATTGGACCTTAACTGGGGATTGTCTTCTACATCTGTAAGTGAACCACCTGTAAGTTGCCACAGCAACATGCCACACCCACCACTTGCCTCAACCACCTTCTGCCCCAAGCGTATCAGAGCTTGCAGTAGCTGGATCAGTCTATACAGCCACCTACAGACTCACCCTGAGAGTAGAAAAGGATCATCCTTGGTTGGAAGGGACCACCAATGATTGATTGTAAGTAGACACAGATTGAAACTGTGGCTGTCATATTAGGATGTTTGCCCCATAAGCAGGGCCTACCCTTCATGTGGCAGAGTCTGCAGATCACACATCGAACCTATCAGTCATTATAGAACCCATCCCAAAAGCAGTCAAAGTGAATCTTCCCCTATCATCCTTGAAGCGACTGCCTAAGATGAAAAAGAAGCACATTTGCAATGTATCTCTTTGTAAATGAAAACGTGTAAGGATTAGCTCCAGTTCTATCCTTCAGTATTTGACTTTCTAGAATATAGCATGCTCTATCTCCTCCCACCTTACTTTGTGTGAACCTACCTACAGGAGGAAAGTAGACTCCTTCAGTTCCCTTAGATTTGTGTTCTCAGCTCTTATTGTGTGAGAATGATAGGAGCTTCAAACTATTATTAAACCAAAAATGTACTACTTTATTGCAAATTTGTTTTCCCTCTTTATATGATTATCAGTACACAACACAAAGATCAACATGCTCTGGAAATGAAATGTACAGCCTAGCTGTTGACATGGATTCTTCACATGGTTTGTAAATAGAAAGCACAGGCCGGGATTTTCCTCTTCAGTGCATCTGGCACATGCACACACATTGAGCAATATCAGAAAATTGCACATTTCCAACCCATAATTTTCCAACCATTACGTTAGAGGCACTGAAGTGACAATTCTCAGTCATTGTATCTAGTTGGAGTGCATTTATGGCAAGCTGTCAAAAGGAGGTTAATGTTGCAGAAATCCAAAAACAGGATTAGTAAAAAAAAATTACAACATGAACATGAAAGACAGGAATTTTAAAGCCCATCTTCTCTTGACTGTCACCAGGAGATCAGTCTCTATGTACCAGGTCCCTAATGCCTCATGTGTTCTTTGTGTGTCTGTCCATTAGTGTTGCTGGGCTATTTCTCTACAGAGGGTCTCATTGGGAGCTAATCATATCCAAATCTGTTATGGAGATTCTTCCATTAATGCTGTTTTGAGTCATGTTTAAAAGATGATGAAAAATATTGGCTCAGTTCAAAGGCTGGGAGATACCTTGATTTGAGATTTTTTAAAAAGTGAATATAATATTACTTTGGATACCTTTTTTAAAAAGACATTTAAGTCATATACAGTATTTAATCTAACTGCTTGGACTTACTTACTGGAAGTCACATGTCTGAGTTTATGGTTGTCAGGAGTTCTGTCTGTTGTGATATTGTTTGGAGTTCATTTTGAGTGCAACCTTTTTTCCTTTCATTGGACATGCGCTTTACTGGAAAGGCCAAAATCTGTTGCTGTTCTTTAATAGCTGTGACTGAGTGGCTCGCTAGTTCATTTCACAGGGCAGTTAGGAGTCAACCATATTTGTTGTGCATTTGGAGTCACTTGGAGGCCAGACCAAGTTAGGATGCAGATTTCCTTCATTAAAGGGTATTAAATGAATCTGCCCAAGAAAGTTGAAAAGAATTGTTGAATCATACAATAGAGAAAAAGGCTATTTGGTCCATTGTGCCACTTTGAAGGAGCTATCCATGCAGTACCACAAACAGGATTTTTCAAAGTTTCCACACTTTAAGGGAAACATTCTTCACTGTCTGCATCGCTCTTTGGGACATCTTGAGCTCACAGGAATGGTGAGATAATTTCAAGTCTTTTTTTAAATTTCTGTCCCAGCCCAGCTCATGTATCCAACATGAATATTCTTGTGCTGAAGACTTATTAGTGGTTAATCCATAAGAACTTAATACTAGTAAGCCACATTGACTAGAAATTACAAGAAGGCTTGGTAGCAGCAAATTAACCCAAAGAAATTCAAAGTAGAAACAAGACTGAGTGCCGTTTGCGTTAGTCATTTATAGATCTCATTCTGCTTCACCAACATTTGTTTCAGGGCATGTAAAGGACCCCTAGGCTATAAATGTTGAGGGCAATTCTGGGTGGCTAATTATCCCTGGAATAACATCAGACCAGGTAGCACTCTTCAGAAACAGCTCCCCACTCAATCTGAGCCTTATAAAGCTATAGGTCTCCATCCTGTGTCCATAGCTGGCTCAGTAAGTCAGTTGTGCAGGATAGTTTGTGATGTTCAGTGGTGCATTACGCATGTTCACCTTGTCCACCAGATGATAGTATACAAGGCTACTGCTTGTAGGAGTGAAGACTCCTTCCTGTCATCCACTTGAGAACTCCAACTACTGTCCTTCATGGAGTTGAACATCTGCAATTC
This sequence comes from Chiloscyllium plagiosum, assembly GCF_004010195.1. Lineage (NCBI taxonomy): Eukaryota > Metazoa > Chordata > Chondrichthyes > Orectolobiformes > Hemiscylliidae > Chiloscyllium > Chiloscyllium plagiosum. The sequence goes on along the minus strand of NC_057748.1, from coordinate 12,208,645 downwards.
TGAGATTGACTCTCGTGTTTCTGATACCGGTATTGTACCCTCTGCTGGTATTGAACTCTCTGTTAATATTGAACCTTCTGCTAGTATTGAAATCCCGGCTGGTATTGAAACCCCTGCTGGTTTTGAACTTTCTGCTGGTATTGAACCCTTTACTTGTCTTGAACTTTGGATTGATACTGAACTCTCTGATTGTATGCAACCTTCTGCTGGTTATTGCACCCTCTACTGGTATTGAATTCTCTGTTAACATTGAATCTTCTGTTGGGTTTTGAAAGTCCTGCTGATTTTGACTCGTCTCTTGGCATTGAACTCTCTGCTGGAATTTAACTTGAAATTCACATTAAATGTTGTGCTGGTAATGAACTTTCTGCTGGTATTCACCATTATATTTGAACTCACTGCTAGTACAGAACAGTTTCCTGATTGAAGGGCTTTTGCCCGAAACATCGATTTTCCTGCTCCTCGGATGCTGCCTGACCTGCTGTGCTTTTCTAGCACCATTCTAACCCTGATTTACCCCAGCATCTGCAGTACCCACTTATGGCTAGTACAGAACACTCTGCTGTTATTGAACCCTTTACCGGTGTTTTACCTCTTTGCTAGTATTTCAGTCTGCTGATATTGGACCCTCTGCTGAAATTGACCTTTCCGTCAAGCCTGTAAAAATATTGTACAGTTGAGTAAGATCACCTACCATTGTTCAAACTCTGGAGAATATAGGCCCAGTCTCCTTCATCTCTCCTCACAGGACAATCTTGCCATCCAAAAAATCAGTCCTGTGATGTGCTTGGCAACTTTAGTGAAGAGCTCAATCTCTTCTGGGATGCTCCATTAGTGGAATCCTCCCTCACTGCCCAGGATGTCACAAGTGTGAAGTGACCAGAATAAATACTAGTAAGAGGGAGGCAATGGCTTAATGGTATTATCACTGGACTATTAAACCAGAGACCCACATAATGTTCAGGAGACTGGGTTTGAATCCAGTCATAGCAGATGGTGGAATTTGAATGGCACACTGAATTTAATTCAATAAATATCTGGAATTAAGAGTTTAATGATGACCATGAATCCATTGTCGATTGTTGCGAAAACCCATCTGGTTCACTAATGTCTTTTAGGGAAGGAAACTGCCATCCTTACCTGGTCTGGCCTACATGTGACTCCAGACCCACAGCAATGTGGTTCACTCTTAACTGCCCTCTGGGCAATTACGGATGGGCAATAATTGCTGGCCTAGCCAGCGATGTCCTCAATCCATGAATGAATTTTTTTTAAAATTCCCTGCCTGCAAACTCCTCAGAAAGAAAGAAGGTTAGAACAAAACATATTTAGAGCAAAATTTCAAAGTTTCTGATTCTGCAGAAAATCTCTAAGTGAAACTGGAATCGAAAATCAGAATCTGATGTAGCTCTGGATCGGACCACAGCAAGTATCCCACAAACACAATTTACTCCCCAGGAGGTAGTCTTACATTGCTTGAGGTCGGCACAATTGGGGAAAAAATTTCATTGATATAGCACCTTTCAGAACATAACAAAGCTCTCAATGAATAATTAAGCATTTTTGAAATGTAGACACGGTTACAATGCAGAAAATGTGACAGCCAAAACATACACAGAAAGCTCCCGCAAATATAAAACATGGTAATAGTTAGATAATGTTTTATTTTATTGGATGGAGCTTGTGGTATAAATGTTGGCTCGGACATGAGGAAGAGCTCCTTCATCAATATTACAAAAGAATCTTTTTCCGTCACCTGAGGGGGCATACAAGGTCTTAATTTAACATCTCATCTGAAAGTCTTAGTCGAGATATTCTGCTGGTCGGAGAATTGTTGGATCAATGGAGATTGGAGTAATGCATCAGGACCATGCAGAATCCCCAATGCCACTGACTCTACTGGAATTGCCTGTGAACTTGAAACTTTAAACAGACAATTCCTCAGTGCTCCCAATGCTCCAGGAAAGCCACTTAAAGTCAGAAGCTTCAAAGGATTCTGAATCAATTAAACTTAATAGCTACCTAGGAAATGCTACAGAAATTAAAATCTACTTTAACTTCAGAGTAATTATTAAACTGACCACCCAACTCATGGCCAGCATTTATTGCCCATCCCTAGTTGCCCCTTGAGAAGGTGGTGTTGAGCTGCCTTCTTGAACCGCTGTGGTCCATGTGCTGTAGGTTGTTCCACAATGCCTCTAGTGAGGAATACCATCATCTTGACCCATCAACAGTCAAGGAATAGAGATATATCTCCTAGGCAGGACAGTGAATGACTTGGAGGGGAACTTGAAGGTGGTGCTGTTCCCCTATATCTACTGCCCTTGTCCTTCAAGATGGAAATGGTTGTGGGTTCGGAAGATGCTAAGAAACTTTGATGAATTTTTGCAGTGCATCTTGTAGCTAGTACACACTGCTGCTACTGAGCGTCGGTGGTGGAGAGAGTGGATGTTTGTGGATGTGGTACCAATAAAAAGGGTTGCTTTGTCCTGGATGGTGTCAAGCTTCTTGAGTGTTGTTGGCGCTGCACCCATCCAGGCAAGCGGGGAGTATTCCATCACACTCCTGACTTGTGCCTTGTAGATGGTGATCAGGAGTCAGGAGGTGAGTTACCCACTGCAGTATTCCTAGCCTCTGACCTGCTTTTGTAACCACTGCATTTATGTGGTCAGTCCAGTTGAATTTCTAGTCAATACTATTCTCCAGGTCATTGATAGTGAGAGATTCAGTGATGGTAACACCATTGAGTATCAAGGGTAGTGGTTAGATTGTCTCTTGGTGGAGGTGGTCATTGTCCGGCATTTGTGTGATGTAAATGTTACTTGCCACTTGTCAGCCCAAACCTGGATATTGTCCACACCTTGTGGCATTTGAACATGGACTGCTTCAGGATCTGAGGAGTCGCAAATGGTGCTGAACATTGTGCAATCATTGGCAATCAACTTGATGGCAGGAAGGTTATTGCTGAAGCAGCTGAAGATGGTTGGGCCGAGGACATCACCTTGAGGAACTTCTGCAGAGACATCCTGGAGCTGAGATGACTGGCATCCAACAACTATAACCACCATTACTCATTTATTCCATTTTTGCTAGGGCTCCTTGATGCCACACTTGGTCGAGTGCAGCATTGATATCCAGGGCTGTCACTCTCACCTTACCGCTGGAATTCAGCTGTTTTGTCCACATTTGAACAAAGTTTGTAATGAGCGGCCCTGGGGGAACCGAAACTGAGTGCCACTGAGCAGGGGTTATTGCTGAGCAGGTGCTGCATGATAGCACTGTTGATTACGCCTTCTATGACTTTACCGACGATCGAGAGTAGACTGATGGGGCGGTTATTGGCTGGGTTGGATTTGCCCGGCTTTTTGTGTACAGGATATACCTGGGCAATTTTCCACATTATCAGATAGATGCCAGTGTTATAAGCGTACTGGAAGACCTTGGGTTGTTAGATATGCTCAAAATTTGTCCCATTTAGCCATACAACATGGCAGAGGCTATTTTTCAACGTGGAGGTGGGACTTTACCTCCACTCTTACTGATACCATCACAGACAGATGGACCTACAGCTGGCAGACTAGTAAGGATAAGGTCAAGTATGTTTTTCCCTCAACCCCCTTCCTTAGGCACTAGTCTGCAAACATTAGTAAGGAGGACTTTGCAGGGTCAACAGGGCTGTTTCTGCTGTTGTCTTTTCCAGACCTAGGTGGATGCCAGGTATTCCATTTGGTTTCATTTCGTTGTTGAGACTTGATAATGATTGGTACAACTGGCTGGCCTGCTAGGCCATTTCAGAGGGCAGTTGAGAGTCAACCACATTGCTGTGGCTCTGGAGTTACATGTAGGCCAGGTGAGGATAGTAAATTTTCTTCCATGAAGGACATTAGTGAGCTTGACGGATTCTTCCAACATTGACAATGCTTTCATAATCAATAGATTCTGAATTCCAGATTTTTGTTTTATTGATTTAAAATTCCACTATCTGCGCTGGTGGGATTCAAACCTGGTCCTCAGAACATTAGCTGAGTTCCTGGATTAATAGTGTCATGATAAGACCACTTGACGATCGCCTCCCCTTCTCTTATACCCTCCCTGACATCTGATACCCACCCTGACTCCTGACACCAATCCTCAATTCGCTGGATCCAATAACCCCAGCCACTTGACAGCTCCTCGCCCTATCAGATCCCCAACCCAACCAACCTCTTGACATAACCCAACACAATGCACCCTCCCACACCCCATCTCAGTGACCCAACATCAACCCCACCTCAACCCTCCAACCTGCCCTTAGCACTCATTCACAGACCTGGCACCCTAGCTTACAGTATGCTTACCCTTTCACAGCAGCTGTTAAAGCTGTTTCTATGCTGCTGGACATTTAAGTAACAGAACATGTAACTCTGACTGCTGTGAGTGTTTCTCTACAAAGACAAAGGAGTGTTTCTGGCTCCTGGATTCATGAACTCCTGGACAGGTTTATTGTAGGAAGACCCAGGATTCCCAAGAAGTGAGTAATCAGAATCGGAATTAAGACTTTGCGCTGGAGTAGCAGAACAGATTTTTGTGCTCAGATGTTTGGATTGTGCCGCAGTCTTTTGACTTAAAAGAATGATTGCGCCACCGATCCTAACAGCAAAGCATGCTGGGTAAAGTAAAGTAACGAATGAAAAGGAAAGGTGTGTGTACATAAAAAAGAAGGATCTGTTTCCGTGCTGTACAGCTCTATGACTCTATAGGAAATAGGAGCAGGCATAGGCCATTTGACCCATTGAGCCTGCTCTGCCATTCAATAAGATCATGGCTGGTCTTCCCATGAACTCAGCTCCAATTACCCATCTGCTCACCGTCACCCATAATTCTTTTACTGTTCAAAAACCTAATTTTCCTTGCCTTAAAAACATTCAACAAGGTAGCCTCAAACAAGTGCACATTAGTACTTCAACGGTATAAAATTGACAGCCCCGATGAAATTAGTTTTCACTTCATTAAATTCATTTATTTATTAAGAAACTATAATGAAAATTAGGATGGGAATTTACCCACAAATGGAATAATAAAAACAATATTAAAATAACAATTAGCAGCTAAATTGAACTTAGCTGCTTCTCACAATTGTTAGGCCTTCATTACAGCCCCAGATTGATTTAACGGGGATATCATTCTTCTGGATATACATATACCCTCGCTGTTCTCCCCATGATTTAACAGACCCAAGGCCCTGTGCAGAGAACCCCTACATTTACAACTGGTGTCACCATCAGTGAAGATGCAGTCGGAAGCAGACACTCAGGAGGGATTACCTCTGGGAAAGCAGTAGGAATCGTTGAGTAGCAATAATAAACTCTGCAGGGTTGGTTAGGCCTCTGTTGGAATATTGCGTGCAATTCTGGTCTCATTCCTATCGGAAAGATGTTGTGAAACTTGAAAGGGTTCGGAAAAGATTTACAAGGATGTTGCCAGAGTTGGAGGATTTGAGCTACAGGGATAAGCTGAACAGGTTGGGGCTGTTTTCCCTGGAGCGTCGGAGGCTGAGGGGTGACCTTATAGAGGCTTACAATATCATGAGGAGCATGGATAGGATAAATAGACAAAGTTTTTTCCCTGAGGTCGGGGAGTCCAGAACTAGAGGGCATAGGTTTAGGGTGAGAGGGGAATGATATAAAAGAGACCTAAGGGGCAACGTTTTCACGCAGAGGGTGGTACGTGTATGGAATGAGCTGCCAGAGGATGTGGTGGAGGCTGGTACAATTGCAACATTTAAGAGGCATTTTGTTGGGTATATGAATAGGAAGGGTTTGGAGGGATATGGGCTGGGCGCTGGCAGGTGGGACTAGATTGGGTTGGGATATCTGGTCGGCATGGATGAGTTGGACCGAAGGGTCTGTTTCCATGCTGTACATCTCTATGACTCTATGATAATTTACCCATGGATCGCAGGGTTCATTCAAATGTGCAAATTATTTATAAGTTGCTGTAGCAATTCAGGTTCATTCTTCTATGTGTCTATCAGACACACAGAAAATACTGCTGGACATAGTGCCGCTTTTGTGGTAAGGTCTGAATTTTATTGTCTGAGCAGAGGACTTGAAGGTTTTGCTTTCTCCCTCACTGCTAAAGTTTGACTACATCTACACTATTTCAGATTGTTTTCATTAACCTCCACCAGCTGTGATTCTTGTTGCTGAACTAAATACAGCTAGTGAAATTTAAAGTCACGTACAAACATCATGTGAACAAGGAGCAAGAGGACGCCAATTGACTCCTTTAGCCAAGCTCCACCAATTATTAAGATGATTGCTGATCATATTCTAACCTCAAATCCACATTTCTGCCTACTGTGATAACGTTTCACCCCCTTGCTTGCCAGGAATCTGTTCACCTCAGACTTAAAAATATTAAAGGTCTCTGCTTCTTCAGGAAAAGAGTTCCAAAGACTCAGTAACTTCTGAGAGAAAAGATTTCACCTCAACTCTGTCTTAAATGGGCAACCATTTACTTTTAAAACAGTGTAGTCTAGTTCTAGATTCTCCTATGAGAGGAAACTTCCTCTCCATCTCTATCCTTTCGAAGCTCATCAGGATTGTGTATGCCTCAATCAAGTCTGCCCCTTTACTCGCCTAAACCCTAGCAGATACAAGCCAAGCTTGTCCATCATTTCCTTATAAAACAACCTAACGAGGCATTCAAAACTGAGAGATGCTTTGCAAATTTAGTCAGGAAATATTACTTCTTTTGATTGATGAGAGAACCTGAAAACATGACCTCAAGTATCAAGGGAGAAGTTAGGATGTTTATTTTAATTGCTCCATATTGATGGCTTTGCATTCAACTGCCCACACCCTAAGCCCAGAAATCTTGTCCCTGATTCTTAAAATCTAACCCTTTGATAAAGCTTTCCTGAATTATTCCAGGTATTAGTCTGATAAAACTTGTTCTCTGAACTGGTTCCAACACATTTATATGCATCCTTAAATACTCTGCATGGTACTCTTGATAAGGTCCTACCCATGTCCTATGTAATTAAAGCATAACTTCTCTATTTTTCCATTGAATCCCTCTTGTAATAAACCATAATATTCTATTAGCTTTCCCAATTACTTGCTGTACCTGCATTCAAGCCTTTTGTGAGTTATACACTAGGACAGCCTGAACTCTCTGCATCTCAAAGCTCAGCAATCTCTCGTCCATTTGATGGTAAGTTTCTTCTTTTTATCCTTTAGAATCTTTTACAGACAGAAACGAGGCCATTTGATCATTCATGCCAATGCAAGGCTCTCCAAAAACACAGTTCCAATTTGATTCAGTCCCCTTGTCTTACAGGAAAGCTTTATCAAAGGGTTAGATTTTAAGAGTCAGGGACAAGACTCCAGGGCGTAAGGTGTTGGCAGTTGAATGCAAAGCCATCAATATGGAGCAATTAAAATAAACATCCCAGTTTCTCTCTTGATTCTTGAAGTTATGTTTCCAGCTACTCTCATCAATCAATAGAAATAATATTTCCTGACTAAATTTGCAAAGCATCCCTCAGTTTTGAACATTTCTTGTTAGATCTGTTAGTGCTTTAGAATATTTATGCTAAGGCTCAATTCCGAATTACATTATAGTAATAATTATGGGAAGGTTGTGTCATAATGGCAATGTCACTGGACTAGTGATCTGAAGACCAACACTAATCTTCTGGGGACAGGGGTTTGAATTCCAACATGGCATGAGGAGAAATTTTAATTCAATAAAATCTGGAATTGAAAGCTATTATTTGACTGTGATGAAAAATGTGTGATATACATGCATGTTAGTTTTTGAGAGTTTGGAGTTTACACTAGTGGCATATGAGCTTGTGAAGGAGTTTAATAAATAACTAGATAAATCTTTTCATAACCGTGATTTTAAACAGCATGTTTCAAAGATCAAATGACTGAAGGTCTTCTGGAGTGTTAACAGAAGTTAGTTTATATTGTGGAGATTGTGACAGGAGAAGGAGAAAAGATTATGCCATTGGCTTAGCAGAAGCTAGGATGAACAAGTTTTCTTTCCTGAATTGAGCTAAAAGCTTTTGAATGTAATTTGAAGGAGACTTGACTGAAATCAGATGGAAGGAGAGAGTGGGCACTGCAGTTGCTGGACAGCAGAGGCAAGAGTGTGGTATTGGAAAAGTACAGTAGATCAGACAGCATCCGAGGAGCAGGAGAACCAACATTTTGGGCATAAGTCTGATGAAAGGCTTATGCCCAAAATGTCGATTCTCCTGCTTTTCGGTTGTTGCCTGACCTGCTGTTCTTTTCCAGCACCACACTTGCAACTAAAATCAGATGGAAGAATAGTTTCTCTGAGAAAAAAGAGATTTTTTTTCAGAGCAGTTAAGGGAATAGATTACTGTTATTAGAAGGATTTTAGCTTGTGAAAACTTGCAGACTGCGAAGGTAAACTCAGAAACTCTTAAGACCTCAGTTTTATGAGTCAAAGAAAAAGACTTCACAGTTCACAGGAGCGGAAATGAAAAAAGCAGTTAAGTCAACCTACAGATTTCACAGGGAAGGACAATTTCTCTGGATTTTAATTAACTGTAAAGTGATGGCATCGAGGAGAAGATGGAGTTTTGTTTTGCAGCCTCATTGGAATCTTCTACACTGTGTTATATTTAGTTAGCTTGATATGTTTCATTTTATATTTCTTTCTTTTGTGTAATAAACATCTGTTTTATTGTTAAAATCAAATCTGCAGCCTAGGTTCGGTGGATAAGAAAGCATTTTTCCCATTAGTACAGGTGTCAATAACAAAGGGGCTCAGTTTTAAGATAAGAGGAAGAGCAACATTGAGGATTTTTGTTTCAGAGGGTGGTGGGAATCTGGAACACCTTGGAGTGGCATGATGGTACAGTGGTTAGCACTGCTGCCTTACAGCACTAGAGTCCCAGGTTCAATTCCAGTCTTGAGTGACTGTCTGTATGGAGTTTGTACATCTTCTGTGTGGGTATGCTCTGGTTTCCTCCCACAGTCTAAAGATGTGCAGATCAGGTGAATTGGCCATGCTAAATTGTCTATAGTGTTAGATGTATTAGTCAGAGGGAAATGGGTCTGGGTGGTTTACTTTTCGGAGGGTCGGTGTGGACTTGTTGGGCCGAAGGGTCTGTTTCCACATTGTAGGGAATCTAAAAATCTAAAACCTTGTCTGAAAGGGTGGTTGAGTCAGAAACTTTTGTAACATTTTAGTATTTGAATATTCATTTGTGTTGCCATAACCTTCAGGGCTATGGTCTATAAGCTAGAAAATATGATTAATTTAATCAAATCTTTATTGGACAGTATGAACATGATGAGCCGAATGGCCTCCTTCCATGCTGTTAATGCCTATGAGTCATCTGCTTCTCCTTCCACTCTCTGTAAGGCTGTTTATGAGCTTGGTTTTGGCAAAATTCCAGATGTTCGTGCTAATTCTGATTTTAAAGTTAACACTTTAACCGGTGATTCTCTTTACAGTGAGCTGTGTTCTTGAACCACTGCAGCCTGCTTGGTGTTAGAGGTCCTTGACAGTGCAGTTAGAAAGGGAGTTCCAGGATCCAACTACTCACACCTCCAATCAGCTATCAGGATTCATGACCTCCATTGAGCAAACTAAAAAGTATGTTAATATGAAGACATGAAGCCTTCTTAAAGAATAATACTGACTGGCTGTCCTCCCAGTACCAACTGATCATCCAAAATCCATCATAAATCCATAAGACATCAAAGCAAAAATTAGGCTATTCAGTCCATTGAGTCTGCTCTGCCATTCAATCATGGCTGATAAGTTTCTCATCCCCATTCTCACACCTTCTCCTCATAACACTTGATCCCCTTGACAATCAAGAGCCGATCTATCTCAGTTTTAAATATACTCAATGACCTGGCCTCCACAGCCTATGTGGCTATGAATTCCATAGATTCACAACTTTCTAGCTGAAGAAGTTTCTCCTATTTCTGTTATAAATGTCTACCATTTACTCTAAGGCTGTGCCCTTGGATCCTAGTCTCTCCTACCAATGAAAACATCTTCCCAACATCCACTCCGTCCAGGCTATTCAGTATTCTGCATGTTTCAAGTAGATCCCCCATCATCCTTCTAAACTCATAGGTGCAAAGTCCTCAAACGTTCCTCATATGTTAAGCTTTCCCTTCCTGGGACCATTCTCGTTAACCTCCTCTGAACATGCTCCAGGGCCAGTACATCCTTCCTGAGATACGGGGCCCAAACCTGCACACAATACTCAAAGTATAACCTGATCAGAGCTTTATAGAGCTTTTTACCAACCCCTATGTTTTTTACTTGCCCAGATCTCTCATCTTGACAAACCTTCATGTTCCAAATGTAAACCTAAGGAGAGAGCAGTCAGGGCACAATGGTGCAGATAATTTGTGTCAGTTGCATGATCATGTTCGTTCATCCATTCTGCATTAAATGTGTTATGTCTAAGAGCATGGTTGATGTTCTGAATGATCTATCTCGATCCTGTATATTGTTTTTTGAATCATTTACAACCAGCAGGTTTCGATCCTGAGAATAAACTCATTTGCATTGTTTTTTTGAAATCTGATTTATTTCAGGTCCTCCTTCACATATTCCTCCTTTCTTGTTTCAGCCCCCCATAGTCAGAGTCAGTGCCGACATAAAGCACCAAAAGGTCTTCTCTACAACATGACAAAAATTCTGTGACGCTTGGAGATGCCTCAAAAAAATCCTGCTTTTATTTCTCTCTTTTTACATAACTGTATTTGCTCTCATAACAAGATGAAGCTAGTAATGACTGTAGGAGGACAAGAAGCCAAATTAAACCAATAGGGGCCGGGTGCTCGCAGATGGGACTTGATTGGGTTGGGATATCTGGTCGGCATGGACAGGTTGGACCAAAGGGTCTGTTTCCATGCTGTACATCTCTATGACTCTATGACTTGCTTCTTTCAAAGTCCTAATGAATTTGAGCTAGAATTCACAAGCAGAATGAGGTTACAGATTAGTTAGTTGCTTTTGTTTGAGGGTATTTGAAAGGGGAATGTTGGTCCAGAGATCACGGGAGCTTCAAGTGTAGCCATGGGATACTTTACATCCTATAAACCAGTGCTACAATCAGAGCAGGGCACTTCATTTATTGGACAGCAACAGCTCCCATCATTTTTGTGCCAGTCTAATGTACTTGCTCAGGTTCAAGAATGAGCTTTCACCCAATACCTGAGGGAGAAACAAAAGTGAGCCAACCTAAGCCAATGGTGGCATTGTGGTTCAATGGTTAGCACTGCTGCCTCTGTGTACCAGAGACCTGGGTTCAATTCCAGCCTCGGACAACTGTCTGTGTGGAGTTTGCACATTCTCCCCGTGTCTGTGTGGGTTTCCTCTGGGTGCTCCAGTTTCCACCCACAATCCAAAGATGTGCAGGTTAGGATGAATTGGCAGTGCTAAATTGCCCATAGTGTTCAAGGATGTGTAGGTTAGGTGCATTAGTAAGAGGGGAATGGGTCAGTGTGCACTTGTTGGGCCGAAGGGCCTGTTTCTACACTGTAGCGAATCTAAGATAATACTAGACCATCTGCACACCCCCTCAAAGCTTTGAATGATACAAATGGCAACTTATATTTTTTATTGTCTTTAATGTATTAAAATTTGCCAAAGTGCTTAGGGAGACCCTAATAAGACAAAGTATATCACTGACGTTAAAGAGTGTGGTGCTGGAAAAGCACAGCTGGTCAGACAGCATCTGAGGAGCAGGAGAGTCAATGTTTTGGGCATAACCCTTCATCGGGATGCTCCTCAGATGCTGCTTGACCTGCTGTGCTTTTCCAGCACCACACTCTTGACTCTAATCTCCAGCATCTGCAGCACTCACTTTCGCCAATGGGCAATACATTTTTGCATGAAGTCAATCCTATGGAGGGAAGAATGTGAAAGACCAGACAGCAGTGTGTTCAAATAGCAGGAGAAGTAGACAGACGGAATCACCATATGTAACTATAAATGGCATTTCCAGTATTACAAGATTCCACAATGTGCTAATTTACCATTTATCACTGTCAGGCAGCACTTAGCCTATACATAGTATTTTACTGAGTCTGCTTATGTCAAATCATAAGAGCGCATTGAACTGTAGATGAAAAACTGAATTGCAAAGATTTGCATATGGAATTCCTCCTATCCTCAGGATGTCCCAGAATACTTCCAACTGTAAGCATGGAACAGATAGGAAGAGCAGGCCAAATGCTGCATGCAACGCTTCTCCGATCCCTGTATTACTTGGTTTCCTTCTGAACAAACAAAATCAAGTACCTTTTGAAATATACGCAATCCTGCCTTTTAGGAAACATGGCAGCTATTTTACCAACAACCAGGTGCTACGTATAGCAACAAGATAATATTTGGTGTTGTTCATAGACACCATGTTGACCACACTAACAGAGAGAACTGCTTGTCTCAGTCCCAAGAAGTCTTTTATGTCCACCTGGGAGGGCAGACAGGACCTCAGTTCAATATCTCACCCAGAAGGTAGCATCTCCAACACTGAAGTTCCTCTCTCCTGGCACTGGAGTGTCAGTTTAAGTCTTTAGAATGGGCCTTAACCTCCTGTCCTGAACCCCTCCAGTTTAAATGTAATGTTAAATATTCAACTTCTTTCATTAGTATTAACACAAAAGCGTTTTAAATAAAATATTCATGGAATGTGGATTTTTTTTAGCTAGACTAACAGTTGTTGCCCATCCCTAATTGTCCTGGAGAAGGTGGTGAGTTGCCTCCTTCAATCATTATAACCCTGAGGGTGGAGGCACAACCACTATTCTGTGAAAGAGGAAATTACAGAATTTTCACAGAAGAGTGCCTAAGACTCTGCCGAGCTTCCAATTGAGTGAGCTAGCACTAACCAAGGAGAAGGAAGATTTGAGGGGCAGTGTATTCCTGATGGAGAGTTTATGCTCAAAACGTCGATTCTCCTGCTCCTCGGATGCTGCCTGACCGACTGTGCTTTTCCAGCACCACACGTTTTGACTCTGATCTGCAGTCCTCACTTTCTTCAAGTTTCTGGCAATCAAGTACAGCGTCTCTAAAGCGATGGCCTTGTGCCTATCCTCTTTGCTTACAGGCAAAGGAACAAATGGGAACGCAAGCCAAAAGGGATAAACTGACACCCAAAAAGAACAACTGAAAATAGTGCAAAACAAACATGCAGTACTTAAAAAAAGGTTCAAGGCTCCCTTTAGAATTACACAGATGGTACAGTATAAAAATATTTTTCCCACTGGTCCATTTTGGTGACAGTGTTCCTCCTATCCTGTTCCATCATATTCTGACAGTACAAGTTTCTCCCTCAGGTGTTTATCCATCTTCCCATTAAGTAAAATCTGATCCAGTCACTCTATACAATTGAGAGGTCCACATTCAAGTCAGTCTCTGGGGAAAGAAGTTATAGTGCAATGGAAATAATATCAACAGTGATGCAATATGGATTGGTTCATTTTAATGCTGTAACAAATCAATGGTTTATTAAGTGATTAAAGTTGCTCAATTTATAAAGCATCTTTAAACCATTCCACGTAACTTCTCTGTTCTGTTTAATATTTCAGCATGCTCTCAGTGCGTGGGATGTATATTTAGTGATACCTTTCCAACTGACTCTGTCAGCTGTTTCTCTCCTGATGAGTGGCAAAGCTTTCCTCTGAGAGAAAGAGAGAGGCCGGTGAGAAATTTCAAACAGAAAAAGAGATGAAATGGACCTCTCATAAAGGGAGAGGATCCTGTTAAAAATGCTTGGCTTGACCTTCGATGTTCCTGCTTCAACTGATGGCAAATACGCTGAAGGAAGGGAAGCCAAGGATGAAAGGTGGATAAAGACAAAAAGAAAAAGTAGAAAAGAATTGAAGAAACTCAAGATGAAAATGAAACAATGTGAAAGACTTACATCTGCAGAGAATTGCTTACAATAACTGGATCCATTAAAGCAATTCACAGCGAATGAAGTATTTTTGAAGTCCTGACACTGTTGTGCTGTAGGAAAAGTGATAACCAATTTACACACAGCAAGCTCCCACAAATAGAAAGGTGATAACAAACAGCTCATCTGCTTCTGAGATGTTTCTTGAGGGATAAATATTGGCAAGGATACTGGGATTAACTACCCTGCTCTTTGGAATAATGCCATAGGATCTTTCACATCTACCCAAGCAGGCAGATGGACTTCAGCTAAATGTCTCATCTGACAGACACTGACAGACATTGGAGTGTCAGCCTTAAATCATAGAATCCCTACAGTGTGGAAACAGGCTATTCGACCCACTGAGTCCAAACAGACCCTCTGAAGAGCATCTCATCCAAACCCACCCTGCTACCCTAGCCCTGTAATCTTGCATGGCTAATCCACCTAGCCTGCACATCCCTGGACGCTATGGGGCAATTTAACTTATTGACAATGAGACATCATGTGCCGAGAAACTGGGTCATGTAATCCTTGCTTTTCAGCTGCTAGCCAGATGCAGAAGGTTCCAAGATGATTCCAAAGAAGTGTACTTATTTCCAGATGGAACTGTGCCCAACCACCCCACTGACCACAATCATATTGGTTAAGGACAGTTAGGAGGTGTTCTTTACCTAGAAGGGCTGAATTGCACATTCAGGTCTCAACTGTAAAAGTGATTCTCTTTGATGCAGCCAGCCCCAACAATCAACCAATGATTCCCTTCCAGCAGTGACCACTGCCCCAATTCTTCTACCCCTCTGCCCAACACTGAGCGGTAATCTCTTCTTATTACCAACCTCTGGATAATAAATGATGACGCCCTGTTTTCGAGAACTGGGAGTCAGTAAATCTGAGCTGGATTATCTCTGACACCAGAGGTGTGAGGAGGCCAGTCAGCTCTTTAAGCCTGCTCCACTCTTCAATAAAGTCAGAAGTCACACCACGCCAGGTTACAGTCCAACAGGTTTCATTGAAATCACAGGGAGAAAGTGAGCAATGCAGATGCTGGAGATCAGAATCAAGAGTGTGGTGCTGCAAAAGCACAGCAGGTCAGGCAGCATCCGAGGAGGGGGAGAATCAATGTTTCAGGCATAAGCCCTTCATCAGGAATGAGGCTTGTGAGTTGGGGGTGCTGAGAGATAAATGGGAGATGGGTGGGACTGGGGCCCAGTCCCAAGCTTCTAACCCAGTACCGCCCCCTTGCCCGGTCCTACCTGTCCATCATCCTTCTTTCCCACCCTTCCACTTCATCCCCCTCCCCGACCCATCACTTCCACCCGCATCTTCATCTACCTATTCGCTTCCCATCTACCTTCCCCACAGCCCCATCCCCCCTCTCATTTATCTCTCACTCCCCCCACCCCAGACCCACCAGCCTCATTCCTGATGAAGGGCTTATGTCAGAAACATTGACTCTCCTGTTCCTCAGATGCTGCCTACCTGCTGTGCTTTTCCAGCACCACACTCTCGACTTATTTGAAATCACAGTCTTTCGGAGGGCTGCTCCCTCGTCAGGTAGAGTCTGATGAAGGGTCAGCGCTCCAAAAGCTTGTGATTTTTAATAAACTTGCTGGACTGTAACCTGGTGTCGTGTGATGTCTGACTAGTCCACCCAGTCCAACACCAGCACCTCCACATCATGACTATTCAATAAGTTCTTGCTTGATCTCTTGTGGGCGGCACGGTGGCATAGTGGTTAGCACTGCTGCCTCACAGCGCCAGAGACCCGGGTTCAATTCCCACCTCAGGCGACTGACTGTGTGGAGTTTGCACATTCTCCCCGTGTCTGCGTGGGGGTGCTCCGGTTTCCTCCCACAGTCCAAAGATGTGCAGGTTAGGTGAATTGGCCATGCTAAATTGCCTGTAGTGTTAGGTAAGGGGTAAATGTAGGGGTATGGGTGGGTTGCGCTTCGGCGGGTTGGTGTGGACTTGTTGGGCTGAAGGGCCTGTTTCCACACTGTAAAGTAATCTAATCTAATCTCTTACCTCAACCACATTCCCACTCTATCCTTATATTCCTTGCTTTCCTGACACAGGTCCAGAACCAGTCAAAAAGCAGAAAGGTAGAAGAGGAGGGAGTAAACTGAAGAGAGTCTCAAAAATTATAGAAAACATGGAAAAGATATCAAGGTAGGATTTTGCCATCACTGCCTGGGAGGTAATCTATTGGGACAGATCAAACATACATTACAGAAACTACCCAATATTCAAATATCTGTGAAAAGGGGACATGTTGCTACAGCTTTCCATCTTGCACTGATCAAGATAAACACAAAAATGGCTCAGTGATTGGCACTGCTGCCTTCCAGCACCAGTGACCTGGGTTCGATTCCAGCCTCGGGCAACTGTCTGTGTGGAGTTTGCACATTCTCCCCGTGTCTGTATGGGTTTCCTCCGGGTGCTCCGGTTTCCTCCCACAGTCCAAAGATGTGCAAGTCAGCTGAGTTGTCCATGCTAAATTGCCCATAGCATTAGGTGCATTAGTCAGAGGGAACTGGGTCTGGTTGGGTTACTGTTCAGAGGATTGATGTGAAAATGTTTCCACACTGTTCACAACAAATTACATTGCAGGAGAAAAAGATGCTGATTGGTTGGCAAGTCGTCTCTGCTTGGCTGAGGCATTACCAGAACAATGGTAATGAGAAAAATGCACACTGTCAACTTGGGAACTGATCAGTACTGTTTCAGTACAAATTGTTGTGATTATTTGGAATTTAGCATTCTTGCAATAACATGTCTACCTTTGCACCAATACTTCAAGTTCTTTACTATGAAGCAAATGATATCTTATCTGGGTTGTCTATAATCTGTCTACCAGGCTTTTCTAAGTGCAAACTTCAACCACAATAGGATTTTTAAGAAGTGTGGACTGGATTAAGGGATTGGGTTTCTTCTCTCCTTCCTGATGCACAAAGATCTGAAGTTCAATCTCAGGTCTGTGAAGAATTAACAAACTGTAGCAAGAAAACAAGTCAAGACCTTGCATTAAATCACCTTCCAGATCCCTTTTCACTACCTCATGCTGCAAAGACATGTGTAAGGCGTGGAGTCCCAGGGAGCACAAAATTGGGCTGATGTTATGGTCACCACAGTTATTCACAAGATAGCCATTTTTGCATGGATATAGAAGGTAGCACCAGGACTGAATACCAATAAGGAGATGCTGTATGCAGAGCCATAAGCTGAATGCCATAACATGTCTCATGCATCGCTAAATCACTATGATTCAACTGTAATCCTCCGTAATGCAGAATGTTTAATAGACTAATATCCATATATTGAATTAGGCAACAAAACCTTTTCAGACACTGAAAACAGTTTTATTATAAATCTATAGTTTAGCAGAAACATCAGTTTCCATCTTTCCCTTCTGAATCCTTTCCTTGTCCAGAAGCTAACTCCTCACTGGGGGAAAACTAGCTCTTATTTTCATACCAACCACCAAGTCACCCAACTAAACTACTAAACAATTAATAAGCACTTCTCACAAGGGGTGATGCAACAACAGTAAAAATAAAGGAAGGTGTAGGAATAGAGGGAGGGGACTAAGCGTTGTGCAGGCTAGGTGCATTAGCCCTGGGAAATGAAGAGTTACAGGGAATAGGGTACGTCTGGGCGGAATGCAGGTTGATGTGGACTCGGTGGGCTAAATGGCCTGCCTCCACATTGTAGGGATTCTGTTTGATTCTACAATATATGATTCTAAATTAAAATAGAGTTGCACAGGGAGATAACACTCTCCAAACCTTGCAGTGCCCTCCTCGCTCTCATAACATCAAGGATGTTGCTGGACACAGTGTGCTCCCTCTCCAAGGACACCTGGCCTTGGAGGAGGGGCAGGCAATCAGGTAGAATTACCCTCTCACCACTCCACAGCCTGTTGCCTGGACCTATTGATGACCACTCTGCCCAGGTCCAGGAGCAGGCCCACAAGGAGGAAAGAATCTGCTTTTTTTCTTCACTTTCTCTTTACTTCTCTTCCTCTTTTCCAACTCCATGTCCCAAAATTCAGTTTAATGTTTCGTCACCAAAGGAGGGATGTATCAGATATTAAGCTGATAAGAACGGAAATTAAACTTGATTGTAGCCAAAAACCTGGAAAAAAAACCTGGCTCGTAAATACAGAGTCTAATGAGTACCAGCTACTGTCATTCAACTAGGAGAAAGTGAGAACTGCAGATGCTGGAGACCAGAGTTGAAAAATGTGGTGCTAGAAAAACACAGCAGGCCAAAGGACCTCCATTTTTCACACTGACATACACAGGGTAAATATGAAGTTCTCCTTTGTACTGGCACTGGAGGGGGTGCAGAGGTTCACTAGGTTGATTCCAGAGCTGAGAGGGTTGGCTTATAAGGAGAGATTGAGTAGACTGGGATTATACTCATTAGAATTTAGAAGAATGAGGGGGGGAATATATAAAATAATGAAGGTGATAAATAAGATAGAAGCAGGGAGTTTGTTTCCACCGACGGGGGCACAGCCTCAAAATGGAGGGGGGAGGGGGCGCAGATTTCGGACTGAGTTCAAGTGGAACCTCTTCACCTAAAGGGTTGTGAATCTGTGGAATTCCCTGCCCAGTGAAGCAGTTGAGGCTTCCTTGTTGAATGCTTTTAAGGCATAGATTTTTGAACAGTAAAGGAATTAGGGGTTATGGTGAGCGGGCAGGAAGTGGAGCTGAGTCCATGAAAGATCAGCCAGGATCTTATTGAATGGTGGAGCATGCTCAAGGGGCCAGATGGCCTACTCCTGCTCCTAGTTCTTATGGTCTTATGTTTTCTCCAGTGACATGACTGAACAATTATCCCACCCCTCCAAAATAGATGCATAAACTCATTAATTACTGTACCTTCCATTGGTTAGAATGATGAGCAATTGTGGACCATTCCTACAAAATGTATTGTTGGGTAGTAATCTATCACCTTCACCTGCCACCGCAGGAATTGCAAAACCTGTGCCCACACCTCTCCCCTGACCTCCGTCCAAGGCCCCAAAGGAGCCTTCCACATCCATCAAAGTTTCACCTGCACTTCCACACAGTTAGTCCCCTGTACATTGAGGAGACAGGATGCCTACTCACAGAGTACTTCAGAGAACATCTCCGGGACACCCGCATCAACCAACCCCACAGCCCCATGGCCGAACACTTTAACTCCCCCTCCCACTCCGCT
>NC_057748.1:12185693-12189464 GCF_004010195.1 Chiloscyllium plagiosum | reverse complement strand
TCCCCGAAACTCCCAGCCTCATTCCTGATGAGGGGCTTTTGCCTGAAATGTCGATTTTCCTGCTCCTCGGACCTGCTGTGCTTTTCCAGCACCACACCCTCGACTCTATTCATCTACTTGTCAGATAGCAGAGGACTTTCATATCTTCCTTTATGCCCTTAGCCCCAGTTCCTCGCGAAATCTACAGGCTTTGAAACACATATTCTTTGCTACTTTCCAATGGTCACCTGCTTCTTGACTTTTGCTGCTTGAAGCTGTACTTGGTGTCTCAGGCCTACCTAGGCTTCTCAATACACAAAAGCTGTGCAACATAATTGATAGGGGATTACATTATAATAGGCATAGTCGAAATAGATTCAGAGCCAGTGAGTCTCCTGGGCTCTGCAGCAACGTCAACTATAAATGAAAAATACATTATTTATCAGACAAAATGCTAATCCATAAGTAGCATATTTTGTATACAATCTTTGCAGGAATACTGACACGGTGACATAGCTCGATTATCCTTGTTAACCAGGTTCATCAGCTATTCCCCTGATGAAACACAAGCTTAAACTTGCAAAGGCGAAACCTATAAAAGGTCAGAGATTAAAAATGCACGGACATTTGAATTCCACTCACACAAATATCAGCTGCAGCTGATACCCAACTCCCTGTCTGTTTACCACAGCCAAACGGATGAAAGGGTAAATAAAAATATGGATAGAGATGTAGAGATAGATGGGGAGATGGATAGGCAAGTGACAGATATGTCTGACTAGATAGCTCGCCTGATGTAGAGAACAGGAAGTGCTGAAAATACACATCAGATTTTTCACTATCTAGCAACAGAATTAAAAGATAACTGTTCTGATAGACACTTCATCGGCTCCAGAATCACTAACAGGTCATTTCCAACTTCTTCTCCAAGGTAGGTAGACACTGAATGGTAAATTTAGAAAAGAGTTTTGGCTGATTTGGCCCATCGACAACTCTCTTGTTTGTCTACCATTGCCACTCATCTAATACCTATGGTCCTCAGTGACCCAAAATGACTTCCAGAATATCCTTCCAACTCCACCCCAATGTTTCAAATTTATAATGGTCAGCCTCCTAATCCTCCAAGGTTTCACCCATTTTTATCTGTGGAATCTGCTCCAGATAACAACCGTATTGGCCCCAAATCTCTTGATTAAAGATTTATGATGTGAATCAATACAGTAAAGGAGGGAGAAAAATAGACTTACCTTGTTCTATAAAATACAGAATGGCCTGGTGGGAATTGAAAGAAACTAGTACCAGGTGGCCACGGGCAATGACAGGCATCTTTGTCATCCATACAGACTATAAAACCATTTGTTTCCAAAACACAACAACAGTATTTCTTCCCAAGGATGATCCCACTTTGGAACAAGCTGCCAGAGGAAATAATCACAGTCCCATCACTTGAAATTTTCAAGAGGCAGCACCTTTAGATTATTCCCATTCATAGTTCTCTTCATTTTTGTGATTACTATGTCAGTGTGTCTGGGTCAGCTGGTGCTAACTACATAAATGTTGGTGGAATACGGACATTCAACTGTGACACCAACAAAACCAATGCAGAAGCCTTTGATGAACCTCATTCACCATTGACTTCAATGGCTATACTCAACTGTTTAAGGAATCCTCGGTTCAAGTCCCAGGTTGTGTCATACATCCCTGAATGGGTTGATTTTAAAATATCTAAAATGCTTTATCCATTTTATTGGACATCCTTACTAATATCTCCTTCTTTAACTCATGGTATGATTTGTTCTTGGCTCTATGAATTTGCATTGAACATTTTTGTATGTTGAAGGGGGTATATGAATACAGACTCTTGGTATCGATGCTAGGAAGTACTGTTACAGTCTTTGCAAGAGTTCCAAAACCTGTGTTGAATTTTAAATTCAGCACCAGGTCATTGTCACTCTATAAATGACCTTTTGTTTCCTGCCTTTTAAATAGATGATGGATTTAACATGATCAGAAAAGCCCCAAAGTTGAGTTGTACAACCAAAATTTAAAGGGGGGGGGGGGGGCGATGACCTTCTTCACACAGGATAGTAAACAAGGCAGTATTCACATTTTGATATCAATCTATCAATTTTTACACATTCCTTCATGGGCTGTGTGTGACATATCGGCAAGGCTACATGTATGGCCCAACTTTATTTTCCTTGGGAGATAATGGTCAGTCTTCTCCTTGGTTGAGAATTCTGAGATTTCCAGTCAGGGATGAAATGGGAACAGCAAGATAGATCCAAGTCTTGGACAGAGTTTCTCTCTGTTCTTGGACAAGTTATTAGTTGCTTTCAAATTCATTGATTTCTGATTCCAGAACAGTAGAGGTTTGAGAGAGAAAAAATTTCAGGTTGTCAGGTGTGTCAGGACTATCAAAACAGTAAAGGATGATCTCAGAAGTCAGAAGGTTAGAAAAGAAAAGAGGAACTGGACAAAATAACAGGAAGGCTGTAACGAACAAGGACAGCCAAATAAGACAGATTTAAAGACAAACAAGTGAGGTAATTAATAAGTATGATCGGCTTAGACTTGGGTGCAAGGAATTACCAAATGAAGGAATAACGGGTGCAAGTAATAACCAAATAAGGGGATAGAATGAAATAGACACTTATGATAGGTTTATTGCTTAATGTAGGGGTGTCAAGAGACCCCTCAAAAAAGTATTTAAAAACTCTGTATTTTACTGTCGGGTGTGTCTCTTCTCGTAGAGCCACCCATCTTTAAAGATGTTTGAATAAATGTACTGCTTTGGAACTCTTTGACTCGGACTGAAACTTATTGATTAAGTGGGGTTCGTTTCTCACAATTGGGGGCTTGTCCAGGATGAATTTCAGCTCCTGAAAAGGCTCCCCCGTCGATAACTGAGAAGGCGCACCCCGTTCCTTTAGAACGGTCTCGTGTTTTTCGGCGGTGGGTGACTTGAGGGATTGCCTGAATTGAATCCTTTAAGAGTCATTCTGAACCAGTTGGTAGTGAGTGTGTGTACCTTGATTTGGACTCAAGGTGACCTTGGGTGGGACCCAAGGGGGAAGGCACAACTGGAAGACGTCTAATAGCCAGGTAACTCTGTGCACAGACCAAGGTAAGAAAACTGACTTTTAAGAACTACCTTGGTGGCTGGGACTTGGGTTTTAGTAGTTATGAGTGACTAATGAAAGTAACCTGGGGGTTTGGGAGTACCAAACGCCTACCTCGAGTTGGACTCGAGGTTTCTGGTTCATAGGGGTGGGACCCCTAACTCGATTGCCTTTACGCGATTTACAAGGACACCAGAATCACCCCACAGGGGTCAGGCTAACCCCTAAAAAGTGTCCCACCATGAGTTGGACTCAGTATTTTCTGGGGAAAGAATCCTCAGATTCTGTAGGGATTGGATTCCTATTGGGAGAGGTGATTGAGGCCACTGGGTAGTGAACCAGGGTGAAATGGGTTGTGCAACAAGTAGTAAAGGAAAATCCTCCGTTGAGAAGGGAGGCGTCCCTGGCAACATTCCTCCAGAAAGTCCATTGGTTAGGATGTTTGGAAATTGGAAACAAAATAAACACACACATGACAAAAAGATAGAAAGAAGATGATGAAGTATTTTTTTTTGTATGGATTAAGGAACCTATTCTTCATCCTGCCATCTTCTGGCCAAAGTACAGGTCGGATGAAGACTGGGTTTGTCAATATTTAAATTTATATGTTAATGAAAAAGAACCCTTCAGTCAGGAGGAGTCTGATTATGCCTCCTGTTGGAAGGGTGAA
>NC_057748.1:12183614-12185472 GCF_004010195.1 Chiloscyllium plagiosum | reverse complement strand
TTTGTCAGAACAGATTGATCAATTCCTGGGTCCGCATGTATATATTTGGACAGAATTGATGTCCATACTAAATATCTTGTTTCGTGGAGAAGAAAGAGGGTTGATAAGGAAAGCAGCATTTGGGATCTGGGACAGAGAACACCCCATGGGAACTGAAGGGGCAGGTCAGGCAGAGGATAAGTTCCCCTTAAGAGACCTCAGTTGGGATCATCAAAAACAAGAAGATAGGGAAAAGATGAAAATTATGAAAAATTTATTAATAAGGGCAATTGGAGAAGCTGCCCCAAAGTCGCAGAATTTAACGAAGGCATTTGAGATATGTCAAGAAAGGAAGAGAGTCCCTCGGAGTTTTTACAAAGACTGAAGGACTCTGCGCAAATATTCTGGGATGGATTTAGAGGGGCCAGTAGGGGAAGGTTATTGAAAATACACTTTGTGACTAAGTCTTGGCCAGATAGTCAGAAGAAAATACAGAAAATAGAGGGATGGAGTGAAAAACCATTAGATGAATTGCTGAGGGAGGCTTAGAGAGTATTTGTAAGGAAAGAGGACGAAAGCCAGAAACAAAAGGCAAAAATAATGATAGCCAAGGTTGATGAGATAATAAAGAAAAAGACAAAACTTAAATTTTAAGCCGAAGGGAGCGGGAACAAAAGAGTTAATTGGATTATGGCAACAGTTTTGTGATGAGAGGCACAAAGAATCAGTTTTGCGCTCATGACAAGATACTGTCACCAAATTGGGATTGAATTAACTGCAAATGGTGCTATGAAATCTGTTAAAAATGAATGTGCTCGAGCAAAACAATTACAGAAACAGAATGAGAAGTCACAAGTGACTGGTAAACAAACATAACTTCACAATTACAGTTTTAAAAATGTTTTAGTCACTTGTTGCGTTTCCACCCTGAATTACAGATAATGATTTTTATATTTGTATAATATATAATTAATAATTAATATTTATAATAAATCGATTGTGCTAGCCTGAATCAATATTATTTGGCAGGATCCCTTCACACATTCTCAGTGACCTGTCATATTGATTCATGGTTAATTTAAAACATGACTGCATTAATTTATTGTTAATAAAAGAATGGAAAGCTACATTACTGGCCAATGAGGTAACTAAAGAAGCAGCCCTGAATCCACAGGAAGCGGTGGTTTATTCCCTAATACGTACTGTCCCAGGTCCTTGGGAACTCCTATCTCTGGCCATTGCCAATCCCAGAAACTAAAGATTTGTTCTTAAAGAAGCATATGCTGGGCTTGTCCACCTCTTTGTTTTTCCTCAGGAAACAGAGTTTATTGGCAAAGACTCCGCCCCCTGAATTCGCTGTGCATCCGCTCAGACCGGGCGATTGGGTCCTAATCAAATCGTGGTCGGAGACGAAACTTCAGCCAGACTGGGAAGGTCCATATCAAGCTCCCCTCATGACAGAGATGGCAATAAGGACGGCGGAGAAAGGCTGGACTCACTACACTCGGATCAAAGGGTCAGTGGAATCTCCAGTTGAGGAAGAAGTCTGGAAGCCGAATCAATGCAAGAACCGCTGAAACTCAGGCTAAAGAGACTTTGAGTACCTGATTATACAGTGGTGACGCGAGCGTGGAATTATTTCTGTAGGATTGTATATTAAGTCTTTTTGTGCTTCAGCACAATTTTTAGAACGCTGGGGATGCTTAGAGTTATGATACTAGCCCTCTTAGTATTGGGATTTTGTCAAATATCATTTTCATATGTGTTATTAACGGTCCCTGAGTCTGATAATCCACAAGTAATAGACGCTGATGTATGCAGCTTAGTAAATTGTGTGGATGTAGATAATCAGAGACAGTACCGCAGCTCAGAGATACAT
>NC_057748.1:12171356-12183114 GCF_004010195.1 Chiloscyllium plagiosum | reverse complement strand
TGGGTGCAGGGAATTACCAAATGAAGGAATAACAGGCGCAAGTAATAACCAAATAAGGGGTTAGAATGAAATAGACACTTATGATAGGTTTATTGCTTAATGTAGGGGTGTCGAGAGACCCCTCAGAAAAATATTTAAAAACTCTGTATTTTACTGTTGGGTGTGTCTCTCCTCGTACAGCCACCCACCTTTAAAGATGTTCGAATAAATGTGCTGCTTCGGAACTCTTTGACTCGGACTGAAAATTATTGATTAAGTGGGGTTCGTTTCTCACAGGTTCAGTTAAGCAAATAAATCTTTTTTTGCTTTTTCCTTTGCACTAACCTGGCATCCAATGATGAATGAGTTTTAAAACACAGCTGTTTAAACACCAGGAGTTGCAAAATTAACAGTGTATATTGGAAAAGCTAGAGTGCCATCTTTTGGACATCACCTCAGCATTTTCATTGCATAGCAATTTCTAGAGCTGAAGATTAAACTTGGCCCTCGGTTGTTGCTTTGACTCTGTTGCTATGGAGATGAATGGGAAGATCTGAGTTCTCTCTCAAGCTTCTTGATAGATAGAATCAGGGACACGCCTCGTCACTCACTAACACGTCATGGAATCATGTAGGAAAGGAGGCCACTTGTTTCAACATACCTGTGCCAGCTCTATGAAAGAACACTTATGTCACACTACTCATGGATTGGCAACTATTTCCTTTTCCTTATGTCTCCAACACCAGTAGTCATTTGATGGTACGGAATGTGAGTATTGTTGAATATTTTCATCTTGCACTCTTGCCGACAGAATTGGACCACAGAATAGCTATCAAGTTGAGAATTCTCAACATGGGAGTTAGACCGGGTACCTGACAAGTTCAGCTTGCTGCTTGCTCCTAACAGTATCCGTACTGGACATTAGGCATCAACATCTCAGAGTATGCTCCAAGAACACCAGCCACACACATCTGACATGTGCCAGCATTTAAGAATCGTCGTGGTGCATCTCCAATCCATTTGCAATACCCTTTTTGCAATTCAATACTGCATTTTGAGCTGAAAGAACAAATTATCATTACAATGCTGTAGCAAGACACTGTGCTGAGGAACACACGTTGAGCTCATTGAGTGAAACCTGACTGCATCTCAAGGCTGTTCACTTACTGTCATCATGCTCACTCTGAGTCTACCTGAATGTTCACAGGACCTCTGCCCTGAACTGCCTCGCCTTGAGTTTTCTCATGTTTGCAACCACCCCCCCCCAACACAGCCAGTGATACCACCTGATAAGACTTTTGGAAAGAAACACAAAGAATGCTAGAGAAGTTCAGCATGTCTGGTAACATCTGTGGAGAGAGAAACAGAGTTAATGTTTTGAGTCCAAAATGACTCTTCTTCAGACTTCTGTCATTACTTGCCCTGTCATACTGGCATTGGACGCAGTCCAGAGAGGATTCACTAGGTTGATGCGACTGGGGAAAAATGAGGAATGCACGATGCTGGAGATCACTGGGTTAATCCCAAGTCTGGAGGGAGAAAAATGAGAAGCGACTTTATTGAAACATACAAGATTTTTAGGGGAAATAAATGAAAGAACTGTGGATGCTGGAATTCTGAAACACAAACAGAAATTGCCAGAAAATCTCAACAAGTCTCACAGCAGTTATGGAGAGAAATCAGAGTTAATGTTCTGGGACCCTTCACTGAACATGAAACATCAACTCTGATTTCTCTCCATAGTTAAGGTTTACCAAAATGTTTGGGGGACATGACAGGATAGATGTGGATAGGTTTTCTTTTATCCTTGTGGGAGAATTTCGAATCAGAGGACATAATCTCAGGGTAACAGGCTGCCCATTTAAGACAGAGATGAGGAAATTCTTCTCTCGGAAGGCAGTGAATCTGTAGAATTATTTAATACAGAGGGCCATAGAGTCTGGTTATTAAGAATATTAAAGGCTGAGATAGGCAGATTTTTAATCTGTAAGGGCACCAAGGTTTATGGGGAAAAGACAAGAAAGCGAAGTTGGGGATTATTAGGCATGATCTCACTGAATGGCAGTGCAGACCTCATGTGCTGAATTGCCTACTACAGCTGCCATGTCTGATAGTCTTTGCCAGTTAGTGCAGACACAAAGCCAGGAAGGTTGGCATGGTTTTCAGCAGTCTTCAATCAACTCAAGGGAACTGGCCTTCAGTCAGGATGCCCCAGCAAATAGACCAAGGGCAGCCTGCGACACCTGTGTCCAGGTGTTTGGACACAGTCAGTCAGCAACTCAGTCAGAGTCAGTAAGCTTCCCTGATAAAGGTTGAGGAGCTGAAAGTCCAGCAGCTCATGTGACTGTTTTTATCCTATTGTGGGTTATTTTCTTAATGGAAGGAGAGAGGCAGGTATTTTGAGAGATGAAAGTGGGCAGGTGGGGAGGTGGCCCCAACTAGAGAGTAAGCAATGCAGATGGCATTCTGGGTCAGTTCTGTCAGGAGTTGGGGGTGAGCAAAAGTAATATATCGCAGGCAATAATGAGCATGAAAGAGCTTATGCTGTGGTGAGAGGCAGGAACAATAGTCCAGAGAGAGAGAGAGTGTGTGTGATGCGTCAGAGGAAAGATGGTGGCACTTACCTGACAGAGCAGAGAGGTTCGTTGACCTTTATCCTACACTGACAGGGATGGCAGTCTGACATGGTCTGGTGACATAGCCTCCACTGCTCGTTCATTGACAGAAGAGGACATTCTATTTCTGCACTACCCCATCCAGCAAGACCTCCAGATCCCCATCTGTAAAGCAGAGCACCAACTTTTCCCTTGTTTCTCGAGTCCAGGGCAAATGTCAAGATTTGTGCTGGGCAGATTGAAACTGAGAGTGCTTGTCTGGATGTACAACAGGATTTTAATGATGGCCTGGGAGTAATGGATGCTGGTCTTTTTGGTGGATATCTGGTGAGCGAAGAGGTTGTTTGGGGAACCGCGCATGTTGAGAGGGTGCTAGAGTCAGACATGAGGTATGCCATGGAGCTGGGAAGCCATGATGTGGAGATGCCAGTGTTGGATTGGGGTGGACAAAATCAGAAGTCACACAACGCCGGGTTATAGTCCGACAGGTTTATCTGAAGTCACACAAGCTTTCAGAGGGCAGCCCCTTCTTAAGGTGTAGTGAGAAGAGAGCACAGAGATATAGAGTTTATAGCCAGTGAGATCAGGGGCAGAGAGATCGAAAGATCATACAACTGACATGAGTGGAATGTTAGGTAATAAGTCTCTGCAGGTGACCGAGAGTGTTAGATGGTGAATAAAGCATTTGTAAAGTTAATGTCAGTGCTGTGCTGTCATCAGGCAGAGTGATAGGAATATACAAAAGGTGACATCTCAGGTCAGACACTGAATTGTAGGTGTGAGGCCTTGCTCAGAATCTGTCTCAGAGTTTCAACCTGGAATCAGGCAGATTTCATTTCAAAAGCAGAAATTTATAAAGATTTATAAGATAGAGCAGGAAAGATAGTTAATAAAGGTAGTTCAGTAAGATAAAGGTGAAACCAAAAAAGAAAATGCTGGAAAATCTCAGCAGCTCTGGCAGCATCTGTATGGAGAGAAAAGAGCTGATGTTGCGAGTCTAACTGACCCTTTGTCTAAGATAAAGGTGATGATTACTCCAAAACACTTGACACCATTCACACTTGAGAGAGTGAGTTCATAAAAGTAAAGTTTCAGACCTGAACCATTGGAGCTAAGACAGGAATCGTGCATGGATGTGGGGGCTGTAAAGACAAAGATGATTGGAGAATTCACATAGCATTTGAACCTGGAGGAGGAAAAAGGTGATCCCGATAGCACTCAAGTTGAATTAGAAATGAAACTACTGGAATTGGAGTCAGAAGAGGTTTGAATTAGAAAAACAGAAACAGAAAGGGAGATGCAAACCCTTGAGCTTGTGAAGGAGAGAGAACTGAAAAGCAGTCAACCTGAAATCTAAAAAGTAAGAGAGAGAGAAGATAGATAATTTGAACATGACAGAGAACAGTTTGATCACTCAAACATTGAGTGGCAGGAAAGCATGAAGATGAATCAGATTTTAACTCTATTTTGATTTGGCAAGGAGTGTTTGCTTAAATATTCTAAATTTACCGAGGAAGGTTGAAATGTATTTTATGCAACTTGAGAAAATTGTTCCAAACTGCAATAGCTGAAAAATTGTTGGGCTGTTTGGTAGCAGAGTGCATTTGTGAGTTAATCTGTGGATGTGTCCTGATCTCTGTCAGACATGACTATGGTACAGCAAAAAACTGCAATTCTCAACGTCTTTGAGCTTGTGCCAGAGATGTACAGACAGAAATTTAAGGAAGAAACAGAGGTAGACTTTGTCAGCCTGTGGAATGTACTAGAAAGAGAAAATGATATTTGAAAGATGGTATAGTTCGATGAAGATTAAAGAAGAACCTTAGAGAGGTGATACTTGTGGAAGAATTTAACTAATTCTCAGTGCAATGCCTTCACCATTCAGAGTCAATGTGGCTGGTTTAAAATGTAAACAAGGGTTGACAGTTAATTGTCAGTCAACATTTATTGATGCATCCCCTATTGCAACACTTCTATTCATCAAAGTCCTCTTGCCAATCAGTCAGCATTTTCATACATATGATAAGTTGTTTTCCATTTACTTTGGTTTTACATGCAACTGAGCACAAAATGAAAAGCTTTAACAAAATGTGTCCTTCTTCAGCAACACTCAAATTTAAATATAGTGCCCCTCTGGGAATACAGTCCTAACTGGAAGACCATAAAGTTTCTATGATAAGAGAAACCACAATAATGGCAGTTGATTATGAGTTGTCTCATTATTATGTTAGTAAATGCCGTTGTAAAATGGAGTCTAAAACTAGAGGGCATAGGTTTGAGGTGAGAGGGGAGAGGTACGAAAGGGTCCAGAGGGCCAATTTTTCACACAGAGAGTGGTGAGTCTCTGAAACGAGTTGCTAGAGGTAGTGGTGGAGGCGAGTACAATTTTGTCATTTAAGAGACGTACTTGGTTGGGATAGGTACGGAGGGATATGGATTAAACACAGGCAAATAGGACTAATTTAATTGAAAACTGGAGAGCATGGACAAGTTAGGCTGAAGGGTCTGTTTCCAGGATGGAGACCCTAAGCAAACCCTCATAAAAACTGGCTGGTAAAGGCATCAGATCAAATTGGGGAGAGCACTGCTGCCTCACAGTATCAGGGGCTTGGGTTCGATTTTGACCCTCAAATTACTGTCTGTGTGAAATTTGCACATTCTCCCCGTGTCTGCATGGGTTTCCTCTGGGTGTTCTGGTTGCTTCCCACAGTTCAAAGATGTGCAGTTAGGTGTAAAATTGTCCGTTGTATCCAGGGATATGCAGGCTAATTGTATTAGCCATGGGAATGTGGGGTTACAGGGATAGGGTAGGCAATTTGGGTCTGGGTGGGAAGCTCTACGGAAAGACAGTTTGGACTCGATGGACCAAATGGCCTGCTTCCACACTGTAGGAATTCTATGCCTCACCCAGTGGAAAAAATAGAACTTCTCTAAGTAGCATGGCAGGCTGTTCAGAGGTTAAGATTGATTTGAGGGTATTGAAAATTTTATCTTAGCAATACAAAACAGGAGCTGCAAAAGCTAAATATTGTATTTAAAAGGTAAAACTGTTGCATTCACGAGGATATGTTAGTACTCCTTTGGAAATTATTGCCACACCAAGTATAGTAATGGAATGTATTCACTAACAGACTGAGCAAGGGCAAGGAAATTATGGAAGTGTTTACTAATTGTAGAGATACTTGAGGCCTTTATCTTCCAAGTTGCAGTCCAGTGCAATTTTGTATTACTGACACTTGCAACCACTAGGCTGCTGATATGTTTTCACCTTAGCAGGTCTGAAGGAACACTGGATGGGATTGATAATGCTTTTTTATTAACTCAGGATCCCTGTATTCAAACTAAATAAATAAAAGTAGGAGTAGAAAAAAACAGTCTGTAAAGAATGTTCCTAATCTTGGGCCTCAAGTCCGGTGTTCTGCCCACCTCCCTTATCTCTTGACTCCCCAAGAGAGCAAAACTCTATCTATCCCAGCCTTAAGTGTACATGACAATGGATCATTAATAACCCTCTGAGATAGGGAATTACAAAGATTCGCCACTCTTTAAAGGAAGAAATTCATCTTTATCTCAGTCCTACATAATTGACCTCTTGTCCTGAGACTGCGACCTCCTGTTTTAGATTCCCTGTCAAATAATCTCTGTAAGTAAAAACCGAAAGAACCGCGGATGTCGGAAATCAGAAACAATTGCTGGAAAAGCTCAGCAGGTCTGGCAGCATCTGTGGAGAGAAATTAGGTCCAGTTCCCCTTGCTTAGAATTGATAGTAACTCGGAAATATTTGGTGGATAATCTCAGTGTCTACCCAATCAAGCCACTTCAGAATCAGGTGTGTCTGAGATCTTTCTCATTCTTCGAAATTCCAGACTCCAGTTCGCAACTAATGATGCTATTGTAGCCTGAAAGTTAGGACAAGCACAGAAATTAAATCCAAGGTAAAATGGGTAAACGCTGACTTAAAAAATGAACTGGCTTCTCGACAACAAAAATAATGGCTTAGATTTTCTAATTACCTTGAGAACAGATTCAATCAATGATAATCCATTTTAAGATTTACCCCTTATCTGCTGGCAATTGTTTCAGCTAGAATTCCAAGTCTGATCTGCTACAATACATCCAAACAAGGAAACCAGAGAGAAATCCACTCAGCTCAGGAGGAGCAGTATTTAGACCATAAAACATTGAGAAGTACTTTGGTCCATCAAGTCTGCTCCACCATTTAATGAGATCACAGCTGACCTGATAATCCTCAAAGCAATTTTCTGCCTTTTCCCATACCCTTGATCCCCTTACTGATTAAAAACAGCGTGGATCTAGTGTAGACCTCCTAAGGCTGCTTTAACAGTGGCTTCGGTATCAGTCGTGGAACAACAATCCTGTGAGAGGGGCCACCCAGTTGGTCTTTCCTATTAGTGAGTTTTGAGAAGATTTGTAGCTCAGGTTGAGGTTCTGGACACAAGCTTGCTCGCTGAGCTGGAAGGTTCATTTTCAGATGTTTCGGCACCATACTGGGTAATGATTTGGAGATGCCGGTGTTGGACTGGGATGTACAAAATTAAAAATCATACAACACCAGGTTATAGTGCAACAGGTTTAATTGGAAGCACACTAGCTTTCGGAGCGTCGCTCCTTCATCAGTTGGTAGTGGAGGGCTCAATCCTAACACACAGAATTTATAGCAAAACGTTACAGTGTGATGTAACTGAAATTATACATTGAAAAATTGATTGTTAAGTCTTTCATCTGTTTGAATACCATGATAGTTTCATTTCTTTCATGTGTAAATCACAAAACCTTTTTTTAAAAGTTGCATTCTCAGGTTAGCTGTTCACAATAGGTGATAGCTAGACAATATTTTGAAGGTGTTAGCCCCCTGTGTTCTCTGTCTATGCCATGATGTTTAGATTGATTCTAATCTAAAAAGTGAGATAATGGAGTTTTACATAAATTCATGCAGTTTTTGAGCTCAGAAGTTTACATGAATGCATGCAGTTTTTGAGCAAAGTACAATGTAACCCTGAAAGTACAAATTCACCCCACAAAATATATGTGTGCATGTGGGTCTTTGTCTGTCTGTGTGTGTGTGTGTGTCTGTCTGGGTTGGGGTTGTGAGTGTGAGAAAGTGTATGTGTGTAGTGAGTGTAGAGTGTCTTAAGTCTGTGAGGGGGTGCATGTGTGAGTGTGGGTGTGTGTGTCTGAATGGGTGTGTGTGGGTGTCTGTGTGCACATCTGTGTATATGTGTGTCCGTGTGTATAGGAGTGCCCCTGTGTGTGTGTGTGTAGGAGTGTCTGTGTGTGTGTGTATAGTGCAATGGTGGTCACCTGTAATATGACATGAACACAAGGTCCCGGTTGAGGCCCTCCCTATGGGTACCGAACTTAGCTATCAGCCTCTGCTCAGCCATTTTTCGCTGCTGCCTGTCCCGAAGTTCGCCTTGGAGGATGGTCACCCGAAGGTCCGAGGGCAAACGTCCTGGACCGCTGAAGTGTTCCCCAACTGGGAAGAAACAATCCTGTCTGTTGATTGTTGTGCGGTGCCCATTCATCCGTTGTTGTAGCCTTTGCTCGGTTTCCCCAATGTACCATGCCTCACTGATGATGTTACCTAGTATGGTGATGAAACGTCTGAAAATGAACCTTCCAGCTCAGCGAGCAACCTATACCCAGGTCTTTCCTATTTCTGAAAAAAACCTTATTGTTCAATTCAAAGTGAAACCTTTTGTTCTTCTGAAATGATGCCTGGAGGAACTTCTTAATTTTGTGTTTTCCTAAGCAAGATGTGACTGCCATGATTCCAGAGACAACTGCGCATAATTAGTGATTTGACTACATGTGCCAGAATGTCACAATGACAAACATTGGAAAATTCTCCATCTTATTGTTTTTGGCTTCAAGAATAACTGTGATGACCAGAATGTGTGTTTTTTTTTTAAAGCATCTCTGCAGAAAGAAATCTATTCTTTTCCTTCCTTTTCCAGAAGAATGTGTTGATGTGTATGTGTTTTGGAGATATTTAGAGGGATAAACATTTATACTTCTGTATCACTGGGTGTATATGTTAATCAATTGCTGTATCTTCATTGAATGCGTTTTGCTCTGATATTAGATATTGTGTCTATTAAGAAACCTGGTGAGTATTTGTTTAAAATCTGATTTAGAAAGAAATATTTGATTGGCCATCTGGAACTGGGAAAGATAATTTTATATAATGTTGTGATTTATGGAGTAAAAAGAATTAAACAACAGCAAGCAATCTCAGTGGGATCTCCAAAATAAATGTTGAAGTTTTACTGACCCAATATAAGACTCAGATAAATGATTTATTTGTCCAAAACCAATCTACTTTTAATCATGCATGGGGACAGGTCTATAAACATACAGGAAACATCTCCAAAGAGTTATTCAAATTATAGTCTTTTAAAACAAAATCATGAGGAAGTCTATACAGGATTTACTCATTTCAATAACAAGTGCAGTTATGATAAAAAGCCATGCTGATAGGAAATAAATGGAGTTACAGTTTTACAGTTAGTATCATATAGGTCATAGCTTGTTCAGGTCACAGAAGCTGCCTGTTCTTTCCCAGGGATTCGAGCCAAAAAGACCTATACTCACTAAGGTTCCTGGATTATGACCACAAGATGTCTGCTTTGCAAAGACTACTGCTTTATGCTTTTAAATAAACCCCATAAGTAATTTATTATTTTACATAGAGAGGCAATGTCATCGGGGTCATGTCAATGGACGAATAATCTAAAACACCCAGGCTAACGATCTGGAAAGATGGATTCATAATCCTATCACGGTAGATGGAGAAATTTGAATTCAATAAAAATAAGGGGGAGATTTAGGACTGAGTTGAGGAGGAACTTCTTCTCCCAAAAGGTTGTGAATCTGTGGAATTCCCTGCCCAGTGAAGCAGTTAAGGTTACCTTTGTTGAACTTTTTTAAGGCAATGATAGATAGATTTTTGAACAGTCAAGGAATTAAGGGTTAGGGTGAGAGGGTGCGTAAGTGGAGCTGAGCCCATGAAAAGATCAGCCATGGTTTTATTAAGTGGTGGAGCAAGCTCGAGGGGCCAGATGGCCTAGTCCTACTCCTGTTCTTAAAATCTGGAATAAAAAGCCAGCCTAACAGCAGCCATTGTTGATTATTGCAAAACCCATCTGGTTCACTCATTCTTTCAGGAAGGGCAATCTGGTGTGCTTTACCTGGTCTGACCTTTGTATAACTGTGAATCCACAGCAACGAGCTTGACCTTTAACTGTCCTTTGGAAGTGATCCTAGCAAGCCACTCAGATCAAGAGGCAATTAAAAAAATGCAATAAATGCAGGCGATACTGACATCCTATGAATGAATTCATTTAAAATTAAAAAGCTGTCAAAACAACTATCAGGCCATCAGAGTTTCTGAGCCAATGTTAACAGAAAACATTTGTTTTTGCTCAAGAGTAAGACAATAGCACCATCTGCTGTGTGATGCATATATAGCCACCTTGGATCTTCTCATCCAAATACATCATGGAGAAATCTTGTATCAATATGGGACAGGGTGTCCAACCTTTCTGTGTCAGTCGACACATCTCTGTTTTTTTTATCAAAGTATCTTGGCAAGGTAGGGTATTGACCTTGCTGTTAATCGAATAAAGAACCTTCCTTTTTTTTATGAGCAAGCTTCAAATAAGCATACTAATTCATTAGTTAACTTACTTAATACTACACTAATGGCCTCATTCCTGATGAAGGGCTTTTGCCCAAAACGTCGATTTTTCTGCTCCTCGGATGCTGCCTGACCTGCTATGCTTTTCCATCACCACTCTAATCTAAACTCTGATTTCCAGCATCTGCAGTCCTCACTTTCGCCCTTACTCAACACTACAGTCAGTTCTTCTGTAATGCAATAGTTGCATTCTTGCGCGGTTACAGCGAACACACGTTTTAAAAGTTCATGCTTTAGAAACAGTGTCCCCAATTCATCAATTGCATTACGGTGAATTTGCATTGACAAAACACACATTATAAAAGAATGATCTGTATATTGAATGCTTATCTAGTGAGATACCTTGCATTTTAGCTGGCATAGTGCATTTTGGATTTCCAGGGTTTTCCCAAAGCTGTGAATAGGGGTCTTGCCTAAAGAAGGGTTATACCCAAAGTGTCAGATTTCTCCAACCCCGAAGGCTGCCTGACCTGCTGTGCTCTTCCAATCTCCTCCTTGTCTTCGTTGGAGTAGCTGTAGGCCCAGCTTTACAATGTTGGTGACATATTTTGATTTCTTAGATGTGTCTCTCAAATCAAAGGGACAGCCTCACAAATTGGGCTGTGAGGCCTTTTTCAGGAGATCCCCTGCCCCAGGGAGGGAGGGCACACGAGAGACAGAACAGCTCTGAATTAATTTGCATTTTCATCCCCAAACCTTCTACTTCCCCTGCATTATTTTCAACAACAACTTGTTTTTTCATAGCACCATTATTTGACAAAACATCCCAAGATGCTTCACAGGAGCATTACAATTTTGGCATTGGAGCAAATTGGCCCAAACTTCAGTGAGTGGAAGAGGTAGGTTTTAAGGAGTATCTTAATAGAAGGAAGCAAGATAGAGAGACAGAGAAGTGTAGGGAGGATATTCCAGAGTCTGGGAAGCTGAAGCTGGAAACACCAATGGTGGAAGAATTAAAACCGGGGATTCATAAGAACACAGAACTGGAGCTCACAGACGACAGGTGTTGTACGACAGGAGACGTTTACAGTGCTGTTGAGGAGCAATCAAATGTTTCTAGAACCTATGCACACTATGTCAAAGCTGCAATCCCAACACAACACTTTGCCAAGCTACAGGCAAATTGAGGAGACTTTTGACATATTGTACCAGTCCCTTGACAGGTAGGGTGTACTTCAAGTAGGATAGGCTTGTTGTAGGATATATAGCATAAAAACAGGCCATTTGACGCAACCAGTCCATTCCAGTCTTTATGTTCCACTTAAGTAGGTAAAAACAAGGTAAAGGCGAGGACTGCAGATGCTCAAAACCAGAGTCTAGATTAGAGTGGTGCTGGAAAAGCACAGCAGGTCAGGCAACATCCGAGGAGCAGGAAAATCGATGTTTCAGGCAAAAGCCCTTCATCAGGAATAGAGGCAGGGTGCCTGCAGAGTGGAGAGATAAA
>NC_057748.1:12168492-12171329 GCF_004010195.1 Chiloscyllium plagiosum | reverse complement strand
CAGGCGTCGGGTGGTGAGGGAGCGGCGGTGGAGGAGGCCCAGGACCTGCATGTCCTCGGCAGAGTGGGAGGGGGAGTTGAAATGTTGGACCACAGGGCGGTAGGGTTGATTGTTGCGGGTGTCCCGGAGATGTTCCCTAAAGCGCTCTGGTAGGAGGCGTCCAGTCTCCCCAGTGTAGAGGAGACCTCCATCCCCACCCCCATTCACCTATTGTACTCTATGCTACTTTCTCCCCACCCCACCCCTCTCTCATTTATCTCTCCACTCTGCAGATACACTGCCTCTATTCCTGATGAAGGGCTTTTGTCCGAAACGTCGATTTTCCTTCTCCTGCTGTGCTTTTCCAGCACCACTTAATCTAGATTTTATGTTCCACTTAAGCCTCCTCCTCTATCCCTCTCTCATTCATATGGTTGTCTAGTCTCCCCTTAATACACCTATAATATTCTCTTCAATCACTCACAGTGGTAGTAAGTTCCACGTTCCTACAACACTTTGGGTAGAGCAGTTTCTCCTGAATCCCTCACTGGATTTATTGGTGACCATCGTATATCAATGGCTTTCAACTGAGCTTGTTCTCAAAAGAGAATTCTGTTTCATTAAAAACCTTGAATTATTTTAAAGATCTCTTTTATGTAACCTATCTGTCTTTGCTCTAAATAGACTCAACCTAACAATCCTTTCCTAATATTCATGCAAATCTGGTTTTATTCTTATAAAACTTCTCTGCACCCTCTCTGATACCTTTGTATTCTTCTTATAATATGATGTCCAAAACAGTATGTGGTCTCACCGTGATCTAACCAAGTTCTGGATCGGTGGTGCTGGAAGAGCACAGCAATTCAGGCAGCATCCGACAAGCAGCAAAATCGCCGTTTTGGGCAAAAGCCCTTCATCTGATCTAACCAAGGCCTAATGCAACTTAGTAACAACCTTGTCCATTTTTCCACCCTATCCATTGGAAATGATGTTGAACTTCCTTGATTTAAATAGCCACACTAATTTGTGGTGATTGACTCATTTGTACTGAGACCCTATATAGACTTGCACCATTCAAATATTGTGAAATTCACAGTCTTCCTATCAAAATATCCTTACCCTTTGTTATGTGCTGAATGTAATTTGTCAATGGTTTGCCTTTTCCTTAGGTTCATCAATATCCTGTTGTAGCTTGTTACAATCCTCCTCAGTATTGGTTATCTGGCCAACTGCTGGGCTGTCAAGACCTAAGGTAGCACAGAATAATAAACAACATCTTACGATCCAACCTGTTGGAATGGATGTCCAGGCATAGTGGTAGAAATAAGAGATCATGCAATCAAGAAAGCACCCATGCAAGAAATAAGTTGAGGCAGTGATTAGGTATTCTAGTTCCATGAACAAAGATGGCCCAAACGACTTTACATACTTGTAAGTATCTTTCGGTTTTGTAAAATGAAGTGGTGACTATACATGTAGCAAGAACCCTCAAGCGGCAATGAGATGATGGATTTGATAATGTGATTTCTTTCAGTAATAATTGATTCTATGGAAGAATATTACTTGAGACACCCAGTCACAGGTTTGTGAACAACTTTTGCTGAATATTGACAAGCTTATCCTGAGTTCAGGCTTGTGCGTTCCTCCCATGCTCCCAGGGTCTGAAAATATAATCTGGGTTGACATGACATTGAAAACGTGGTCGTTCGATGAGGTGGATAACGTGACATTGTCGAAAGTGCTGTCTTTCAGATCAGTCTTTAACCCAAAGCCATTGTCTGTCTGCTCAGGTGAATGCAAGAGTCTTCACGGTACTATTTGAAGAGTAAAGGATGCTTCTGAGTCAATATGTACCCTACAATTAATATCTAACTGTCAAGAACAAAGAATAAACCAATTGACATTCCAAGTGGACAAAGTGCCTCCATAGTACTTGTCCCATTGTCATTGAGAGAAAAGCAAATCTACAACCTTTAAGGACAAAGATTAGTAATGTAAATATAAAGTCTCATTTAAGTGGAAGGAAAAGCTATAAACACATCAATGGGATTTCTGTATGCCCGAGACAATCTTCCCTCTTGAGTTACCAGAGGACTCTTTGAAATTAGAATCTACCGCCTTAAATCCGACCAATCAGAACCTGTGTCCTTTAGCTTGGACACCGCCTTTGCTTGCGTGACGTAACGGCACCAGGTCGTCCAATGAGCGCCGTCGTCCCGCGCAGAGTGTGAGCGGATTGGATGCTACGCCACGCAAAGCAACCGATGCGAAGGGACGTCTCATACGGGTAGGTGGACTCTGATTGGACGTTGAGACGAACCAATGGAAATGGAGAGTTGTGAAAGGACCGCCATGGGATTGGACGCTGCCCACAGGCGACAGCGTCGGGGTAGCCAATCGGAAATGTCAATAATAAAGATTCGAATTTAACGGTCGCTGGGGTCTGGTCCAATCAAAGGGCGCGCGGATTATTTTGAACGTTGGAGGCTCGCGGCTGCGGCTGGATCTTTCAGGAACGTCCCGGTGTTTTGTTGCTGTTGACCCTTCCACCGGCCCGCCGTCATGGAGCTGGGGCACAACCGCTTCAGCGAGCGCTACAAGGCGGCGGCGACGCGGGGAGTGGAGGCGCTCAGGGTGAAGCAGGCCCAGAGCCGAGCCCGCAGCCAGAAGGAGAACCGCGACCGGCAGCTCTTCGACGCCCTCCCGCTGCTGGCCCTGCAGGAGGAAGGGGAGGCCGAGGAGCCTCGGCCGCCCCGTGAGTGTCCGGAGGCCGCACCGAAGGAGGAGATTGGGGGCGGTGTAGTGGAGCGAGGAGGGGTGGGGGCTGGTGGAGAATGATTGGGATTGGGAAGTGGAAA
>NC_057748.1:12149383-12167464 GCF_004010195.1 Chiloscyllium plagiosum | reverse complement strand
AACCTGCAATCTTCTTCCTGACCTCTCCGCCCCCACCCCCACTCCGGCCTATCACCCTCACCTTGACCTCCTTCCCCACCTATCACATTTCCAATGCCCCTCCCCCAAGTCCCTCCTCCCTACCTTTTATCTTAGCCTGCTGGACACACTTTCCTCATTACTGAAGAAGGGCTCATGCCCGAAACATCGATTCTCCTGCTCTTTGGATGCTGCCTGACCTGCGCTTTTCCAGCAACACATTGTCAGCTCTGATCTCCAGCAACTACAGTCCTCACTTTCTCCTGACTCATATCCTGCCAAACCTTTCCTGTTCATGAACTTATCCAGATTCCTTTTTCACCACTTCTCAAGAAATTCATTTCACATATGTACCACCATCTGCTTTTAAAAAAAAATTGTCCCCCATGTCTTTTTTTTTTTAAAATGTGCCCCCTCGTCTTTAAATCCTTCATTGTTGGGAAAATACACCTGCCATTCACCTAATCTATAACCCTAACACTGGAAAAAAGTCCCAGCCTCTCCTTATAATTCAAACCTTCCATACCTGGCGACATCCTGGTAAATATCTTCTGAATCATCTTCAACTTATCCTTTTTATAACTGGATGACCAGAACTGGGCACAGTACTCCAGAAGGGGTCTTACCAATATCCTATCAGGGCAATGATGGTTTCGTGGCATTATCACTCGACTGTTAATCCAGAAACCCAGATAAAGTCCTGGGTTCAAATCCCATCGCAGTAGATGGTGGAATTTAAATTCAATAAGCATCAAACGTTTGTATCCAAAATGTCGATTCTCCTACTCCTCGGATGCTGCCTGACCTCCTATCCTTTTTCAGCACCATGCACTCAAATCTGGAATTAAGTGTCTAATGATGACCATGAAAATATTGTCACTTGTTGGGAAAACTCATCTCCTTCACTAATGTCCTTTGGGAAAGGAAACTGCCATCCCTATCTGGTCTGACCTATAAGAGACTCTAGACCCACACCAGTGTGGTTGACTTTTTTTAAAATATATAAAACTTCAAGTTATCTTGGGAATGTAATTTGAAAGAAGTGCTGGGATTTCCCATATTAATTAATTGAAACCTGCAACACATTTTAAAAGGTGAAAGCTTTAACAGCAATCTAGGTTTGTTCAATGTATCGCATCAGTGTATGACACTATGATCGTTTGCTATAAATTTTGTGTTCTATGACCCTACTCCACTAGCTACCGGACTAAAGAACAGCGGTCCGAAAGCTTGTACAGGTACACGATCCTTTATCCAAAACCCTCGGGACCAGATTTTGGAAGTTTTCGGATCATGGATTTGATGACATTTTCATAGTATTAATAAAAATTACTGAACAGCAGGCCCACCTGTGATTACTATGAGGAAGGAGATGGAATTGGTGCCTGCCAGTGCTGGGCTATGCCCCCAGTCACATCTGAGTTGCATTAATTGTTTGCATGTCAAACAATCTTTTTCATGAGAAAGAAATTTTGGGTTAAGGATTGTCTCCTTTTACTTCCAAATAAACCTGTTGGGCTATAACCTGGTGTCATGTGATTTTTAGCTTTGCCCACTGTCCAACACTGGCACCTCCACATCAAGTATGGAATGAGGAGGTGGTGGAGGCTGGGACAATTACAACATTTAAAAGGCATCTGGGTGGGTATCTGAATAGGAAGGGTTTAGAGGGATATAGGTCAAATGCTGGCAAACGGGACTAGATTAGTTTAGAATATTTGGTTAGTGTGGATGAGTTGGACCAAAGGGTCTGTTCCATGTTGCACATCTCTGATGTGGATGTTGCTGGCAAGGTCAGTATTCATTGTCCATCCCTAATTTCCCTGTAGAGTGTGATGTTGAAGTGGGCTGCCTTGAACTGCTGCACAACATATATTGTATATAGATGTTTAAAGAAGAACTTTGTGGTTTGTTACCATTATTCGTTCAACTGATTATAATCCCAGGTTTGGAAGGTGTTGTGAAAGGAGCAGGTGCGTGTTGCTGCAATGGTTGGTGGGAGTAAATATTTGTGGATTGGTTACTAATCAAGCAAGCAGCTTTGGCCTGATAGTGTAATTCCTTTTGAGTATTGTTTTAGCTGCAAACATCCTTGTTTGTGAACCATATTCCCACAGTTTTGCCTTATTCAGACTTTGGGAAATTAGAAATTCAGTTACTTGGCCTCTAAATACATTTGTTGTCACAATACATTTCTGGCTGGTACAGAAGCTTTTGGGCAGTGGTAACCCAAATGATGCCAATAGAGCTTGATTCTACAAGGGAAGGAACCTTGTTGATGGAGTGATGACTGAGTTCAGAAACTTAACTCAATAGACACTTTGTAAAACCTCCCTAAACTCCAAGCAGGTTATTTGACTTACCAATGATGTTCAAGTGTAGTCTGTTTTTATTTTGTGCCCATGACTATTTGGTCTCCATGGCAAACTGATATTTCTGAAAGTAGTAAGTCTTATTTATCCATTTTCCATCGCTCTTTATGTGCATTTCCTTACTGTCATTGGTTACTGCTGTGTTGGGTGGTGTCTTCTCAATTTGAATATGGTGGTGTCATAAAATTGATTACTTGGATGTCTATCATATTTCACAATTGCAGAATCCTCTGAGACAGCAGTTCCATCACAGTTCACGCGACTAGAGATGTTACGCCGTTATAAGGAGGAGAAGCTAATGCGGAAACTGAAAGCAGAGCGTGCGAAACCTAAACAAATCTTCAAAGTTGGCATTTACAAACCGGATGCAACTCCCTTTCAGTCACAAAATATAAAACCAAAAGCTCAGGTACAATGTTTATAATGATTTGTGAGAATATAATCTGGGTGGCACAGTGGTTAGCACTGTTGCCTCACAGCCCAAGAGACCCGGGTTCAATTCCCACCTCAGGTGACTCTCTGTGTGGAGTTTGCACATTTTCCTCGTGTCTGCGTGGGTTTCCTCCGGGTGCTCCGGTTTCCTCCCATAATCCAAAAATGTGCAGGTTAGGTGAATTGGCCATGCTAAATTGCCCATAGTGTTAGGTGAAGGGGTAAATGTAGGGGAATGGATCTGGGTGGGTTGCACTTTGGCGGATCAGTGTGGACTTGTTGGGCCGAAGGGCCTGTTTCCACACTAAGTAATCTAATCTAAAAATCTTAATTTCTGTCAATGATGAAAAATAGAGGATTTGATGAATGGCAACGGGTGATTACAACAGCAGTTGTATATTTGTATGATGGAGTGGTTGGGTCACAGGTGACCACTCATTATGCAAAGACATTTATTCAAGGGATCAGGCAGCTTCGTGCTGAATCTATAATATTGTAGATGTGGGAAAAAATGACTTGAAATACTTGAAACCATTTTCTTTGCAGAAAGCATGATTAAGGAAATAAAAAGGCTTCCTTTAATTAGACATCAGTAATTTGTAGCCAATGCCCTGAGAAGTTTTGAAGTTACGTGAGGTGATACTAATATATTGATGGGGTGCAGTGAAGTAGATTTGAGTAGAGACCCTGGGGCCTTCCTACTGGTATATGATAGGAAAATGGAGTTGATGTGGAAGTTTGGCCATAATCTATTGTCATTGAACAAGATTTGAATGCACCTTAGATGATATAGCTTAATTTGAGATACTACTTTTTGTTCTGTATCAGCATAGATACTAATTGTCATTGTTCCTTTTCTTTATCCTTGTAGAATGTAGTGCCTTCTAGCTCTGATTTGAGAGTGACAAGATCAATGGCTAAGAAACAAGAACTGCTCCTGACAAAGGCACCCAGTGTACCCAAATTCACAGCTCCTACAAAGGTAAGGATTTCAGAAATCAGAGCTACAGTATAAATGATTCTGTCCGCAATAGATTATGGTTGACTTGGGTGTTCTCTGGCTTTCTTTTGCTAGTATATCTGCATAATATGTATTCTTTTGCAAAAAATAACATTTGAGG
The DNA here is from genome assembly GCF_004010195.1 of Chiloscyllium plagiosum. Taxonomy (NCBI): domain Eukaryota; kingdom Metazoa; phylum Chordata; class Chondrichthyes; order Orectolobiformes; family Hemiscylliidae; genus Chiloscyllium; species Chiloscyllium plagiosum. Next base: position 12,163,521 of record NC_057748.1, on the reverse strand, counting down.
GAAAGAAATAATATGTTGCTTGCTGATGTGGGGATGTTTTGTTAGCTGTGAGGATCTGAATGTGTTGAAGCCCCAATTTTGAAACTGCTTATTATTTGTCCTGCTGCAGGTGGGTCCTGTCAAAGGTAATGTCTCCAGTAATAAAGGCAGCTCTACAGTGGTCACTGGAACAAGGAGTCAGCACCGACCCATTCAGGCTGCAGCATCCAAAGTACCCATTGCAATAGAGAAAAAGGGTAACTTTAAATCCTTTTCATTGTTAATGCAAACTGGAGAGGTGGGTTTACTGTCCCTTCTGGTGTGAGTGGGTGAGGAGATTTAGGATCCAAAGAGATTGTGAGAGGCAGGCTCACAGAATCAAGGCTGTCCAGAAATAGATAAAAGTTTTTTACAGATTTTGGAGCATGTTGTGATAAGGATTTCTAGAAACACATAAAGAAAGATGAACATTACGTTTAACTAATCTAATACAGCACATATCGTCATACAGCACAGAAACAGACCCTTTGGTCCAACTAGGCTGTGCCAACCATAATCCCAAACTAAACTAGATCCACCTGCCTGCCTGCCCGTGGCCCATACCCCTCCAAACCTTGCCTATTCATGTACTTATCCAAATGTCTTTTAAACATTGTAATTGTACCCCCATCCACTTTGAGGTGTAGGCCATTCATCCATTCAAAAGATGATTGATCTATGTATTTCAAATTCCACTTTCCCATCAATTCCTAATGATCTTTATGTCCTTGAAATGGAATATTCTACCATCTGCTTTCAGAGGCAGAGGTCCAATTTTGTATAATTCTCTAGGAAATTATTCCTCTTCAGATGTATAATATTGTTTGCAGTGGTGGCTCTGAAGTTCAGGATCCTAAAAGCTCAGTCATTGAAGTGTTTCACCTTGGGAGAACGGAATATAAAGCACTACGTTAAGTACAGTTGGCTAGAATTGGAATTCAGAAGATAATATTTTAGCCATTTTTAATGAAGTTGACATTCCCTTGACAGCATGTTCTGAATGAAGTGCTACAGAAATTCAATGACTGAAGCACTTAACATTGTTTTCCTTTTTTTCACGAGAATAGATTGATCTCATGCATTTTAAGTCTCTGGTGACAATACCAATAGGTCAAGTGTAATGCGTGCACTGTAATGATTCCCCATTAGTCTCAATCGGTGATGAAAGTTTTCTGGCATTTGACAGACCTTCCTACATTTGTGTTTCTGAATTCCATAATTTAAATATGTCTCTGTCCTTCCCATTGTCCAAATGGGGCTCAACAGTAAGAAAAGGAAACAATCCACAGAATTTGAAAGGCTACTTCTCCACTCAGATTTTCAGTTGCTCCCACACTATATGGCTAGTTCTTCCAAACACATCTTTTCTTTCTATTTTGCTGCTGCTCTAGAGATAGCACCTATTATTGGAAAAACAGCAAAGGTGGGAGAGAGGGAGAACCTGACATTATACACCAAGGAACTTTTTTCTGGTCAGTCCTGCTACAGCCCTGTAGGGCATTTTCAGTTGCCAATCCAGCCCCACTCAACCCCAAGTATGAGAAGCCAAATAAGGAAAAAAGAAAGCAAGCAACGACCTGAAACCCAGAGTGGGCTCTCTGGAAACCCTTGGCTGTTCCAGTGCAGACAAGGCAACAGTGAGAAGAGGAAAGTGAGTTGGGAAAGCCTGTTAGTTGCAAGCTGGCATGAAGTACCTGTCTGTCCGAAGGATATCTTAGTGGGTACCAGTGATCAAAGAGAAGGTTCATACTCCTGATGTACTGTTTTGGAATGCTATTGCATCAAGCTAACACTTGAATGTGTTGGATCATAGTTCCATTGAATTGATCAAGATACATCTATCAAGCATTAAGCAGTTTATAACTGGGAACATCATGAATTGTGAGGCTAGTGGTTAGTTTGATGAGCCTTTGATACCATAACCTTTCAAAAAATAAAGCCCTGGTGGTGGCAATTTAGATGATAACAGCAATGAGAGAAGTGATCAGCCATGCAGAAATTCATTTGGATGCTCATAAAATAGCTTTATTGCATGTCTGATGTTTTTGTTTAAATTATGTAAAATAAAAGTTGGAATTTTGGTGAATCTGATCCTTTTTTGCTATTGGTGATCCTTTCCTTCAAGTGCTTGGCAAATAGCCCTGAAAACAAAATTTATCCTTTAGTGTAATTTAAACCAACAGTATTGACTTTTTTAAAATTGTTCAAACTTGGATGAAATTGATAAACTTGAATGTAGCTATTGTGGGGAAGAAAGGAAACTCGCTCCACATTGCTACCCGATCTTTGATCCTCTGCAAATAGTAAAAGGTTACATTGATCATGCAAAGTACTTGCACTTAAATAGTGACTGTCAGTCAAAACTGATTTGCTTCTGCTGTTCCTTGGGGAGAAATTGAAGGGGCTACCCTTGCAGAGCCTCAACAAATATGTTTTACATGCCAAAATAGTGAAACCTATTAAGGATTAATTAAAAGCTTTCTGATACCATTGATTCTGCAGCAGTGGATAGTGGGAATCAATTGAGCTGGAAGCCAGAGTGTAGAACTACTGTTTAAAAGTTTTTTGTAAAAGTTGAGAAAATTATAAGCATATCAGTAGGGAAATAACATACTTTCTCTAGTTTCAGCAATGTACTAAGGTTTGTCATTGTGGACAAACAAGTCTGAATATTGTAGTTGGCTACAGAAGAGACAGTTCGGGTCGAAGCTGTATATGTTCCAAGGAAATTGAAATTTGAGGTGTAACTCTCGGTGGCTAAATGTTTGAATAAATAAAACATGTGGGATTCATTATAAACAGAAGTGACAGAAATATTTAGATGGTTTTTGGAAAAGGGGTCAATTCAGCAGAGCAGATGAGCAATTGCACAGTTATAGTGGATCGGTCCCTTTAGGGTTTCAAGTTGATGTCTAGCTCCATTTGAGTGAGGATAGGATATTGGACTGTATAGCATTGATCAAAATCGGAGATCTTGCTGTTACACGCTATCGGTTAGGTTGTGCATGACGCATTATATTATGATCCCAGTTGATGTTAATTGACAAGTCAGATCACAGCTGGAATCTAAACAAAACTCAGTATTTCAATTGAATTACAAGCATGCAATGGTGTGCATCTAGTTTTAAACATGTTGTTCCATGCCAAAAAACTATTTAAATATAGCAATTCGAAAGATGTCAAAATACTTTGTAAAAATATCAATATGCCATCAACAGCATAGCTTTACAGTACTTATACACCAAGTAAAATGTCTTTGCTGTCACATCTATATGTTTAACTTGATTGTTGCTTTTGATTGCTGATCTTGATAGCTTCATTTTTGAGTATTCACACAACTGAACTAAGATTCTCTGAGCTTTGAACAACCCCTTTAGTATTCTGATTTGGAACCTTCTCATTTAAAAAGGCTTGCACTGAAATAAGCTAATTCCTAACAGTTCTGAACTAACTATTCTCTCTCTCCCACCCCCCTTTCCCAACCACCTCCATTAAGAAACTGTTTGGTGCATCAACTTTCACCAGAACATCGAAAAGCATGCCAAGCATTTTCCTATGGATGTTTTCACTAAGTAATAAAAAGTAAATTCCTGACCATTACAATTGAATGCAGGTTAATGATCTTCAATGCTTACTCTGTAAAAGTCTCTTGATGTAAACAAATTCTCATTAGCACTCTAGAAACACACTAATACTGGTTCCAAAAAGCCATGTCTGCAGAATATTGGCAAGTTAATCATTAAATGCTTATTCACAAAGACACAAATTCAATAACAATAATTCAAACTCCAAGCTCTCAAATAATATTGGATTTTTAAAATAACACTTGACATCAGGAAGTTTTGCACAATGGTAATGTCACTAGCCTGATAGTGCAGAAACACAAGTTCTGGAGACGAGCCACCATGGCAGATATTAAATTCAAACATCTCACTAAAAGAAATCTGAAATTTTAAAAAATCCAATATAATTGGTTACTATTAATTTATCAACTATTATGAAATCTCATCTGGTTCATTAATGTCCTTTGGGAAAGGAAAACTGCTGAGCTTACCTGATCTGGCCAACATAACTTCAGACTCAGAGTTGACTCTTAACTACCCTCTAAAATGTCTGATCAAGCCACTCGGCTCCAGGACGGTGAGAGATGGACAACAAATGCTGGTGAGCCAGTAGCACCCACATCCCCTGAACAATTTTAGGTGTGCAATAACTACTGGAAGGACTGTAGTGAAAGAGTTTTAGTAAAAATCTTAAAACCTTTAGTGAGTGACTATGGTTATACTAAAAGGAACCAAGACAATAAGCGAGGAAGGTTGTTACTTTAGGGTGGGGAAGGTCAAAAGTGGTGTGATTTGGCCTGAAGTTTGACTGAAGTCCGGAGTTGCAGAAAATTAGTCTGTTATTTGATTACAAACTCAAAAACAGAACATTTAAGAATAAACCAGAAAAGCTCCGTTGAAAATTTTTGTTTGAATACCACACTTCAAGGTCCTTGAGGGTGCAACAGCGATTTTCTAAAATTTACCAGAATGAGTGGCATCTGTATGGGGGGAAAAAAAGCTAGAATTGTTTGCCCTGAAACAAAAACTTAACAAAGTTTGAGATCTCTAGTTTGAAATTGGAAAAATGTGTAGGACCATAAGGAATGAATGAGGGTTGTGATTAGTCTGCTGTCTTTCAAAAAGCTAGACAGGTGCAATGGGTTGAGTGGCCTCTTTCTATGGTGTTGCATTCTATGCCTCCAAAGATTAAGGTGTTTGAATGAGAGTCCAAGAGCTTAAAATTATGGACTAGATTGACAATCGGATTATGGGATCAAGCAGCCCCATCCCAGGTACAAGTGAACAGTATCTTGTGAAACAACTGAGAGCTGAAGTGCACTAAATGTAACTGAGGTCTCCAATTGTGATGTCTTCTATTTATGCAGCTGATGTCAATTAATAGCTAACTGCAGATTTATAACCAGCTAGTATATTTATGTGCCTGAAATCTGGCGCAGTACTGTTTATAAATAATACAACAGAACTCTTAAAAGCTTTTTTGAAAGTCCCTCATCGAACTTTAATGTTTCGTTGATTTGGAATTTTTAACTCTCAGCCTTTAAGAAAACTGGGAATTGCAACATTGGTATAAATATTTTACATTGTAATGTAGTGTGACCTAATTTGGTTTGACATACATGAATTAATGTTACTCAAGTTCGTTTTTTTAACTTTACTGCCCATATTCCCAATCAAATTCCATTCCCGCATTATGTGCAACTTTCTTTTTGTGATGAATTTTAATGCTAGCAAGTCCTTCAATGAAAATACACTTTACTTTCTAGAATGTAGCTTATGGACTTTTATTTAATCAAAATGATGTGTGAATTTACTGTTGCTAAGTTGTTTCAATAGCTAATCCTCTGTCATTCTCCAAACATGGATTCTAGATGTCAAAGTAGCACCTATCAAGCCACTACAGACCAGGGGTCGGCTTGAACCAAAAACTGCTGCAAAAGTTGTTAAACCTGTGCAGGGTAAGTCTTTATGTGAGCAGTGGTTTAGCTGGTTGGTTTAAACCATTGTACTGGAAATCCAGGATCTGGAACCTGTACTTTGAGTATAATGTATGGTTGAAGCCCAAGCTGGAGACAGATCTATTCAAGCCTTCTAGTACTGTTCCAGCATTGCCAATGGACTCCAGATTAAGCTATCCTATACTTGGATCTGTTCTGCAATTGAATAACCTGCAGAGTTGCAAGTGTTGTTAGCTGAAATAGAAATAGGTCAATTTTGCTTTTTTTTTGTCCTGCTCCATTTGAGTTGCTTCAGCAAGTGCCCTTTTCAGTTCTGTGGCTGGGCAATATTTTGGTTCCCTACTTAATATTCAAGCTGCATTGGGATAATGGAATCAGAAGTTGTTTAACAGTCAGTGCAAGACATTGATAGACAATACTACAAATGAATGGGCCTGCTGCTTTTCTTTCCTGATACCTCGTGCTTTTTAAACTACCTAGTACTGATGGAAGGGCAGAGAATTCTGTCTGAGATTTAGCTACTATGTTTGCTTTCCTGTTAAGTGCCTCCCTTGCCCCACCTAAACCAGATCTTTCGGGAGGTGACACATGAAAGTTCCCTGCATAATGAATTATACTTCTGTCAATTGAGGAAACATATCTTTGGGCTTTCGCTTTGCTATTTTGTGATCTTCACTGCAAGATGTTGAAGTCTTATGATCACTTGGTCATGGGAAGAATTTTCTAAATGCACAGACTAATTAGGTGCAGACATAGACAATTTTGGCCCCTTGTTTCCGCTCCAAGACTTGACGATTAGACACAGGATTTAAAGGATCCCTTCAGAAATTACAATTGACACTTTCAAAACCATTTTGTTATTGCACAAAAATATGGTGATAACTGGCTTCAGCTCTGCTGTAGGGAGAAAGTATCTAGTTTAATTGGACATAGCTAACCACTGACAGGGCAACCTTTATAACCCAGTCATACTTGAGTTTAGGCCACAGCTGGAGAATAAAGTCTGACTAATGTTTATTTATCTAATTGATATTAAAGCACTGGTGTTGAAATCTCAATACTTACTGAAACTGAGTGATACCTTTTTTGACAATGCTTAAAATTCTCAATCTTCTTCTGAGAAGGAATACTGACTAATTGTTTTTCTTTAGTTGCTAAGTCTCAAGCAGCTATCAACAAAACCAAAAAGATGGGAAAACCTGGAGAGAGATCTGACTGCAAGCTGGTGAGGACTATTTCTGTTGCAGACAAGTCTACTTTTTTTATGCTTGCTCGTTTTAAATGGAGTCTATTTGCTACAATTAAGGTTTCTCTATATTTCGCAAGAACATTTTAAAATCTCCATTTGCTAAACCAGAAATTTCTGAACATGATATGTCTGCCATTCTTTTCCCCACCCAAAAAGAGGATTTCTGGTATACTTGTGCAAAAGGGCACTATGCGAGTGCCTCAAGCAATTTGGAAGGTAAATAGCATTTTGACTATAATCACAGAAGGGTTAAAGTACAATGTAACTGCAGTGTGACCAGTACTGTTCAGTTTTGGTCTCCATATTTGAGGCAGGGTATACTTTTTTTGAAGTTGCTCCAGTTGCTCCTAGATTGGCTATAAGATGAGAAGCTGAGTAAGTAAGATCTAAACTTTCTCTAGTGTTTAGTAGAGCTGAAGTCATCTTATTCCTTCACTCGTAGGGTTGTTAATCTTCAGAATTCAGTACCCAGAAAGAGGTAAGGCTCAGATATTTAGAGGCTGTACTGAGGATCAATAGGAGCAGACAAGAATGTGAATCTGAAGGTTGGTTATCATCCTTTTTGACCTGTGGTACAGGCTAAAGATGTGTGCTGTACTCCTATTTCTTGTATGAATGGATCACATGTTCTGCATGGAGTAGGCCAAATAGTGCTCGTTTTAAAGTTGCTATGGGACACAAAGCACTCTTGTTAAATATGCAGCAGAGTATAACTTCGAATATGCCTTTTTAGCTGTTTTGTCATGGCGAATGGTGTACAGCACTTTGTTAAAAATCCTGAATGGAGTATCTCCCATTTGGTTGTTTTTCTCCTTGAGGCATTCTAAATATTTTGCTTAGAGCCTGGGTATTCTCCAAAATAATGCCACTTTGTGAGATTAGGATGGTGGACCTGCTGTGTTTTGTGATTGCCATTTCTTTTAATTGAACATACAAAGTTTCTGTTTCCTAAGTCTGATTACTCTTGCACATTGGAACTTCAGCAGTTTGCACACATTTCTCTAAATTTGAGTTCCAAACTCTGGGTACTGGATTACATTGAGGACAGCCTACTTTAATTATGTAAAACTATGTGTACGAATTTCAATGACAAAGCCACAGAAAGTATTGGGAGAAGTAACCAAATCAAAGGTTTACAAAGCTGGTGAGAATATCAGGGCTTCAAGTTGGTATGGTGGTGTCATTTATAAAGTAGTGGAATTTGATGGACCAAAAAGGCAGACTTCATAAAGATGCACTGTTCTCTCTCTTCTCTGGAAGAGAGGTTGAGGCAGTGAAGGACTATGAGATATAAATAGTAATCATGCACGACATCAATATCTCCAAGAATTTCACTGACTTAGGATATGCAACCAAGTTGGACTTAGAGCTACATATAGGCCTGTCTTCCAGTTGATGGAATGCTAAGTTTAGTCAGCTCCAGAATAAAACTATCTATTGGCTACTTAATATGATGGCAGTTTTCTGACGTGCAGTGGATGACTGACTAAAATGTATCAATATAATCTTGTACCTAAGCTATAGCAGTCGAAAGCTATTTAAAACTGAAATTAAGTGCTTCAAACTGTCTTTCAGATTGTTCATGATGAACCAGCATCTATCCCCTGTGAAGAACAAGATATGGAAGTGACTGAGAAAGATCAACCACCAAGTTGCAAGGAGCCAATTCAACCAACTGAGAATGACACTGACACTGGGCTCCAAATACCTCCAGTAATGGGAACTGGGCGTGTGGGCAAAAGAATCTCTTTTGCACCTGAAAACTATGTCTTTGCTCCCATGGCTGGATTGGCTGAATTGAAATTTCCCCCACTCAGCCCCCGAAGTGTAAATAATTTCTTTGCAAGTTGTTCCTGGAGTCCTGTCGAACACGTGTCGTAAGTTAAACACCTTCCTAATCAGAAGGGTTTTATGTGCATCTACTTAGTTTCCTATATTTTTTCTTCACTCATGCTACTGAATGTCAGTGATACTTGTATAACACTTAGCAAATCCATTCAGCACACCAGTGCCAAACTTCACAATTGTTACTAACCTGATCTTATTTGGCTTCCCAACTTTCCCAAGTGGGTGTTGTACTAGAATAACTGTTAGCAGTCGGGCAAAGTATACTGTAGCTACTTGTTTTCTTTCCTTTTTAAAGTTTTTTTTAAATTAGATTAATAAAAGGCCAGGATTCACTTATCTGTGTAGAGTTAATTAACTGTAGCTGAGTCAACAATTGGAATTATTTGGCCTCCGACCATTTGGTCGAGGAGTAGAAAATTTGGCTGTGCTTTTGCCAGTTCCTGATCTACTGGAACGGCGTGTGTTTGGAGAAATAAGCCGAAAGCAGCTGATGCAGCACCCTTTTTCAAATAGCCTGATGACTCCCATCAAGACTGGACTTTAAATGATGGTCATTTTGACTGAAGTACTGGAGAAGGCATACAGTTCTGTAAGCAAGCATGCACTTGTCATCTCCAATAGAACTGATGGGGGAAAGGAGAGAATGAGTTAATATTGATTCAGGGATTTTACAAGATTTTTACTGTCTTCAGAAATAATATGGATAAACTTGTTAAATGTGACAAAGCTGAGCAATGATTTTCGCTATCTCTTGGTTTGTATTTTTTTTTGGTTTCGCAGGCTAAAGTTTATGAATTATTCTAATACCATCTAACCAGCTGTACCATTTTGTCATTTCTTGGATCAATGTTTTTTGTTCCCTACTCTAAACCAGATACCGTTCCTGCATAAACATTCTCAATATGCTTGAAAATTGTCATTGAGAGTGAGTTACGGGAGGCTGATGAGCACTTACAAAAGTGGGGGGGGAAGTGGGACCTGCCTATTAGAGCAGGAGCACAGTTATTAGATTCAGTTAGAACTTCCTGGTGGCCATTGCTACCTTGGAGCTTGTTAGCCCAGTTGGGTCCTGATGCCTGCTTTGGGAACCCCTGTTCTATCATCTGAATTAAATTCTGCATAGTTAGTGAACACCATTGACATTCCCATATGGTCTGGCATGTAGTTCACTAGTTATCCATGCTTAATACCATAAGGAATAAGAGGAGAATTAGGCCATTGAATCTGCTCTGTCATTCAGTCATAGCTAGTATTTTTCTCAAGCCCGTTCCCCTTTCTCCGCATAATCTTTGATTCCCTTACTAATCAAGAAGTTATCTATCTGTCAAATATACTCAATGTCTTGGTGTCCATAGCCTTCTGCGGCAATGAGTGCCACAGATTAGAAACTCTCTGGCTGTAGAAATTCCTCTTCCTCCTTGTATTGTGTCCTGATTCTACAAAAATAAGCACTTGTTAATTTGTTTCTCTCCATCTCTCCAGGAAAAATAACATTGATTCCTCCACAACGCAAAATTTAGTGACCAGAACTAGGAGAAGTAAGCTTGTTCCAAAATTTGAGTCTGAGCATCTCCCTGAAGCAAAAAGTGACGACCCTGTTAGTACTGGTAAGTGACAGAATGAATTATTTACTTGTCAATCAGAACTATGGCACTGTAATCCTTGTGCTCCTGTTATATGTCCTGTAAAGCCTCAAGTCCAAGACCTGTTAGCATATTAGTAACCAAAATGAGATATTGCTATCAAATTTGAGTTTTATTACCAGAAATTTACAAAAATCTGGTTTTTCTTTGTTAACTGCTAGAATTATGCCTTCTGATTCAGTTGAATTATTGATTTCCTTTTAAGACTGCTGCCATCTCTTAAAATTATTCTTGCCTTTTATGGGGGTTTATTTTTTGGACATTTAAATTGTCTTTGGGAATGTCAAAAAAAGACAACCTAGCGTGTGTTCTGTTCAACATTTGAATAATTATGAAATTTGTTCTTTTTTTTTAAAATAGTGATTGAAGAGGTGTCTGTGTCTAACAAACCACAAGATTCTTTAGCAAGCTGTACAACTGATGTCAGTGGACCACGACACAATGTTGCTTATTTCAGGTCAGCCACAAAATAGATACATTAGCATGCAGTAATAATCCTCTTTAGTGTTGAAGTACAGACGAGGTGAGATTTACCTAACTTGACAAATCCATTTTGAAAGGTGGTAACTGTATGCCCTTTGATTTGATTTATTGTTGTCACGTGTATCAGAGTACAGTGCAGAGTTTTTTGTTTTGCGAGAAGTACAGGGAGATCATGGGGACAAGGACATACAGATCATAAGGTTCTCAGGAAGGCATACAAAGTATCGACTGTACGGGAGGTGCACTAAAGCAAGGTCAATATTAGATTTGAAATTAGAGATCCGTTCAGCAGTCTGATAACAGCACGGAAGATTTTCTTGAAGCTGTTGATGCTATTATATCTTCTACCTGATGGAAGAAGTTAGAAGAGAGTATTACAGGGATGGGAGTGGTCTTTGATGTTGGCAGCCTTTCCATGGCAACAAAAAGTGTAAATGCCTTTTAGGAGATGTCAGTGTGCAGGTAGAGCAAGCATCCTAAGTATTTTTTGAACCAAGCAGAGACAGCATAACGGCAGATGTCCACTGACTTCTCAAATTCAAATAGGAATAAAAAATAAACACTGGCCTTTCCATAGGTGCCTACATTCATCGTAAAATTTAGGAATTTGGATGATTTGACTGGATTTAATTTTGCAGAGGTCCCTCCCCCAGATTTTGGGGAATGATCTATAAATATCATTTGGGTCTGCACTTTACTGTAAGGCAGTTAGAGGGTTGTAATTTGAAAAATGAACCTGTTCTTCAGTGTACACTCATCTGTCAGGCTTTTTATTTTCCAAATTAACTGATGTGGAAGAGCAAGAATCACAGATCAGCTTCAACATAAGGATCTTTCTCTTTGGTCAACAAATTCAAACAGCATTTATTCATTAGTGGAGTTTGCTGCTTTGTGGATTAGCTTTATTACTTGTTGCAAATGCACATTAAGAAGTCTTAAATGTTAACAGATTTATTGATTTAGGAGAGGAAACGAGCCTGTACTGCCTCAGCTGTGAAAGACTTGATGGTTTTATTTTTGTTGCATGTCATCAGCCCTGTGCCCTTAGTAGCATTGCTGTACAATATAAATTCCTTGATGCTATCTGAATTTAAATAGTTAACTTGATGTTTTAAGAAGTCTTTCTTTTTATCTGCCAGTGCATATCTAAATATAATAAATTCAGCAAATAAGTGAGTAACTTGAGATGTGGATTTTTGTTGTGCAATTTACTGTACACTCTGTTGGTAAAGCTAGAACGTAACTGGGACACAGGTTTGTGGCTCAATCAGTGCTAAGTTATGTGAACTGGATTGCAGTAGGGTTGCTGCAGCTTGTCTTAGCCCTTGTCTAAGCCACTGCACTAAATTGGCCACAACTGATTTCTTACCCACCAATACTTAGAAATGCCTTTTGTGTAAACAGGCCCTAGTTTTTGGGGTTGTTGTAGTATATTGGGATTGTCTGCACCTTTTTGGGTTCACATCCCAAGATTCAAGTCCCATCTCACCCAGAGGTATGTCACAACATGTCTGGACAAGTTGGTTAAAAATATCAAGCTTTAATGTTTGGATAGCACTCTTGACTAATGCACCTACTATAGGAAGGATGTCATTAAGTTGGATATGGTTCAGAAATGATTTACAAGGATATTATTGGGACTAGAGAGCTTGACTTGTAAGGAGAGGCTGGATAGGCTAGGGTGTTTGCCCCTGCAGCGGAGGAGGTTGAGGGGTGACCTTTATAAAATCATGAAGGGCATAGATAAGGTGAATAGAAAGGGTCTTTTCCCTGGAGTGAGGGAGTTCAAAACTAGTGGCATAGGTTTTAAGTGAGAGGGTGAAGATTTAAAAGTTAGCTGAGGGGCAATATTTTCACACAGAAGGTGGTTTGTATGGGTAGAATTAGTATATGCAGGTAAAGTTATTACATTTAAAGTATTTGTTCAGGTACATGAATAGAAAAGGTTTGGAGGGATATAGGCCAAGCATAGTCAAGTGGGACTTAGCTTAGTTTGGGTATTTGATCAGCATCGACTAGTTGGGTGGAAGGGTCTGTTTCAGTGTTGTGACTGTATGATTCTGAAGTTTGAGAGCTCAAGTCCTGATTGAGAAATTTGAGCATGAAAATATAGTATCGAAAACAGAGGGCTTTTCAGACTGGAAAACGTAAATATTATCACTGTCTATTACAATTTCAGTCACCAAATTAGCATGGGTACCATGCTGAAACATAATTATCTGGGAAAAGTAGGTTGGTTGCTGATAATTTTGAATGTGTTCTTTTGCAGAGGAATTGTTAAGTCAGAGACTGAGAGTTTGTCGGTACTTTGCCAGCAATGGGAAATCTGGGATAGTTCTGCAGAGGTTCCAGACCACGGTAGGGTTAAACTATACTAATGAATCCCATTATCAAAGCAATTTGAATACTAGCATACTTTGGATCCTTTTCTAAAATCTGACTGCTATTTCGATTTCACTCCACAATACCAAAATAGCAGTTTAAAACTTCATTAGCCTTTTTTTTTTGTTTGCCATATTACAGATCTCTCAAAGTCCTTTGAAGCAGTACATTCATTAAAAATAAATTACTGACTTTAAGCACATTAAAACTGTTGATTGTATTCTAACACTTCCCATCTGTACATACTGCTGTGCACGCTTTTATATTTTGTAGGCAGAAAGGCTGTATCTGCCTGCCATGAGGGACCTTGCTAAACGTGATGTGGGTGATGTCCATGCTTTGCCCTCTTCAATATCTTTGTCATTTCCTCAAAAAATGTAATCAAGTTTGGCAGTCATGACCTCCCCTGCACAAAGCCATGCTGCCTGTTTCTGATTAGTCTGTATTTTTTTTCCAAATGTGAATAAATTCTAAGAAGTTTCAATAAATTCCCTACCCCACACCTAAGGTTCACCAGTTTATAATTTCATAGATTATCCCTGATACCCTTATTAAAGAAACAGCATTGGCTGTTCTCCCGTCCTCTAGCATCTCATTCGTGACCTAAAGAGGATGTAAAGATTTCCCAGTAATTTCTTCCCTCGGTATTCTGGGACAGATTCCATCAGGTCCTGTGGATGTATCTACCTTAATGCTTTTCAGAACAAAAATGCCACCAACTTGATATCAACATGTCCTGGAATATCAAAGTACCCCTTTCTAGACTCCCTATCCTCCATGTTCTTCTCCTTTTGTACATACGTTAAGTTCACAAGTGAAGTACGAGAGGACGGGAGAACAGATGGGTTAACTCCAGGAAAGGTAAGAGAGGTAGGTAACTAGTGCAGGAGTCTTTTGTGAATATACCCATGTCAAACAGGTATGCTATTTTGGAAAATGTAGGAGGGTGATGGGTTCTCGGGGGAACATAGCATGAACAGCCACGTTTCTGGTA
>NC_057748.1:12077690-12148883 GCF_004010195.1 Chiloscyllium plagiosum | reverse complement strand
CACTTGACTTTGCAGTCATGAATATTTTTCCCTCTCTTTTTTTGCCTCCACTGGATGGCACTGTGGCCTGGTACTGAATGGTAATTGAAATGAAGTTTGGGCTGATCCATAAAGGGCTAAAATATCTGTGAAAGGAATTCATTACAAGAGCATTCCAGGTGACAGCACTATTGCAAGAGTTTGTAGCTCTTTCAGAATTCCACTATGAATTGTATATTTCCAATCAGAACATGAGCTGAGCAACAGGTGCTGTGATTTGACATGTAGTGATGCACTTTTGTTTCTGCTGTCACAACTTGTATTAGAATACCAGTTAAATTTAAATATTTTAGGAATTAGCATAATTAGATTTTATTAGTTAATCTGCACCTAATGGTCAGTCCAAGCTGATTTTCATGAATTATGAATACAAGTCTGAAAATTAATTTCTTGTGTGATTGGGTTTTGTATTTTTTTGACTAAAATCTTCAGAAACGTGCTCCATCTTCTCACGAAAGCCTTCTCTCCTTCCTCAATTAATCTTTTTGACACTTTTTTTTTGTTTATTTCAAAGTTAGGACAGCTTTAGCAACACCCTTTTGTGTCAGGAAAAGCTCCAGATATGGAACATTTGTTTGTTTGATACCTATTGACCTATATTTAGCTGGGTTCTCGGAGTTGAATGCTGACTTGATTGACCACTATCTACTACAATAGGTTCTCCTGAATTATTATGCAAGTAGAAATTTGAGTCTGATTCTGCTTTAATTTGCTCGCTTTTCATCTGTATATCCAAACCAAATTAAATGGGATAATGACCTGAAATTTTTTTAGTTCTCTATGAATCTTTTGCTCTGTTGAATAACTTTGATCAAATTTGCTGGATCTTGTGTGATAGCACCAGCCAACAAAATTTTGTTCTTTACATGCTTGCCTTTTTAAGCAATCTTTCCAACAAAAACTAACATTACAAAGTATTCTTCCAAATTTTACTTTCATCTAGTTAAGGACTTGGTTCGCACAACTGTTGGGCAAGCACGTCTTCTCATGGCTGAGCGATTCAAACAGTTTAATGGACTTGTCGACGGCTGTGAATTCAAGACTAGTGAAAAGGAAGTAACTTGCACAGATCTAGAAGGATTCTGGGACATGATCTACTTCCAGGTATTTCTGAAAGATTTTCTTTTGAGCACAGTGCTGATTTTTTTTTTGTTTCCCCGCCCACCACCACAGATTACACATTTTTCTGAACAGTGCACATCAAGAACTTAACTGGTGGGGGTGGGTGGCAAACTTCTCTGATTGTTAATGTACTTGATAGCTGGCACTTCTGATAGCTATGAAGGCTTCCCATTTCCTATCACCAGTGAAATATCTCTGCATAGATTAGGGATTGACCTGGAATTTTCTGAAAGAGTAGTGAATAGTAGCAGGCAATGAGGCTAACCTTTGAGGTTGGCTAGGAAAAAATTGGGAGCAACGACTTTAAATTACTGTGAGGTTGCAGTAAAGGGAGAAGTTTGTCAACTTACAAAGATAAAGGGGATTATCAAGCAGGCTGCTATAGAGATTTAAAATTTAAAATCTTCAATCATCTGGCTGCAACAATTGTATCAGTTAACAAATTGGCAAAAATTAATCCAAAGCCAACAGCATTTTGAGAGAAAATAATCAAACAAAGAATTCCTTGCAACTATTGGAGAGACACTGTTGAAAAACAATATTCCAACGTTAACTTTCCCAGTTTCAAATAGAAATGTTAGTTTCTTTTCTCCCCACAATCATAGAAAAGTGTGTGAGAGAAAATCTGGGTTTTTATCTTTTTCCTCATCCTGATGTGTCGGTTCTTAACTTTGTTACTTGTCTTCCAGGTTGAAGATGTGAACAAAAAATTTGAATATCTGAAAAAGCTTCAAGAAAATAAGTGGGAGGAGCCAAATGAGTTGCTGTCAGTGCCCAAGAAAATGGTCAAGGTAGGGGGCAAAAAGATTTAGGAATTGGTCATACTCTCTCGTCGCCTTGCCTTTTGGTGTTTATCCTGCAGTCTTTTTAAATCATCCAGTTTTTTTCTGTGAAAAAGTAAGTAGACATGGGCAAAAGGTAGTAATGCTAATGCAAGCTGTTTACAGTTCATTTGTTCATTTATCTGCCTAAAGTCAATGTCCTGATCATTGGGCCAATTTGCTTCAGTGACTGATCTGATGAAGTGTAACTTTGTCCTTTTTCCTTTAGAAACCAGTTCTATATTCTACTTTACAAATTTCTTCCATACATCAATGTATTCAAAGTATACAGATTTTATATTGTAGAAAGACTATACACTTTCCTGCAAAACACTTTAATCCTATCAGGTTACTATGAAAGCGTGATGTAGTCTTTGATCAGGATTGTGCATGAGTCTTTGACTCCTCCCAACTCAGTTTAATTTTTCAATCAGTAAAACATTGAAGAAGCGATTAAATGTGACTCTCAAGGTTTGTTGTATTTGTAATAAATGTGCAAATCCTTATGATTTCGCTTTCTTTTTAATCCCTATTTTGAGTAGCTTTTCAACATTTATCGGTTGTAGATTTGACAGTGTGTTATGTCAAAATTTGGTAACCTTTTACATTTCTTTATCTAGAAAAAGGTTGCCATCCCAAAACCCACAGAAGTTACTGCAATTAAAGCCAACAAAACCCTGACTGCACCAAAAAGCAGTCTTGCTGCTTTAAAGGCATCTATGAAAGCCAAACTGAAGCGGGAAATGACAGGCTCCAATAGTCAAGAAAATCAAAAAGATGTTATTGTGTTTGATGCAGGGTTCTTCAGAGTGGAGAGTCCTGCGAAAAGCTTCACTGGTAAGAAATGTTTGATGCAAATTTATGTAGGAGTCTGCATGTAGCAAAGTAGCCTTGTATGTGAAATATGATCCAGAAAATGAAGGTGGGAGAAGTGTTCAATGCAGGCGTCTGAGACCAAACAAAAGTTTTGGTCTTCATAATCCAGGTTCTGTCTTCTAGCTCCCCAGTCAGAGGCTGCCGCCTCTGGGTCCAAACAGTAAAATGTCAGCACTGGGCCTTTTGCCTTTGAGTGGCTGCAAAATTGTGGGAAGCTCACAGGTGTAGTCCAATTAGGTGAATGTGCATGGTGTGAACTGTTTACTCATTTGGGATTCTGCATATATCATGGGGTTTGTATCACTGTTGTATATATTCAGAACATCATAATTAAGTCTAGTTGGATAGGCTGAGTTATTTGTTTTCTGTTCTTTGTGTTTCATTGTGTAATTTGTGAATAAAGTTTTGTTTGTAAAATCTAGTAGTCAATCTAGCTATCTTACTCCAGGTAATTTTCACTGTACACTTACTGAAACAAATTGCAAAGTTATGGTCTGAGGCTGCCTGCTTAAGAATGTTTTGAGTGGTCTCGCTAGTCCATTTAATAATGAAACCAAAATTATGTCCCAATCACGTGTAATAGATATGGTTTTGAAGGGTTATTGATGTCATGCACTGTGATGCTCTGAATTTCCTCTGAGGAGAGGGACTCAATGTAGTGGGGCTTGAGCTTAGCATAAACCTATGCTGCAGCAAAACCCAACAATCAGTTTTTAATGTATATAAAAATGCAGTTAGCACAGCTGATTTTAGAATCATTGCAACTGAGTGTAAATGAGTCATTAATGACAGCATTTCTACCTTGAATAAATAAAATTTATTGCAGCCCTTTTGTAACCTACTAACATGTGTTCTGTTAGTTAGTATGTTCACGTGATCAAATTTGGATAGACCGAGCTTGCCTCCTCAAGACTCAGTTGACCCTCTGTCTCTTGGTAGACTCATTGGATTTTTGTTCTTCAGCGTTTACACAGCTGACTGAACAAGAACTGCATTTCTAACAACTTCTTGACTTCCAAGCAACTAGTCCATATGGTGCGTTTGTTATAAGTTTAGCTAGGACAGTATCAAATTCATATTTAATTTTATCTAGAGCACCGCCTTGCAGATTTTTGTCCATTGCGTTCCTTTTAAGAATAGTGCAATTACACAGCAGCAGTCACATTGCAGCCTTAATATCAATGTAGTCAGACCTTAAATCAACATGTTTCTCTTTTGTTTTCAGCTCAGTTGAGAAAATGCCAGAGTTTTGGTTGAGGACTGAGATTTTATTCAGAAGCAAGCATCAGTTTCTCTCTGAGCAATGTTCCATTCTATTTGGAGGAAATCGTTCTCTGCTGCAGCAGCTTTTATTTCTAGTTTGAGAATCTTGCAAACTAGCAGAGTTTGGGATAGAAATCTTCAGGTTGTTAGAATTGGAAAAAAATTAGACCACCAGACTTGTCTAAAGGTCATCTCATTGGACTGAGGTTATAAATTTTTTTTCTTGAACTGTAGAGACACTGGAAGGAGTCAGTTAAGTAGAAATAGAAAGAGGAGTATAATTTCTGATTTGAGTCTCTGTTGGGAAACAGGGTAGGACTTTGTTCAATGTTTGTTTGTATTAAGATATTCCTAACTAATATTTATAGATGTGTATTGCTTATTTGTTTTGGTCTTTGCAGTTGGCCATTGAAACATACATACAATGTTGACTAATTAAACAAAAAAGGGCAACATGCGATCTATCAAACTAGGTTTCATGCTTGGATCTGACTTCTCATGAGTCAGAAGTGTTGAAGCATAAGAAGCCATTAAGCCCATATTAGCACCAACCCTTCAAATGAGTATCATTATATGCTATCAATCTCCTTCTTTCCCATGCTCTTGAGCACTCTTTCTATTCATATAATCTTTAATGCCCTTTTGAATGCCTCAATTGAACCTATCTCCTCCAAGCTATAGTCAATTAGTACATTTTCATACCCTGAGTACTCAGTGTGAAAAGCTTTTTTCCCCCTCAGGTTATATTTCCTCCATTTGTAAATCACTTCAAATCTGCAATCTGGTTCTTTTATTCTTTTATAGGCAGTTATAATTTCTTCCTGTCTTCTCTAGCCAGACCCCTCATAATTTTGAAAACCTCTTGGATCTTCTCTTAGTCCCAACTACTTCAATTTTTCATCCCTGGTACGATTCTCACAGACCACTTTTGCAATCTCCAATGTGTTCACATTCCTTCCTACAATGCAATGTACACTGTACTCCAGTAGTACAGTCAAGTGACATAAAAATATTCACACCTGGCAATTTTTAAAATAAACTCCTTTCTGGGAATTATTAACAAAACCGACATTTGTCATCCACAGTTAGTTGCCTGGAGAAGGTAGCAACAGGCTAAATTCCAAAACTGCTGGGGTAGAGATTTAATGCAACTTGGTGACCTGCTAGATCAACCACATTGATATGTCACTGGAGCTGTATGTAGACCAGATAAGGATGGCAAATTTCTATCCTCTAAGGACATTAGAAAGCTTAACTGAGGCTTAACTGAATTAAAATTCTGACTGTGATGAAATTTAAATTTTATTATTAGTCCAGTTGCATGGGATCACTTATTCTGCCACATAACCACTACACTGCAACATGAATAAAAGTATTTAGCTATAACCAAGAATGAATGAAAAATCAACCAGATATATACAATGAAAAGAAAATTAATATTTGTAAACTGTCAATTTCTAATGAGACTAATACAAGATAAAACAGTTCATTAAAATTTGAGTCAGATTTGTGCACTGCAATCAGAAAGATGCTTCTAATACTTCCCTCCATCTCCTAAAAAGCTCTGACATGCTTTAAATCTGTTTCAAATAAATTGGCTTATGCTGACAACCTCCAATGTATACACATATTTAATAAGATCAAGAATGCCGATCAGATCAATCTTTTAAACTTTGACCTTTCTTGAACCTCGAGTTGTGCTGAATAGAACCAGGCCCTTTGCTCCAAACGGTCCATGCCATTCATTATACCTACACTGAACTAGCCTCACCTCCCTGTACTTGGCCCATATGCCTCTAGATATTTCCTATTCATATAATTATCCAAATGTCTTTTAAATGTTGTAACTATGCCTGCATTCACCACTTCCTCTGGAATGCATGCACCCCTTTTTTTTTGTTAGAAACAAAACGTTGTCCCTGTTTCTTTTCAAATCATTCTCCTCTCACCTTAAAAATATGCCTCCTAGTCTTGAAATCCTCTACCCTAGGGAAAAGATGCCTGCCATTCACCTTATCTATACCCCTCGTGATCTTAAACCTCTCTAATGTCACCCCTCAACATGCTACACTCCAGTGAAAAATATCCTAGCCTATCCAGTCTCACTATCTAGTTCTCACCTTCCATTCTTGGCAAAATCCTAGTAAATCTCTTCTGAACCTTCTCCAGCTTAATATCCTACCAACAACAGGGTGACCAGAATTGGGCGCACAACTCCAAAAGAAGCCTCCCTAACGTCCTGTGCAACTTCTTCAGAACATCCCAACTCCTATATGCATGGGTTTTTCTTTTTTTAAAAAAAATCTACTTGCATGTGCTTTCAGTTCACTTCAAGGAGCAAATTTGCAAAATGTAGGTTTAAATGCAAGTTGTTTGATACATCGAAGGTTGAAGCGATTGGCATTTATTTTCAATTGGTAAATGGGCTGAAAAAAATACAAATTTTAACTGTTTGTGCAGCACCTCCCAAGACTACTACTGTTGAAGATTGGGCATCAAGACAGCAAGCAAAAGAACAGTGCACCCCTGCTAAGAGTGCGTGTGACTCAACTGCACCAACCTCGCCTATCCCTTCTATGTGTGATAGACCAAATCAACAGACTTCAGACAAAAAGGTTTTGAAATGTTTACCAGAGGTTGAATCACCTGTAATGAAGAAAGACGACAACAGTTCCATGGCAGAAGAAAGGTGAATCTTGTTTTCCTACTGCATTTTATTTGTACTTCAAGCTAAGGCAAATATTTATGCTGCTATACATTAGGAATAACTTTGGAATCATTCAGTCTCCAAAAACCATATTAAGCCTTCATGTTCATTTGCCTGTCCTTATACTTTCCCTTTGTCTGTGTTTGGCTGTAAATTTGTACAAAATATGTTTCAATTAGATGTTTCTCAATTTTTAAAGAAAATTTAGGAATGCCAGTTTAAACCATATTTAATAAGGGAGCTGTTTTGTGTGGTAATTTTGAATGTTTACCTTGTGACACATCTTTCATGGAGTCCCACAACACTGAGATGGGCCCTTTGGTCCAAACTGGTTCATGCCAACCAAATGTCCATTCACACCAACCATGTTTCCCTGCAGTTGGCCCATATCCTTCTAAACCTTTCCTATCCATGTATTTATCCAAATGTTTTTTAAATGTTAATGTACCTGCCTCAACCACTTTCACTGGTAGCTCATTCCATATGCATACCACCCTCTGTGTAAAATCAAAAAAACAATTGCTCCTCAGGTTCTCTTTTTATTCTTTCCCCTCTAACCTTAAACTGATGCTCCCTAGTCCTCAATTCCCAACCCTGAGGAAAAAGACTGAGTGCATTCACTCTATCCATGCCCCTCATGATCTTATACGATTCCCCCCCCCCAGTCTCCTACGTTCTAAGGAAGAGTTCTAGCTTGTCCAACCTCTCCTTATAACTCAGATCCTTGAGTCCTGGCAGCATTCTTGTAATTTTCTTCTGCACTCTTTCCAGTTTAATAACATCCTTCCTGTAACAAGGTGACCAAAGCTGAATACAATATTCTGGTGTGGCCTCACCAACATCCTATACAACTGCAACATAACTTCCCAACTTATGCACCGAATGCCCTGACTGAAGGCTCATGTGCCAAAAGCTGCCTTCTCTGTCCTGTCCACCTGTGACTCTACTTTCAGAGAAACATGCACCTGGACTCCAGTCCCTTTGTTCCACTGCACTCCTTTAGGGCTGTACCATTCACCATGAAACTCCTTCCTTGATTTGACTTTCCAAAATGCAAGACCTCGCACTTAGCTAAGTTAAACTCCATTTGCCATTTCTCAACCCACTTCCCCTGCAGATCAAGGTCCTGCTGCAATTTCTGATAACCTTCCCCTCTATCCACAGTACCGCCTATTTTAGTGTCATCTGCAAACTTACTAATCATGCCTTGTACATTCTCCTCCAAATTGTTAATATCGATTTAACAAACAGCAGTGGGCCCAGTACTGACCCCTGAGGCACTCCACTAGTCACAGGCCTCCAGTCTGACAAATATCTATCCATTATTGCCCTCTGTTTTCTACTATCAAGCCACTTGTGTATCCAATTTGCTAGCTCCCCCTGGATTCTGTGATCTAACCTTCCAGAGCAGTCTATCGTGTGAAACCTTATGAAAGTTCTTACTGAAATCCTTTTAGACTACATCTATTGCCCTGCCCTCGTCAACCTTCCTCATCAAGGAGCTCTAACAAATTTGAGAGGCATGGTATCCCACTTTCCTTTTAAATGCTACCAGTTTCTGGCAATAGAAGGCAGACTGGTAACAACTTTGGGTTAGCGTTTTCTTCCTGTAGGCAGTCTCAAAAGTCAACATCTATCCTAATGTAGATAACCAGCATTGTACATAGGCTGTTTGTTATCTGTTCAACTCTGGGTAACAGTGGTCATTCTGTTTATCTTCTTTTGAACTCCTCTCCCATCCAGGAGACACCCTTTTTAATTGAAATACTAGTGTAGATGAAGCTTGCTTTGAACTTTAAAAATATTCTTGACTTTCCTCCTTTTTAAAAGGTTGTTCTGAATGCCCTTTGTATCAAAATGCTACTGAACCCATCTATTGTAGTGTGTGTGCCTGGAGCTATGTTCTTTTGCGGTGGGGGTTAACGGCTAGTTTACTGTTTTACAATCATGCCCTTTTTCTGATGCATCAATAAGAATGAATGGATATTTTAGAGACTACTCCTCCCACCAGCAATTCTGGGCAAGCAACTGTATTACATCCTTATTCTCTCTGGAAGTGACATGGTAATATCTTGGCTTGGTTGTCTGAACAACTTAATTTGTGACCAGAAAATCCTCTATTACACTACTTGGTGATAGATGCATTTTGTAGCTTGTATATGCAAATGTGCAAGCTACTTTTTAGTTTGTTTCAGCCTTGTAAATTGAACTATTAAGCTATAGGTATCACACTGTTGCAAGTTTATTAATAGATCCCTTAAAAATTGAACATTTAATTTTGGGTTGAGATGCTCTCATACATGTGTAAAACACATTTTTAAATGCTTTGAATGGCAGAACAGAAAATTGTATTTACCTGATGGGTCTTAACTTATCTGCTGTGTAGAGAGAGCCCAGCAGTTTAAAGTGTTTGAAAACTAAAAAATGAAATCTGTCTATGGTGTAAACATGCCACCTGTTCAATGCATAACTCCTCCCATTATGTAATTTCTAATGAGCATTTTCTCTCCTTAGCACAGCACAAGAGACTTGCTGTTTCCAGAAGAGGGAAGAGGAGGTAAGATCAAGAAACTGACTATCTCTTGAATAACCTTTTGCACATTTTAATCCACTAATCAACTCTACTAATTGAATGAATTTACTGAGGATATGCATGGTACCATTATTGAAAGTTTGACATTAGAAGAAGGTTGGAAGTAAGTTGCTCTTTCCTCTGGTGAGGTATCAAGAGTTGATATGGAAGGTAAATAGCCAGTTTTTTTGCAGAATGGAAAATGTCATGCCAGAGTATGGAATAATTGGCCACTGTCAGCAATTTAACCAAGAAAAAGGATTGCTAATTATGTCAAAGGGAAAAAAGGTTGGCCTGGAGGAGGGATGTGGGAGTTGAAAATGTGTTGCTGGAAAAGCACAGCAGGTCAGGCAGCATCCAAAGAGCAGGAGAATCGACATTTCGGGCATGACTCCTTCAGGGCTTTCTCCTAGAGGGATGTGGGAACCAGGTTAGAATATAAACATTTTTGTGTGTAGACATTTGGCTGTATGTTCCTCTTTTTAATCTTGCTAAGCAAGAATATATTACTTTGCTTGAACCTGTATGGTTTTGCTTGAGTGAAATCTTTCTCTACCTTCAAAAAGAGATGGAGGTAAAGCTACTTAATGTCACTTTTTTTTTGCCCATGGTCTGTCCTTCTACTGATTTGGTTTTGCGGCTTTCCAGTCTCTTGGAGAGGATGATGGTTGAGAGCAATTCAGGCATTTTAAGGTATTTATTTTGTTCCCTAGGTGAATACTTCACTAGACTTTGCAAAGTATCTCCAGCCCAGAAGCTCTGTCTCCAACCTACCAGAGGTGCTACAATCTCCATTCCATGATAATGGATGTGATGCAACATCTGTTTGCAACAAACATTCCCGACACTATAATGGGAAATCAGAGTTTGCGTCATCTCTATTGAGTTGTGATGATGTGGAAATGAAGAGTCCAGTGAGTCAGCAGTCTTCAACTGGTGCTCAGTCAATTCCAGAAGAGGTGTTTCAACAGACTAGCACTTTGGGTAAGTGAAATTGTTGCATTTTCCTCTCTGGGAAAAATTCCATCTGCTATTTCTCCATCCAACTTTCCAAAGCAACAGAGGTCCCAGCACTGAGTGGACCTCCCTTATCCTAGCTACCCTCTTGCTCCTAATTTACATATAAAATGACTTGGGAATTGGTCTTTAAATGGGAAAAAAAAAATAGTTCAATAGAAAACTGATTTTATTAATTTGAGTGCCATATCTAGAAGTTGAGACTGCCACGTGGTCACCGTTAGACTACATTTTTACTGAATTGAAATTGCATCATCTGCCATGATGAGATTCAAACCCATGTCTCCAGAATACTAACCTGGGGTTCTGGATTACTAGTCCAGTGACATTACCACCACACTATCCTTTCCCCACGTGGTATATAAGGTACTGGACAGGGTCCTGATCAAGCAACTCCTTGCTGTGGATGATGTTGAACTTCATGCTGAAACTGCACTCATTGCACAAGCAGAGAGTTCTGTCACATTGCTGACTTGTGCAGAATTTTCAGTTGGTCACTTATTCCTGGGGCCACAGTATTAATATTACTAGGTTAGTTAAGTTTCTGGTTAGTGGTGACCTTCCAAAACAGTTCCTGACAATTGATTTCAGCAATGGTAATGGCAAAAAAGGATAGTTAGATTTTCTCATTGGAGGCTATCATTGTCTGGTATTGTTATTTATCATTGGTGGTGGCACTTACTGATTCAATATCAGGATTTGTGAATGAGACTAAATGCAATCATCAAGTATCCTTGATTGTGACTTTTGATGAAAGGTTATTGAAGCAATTTAAAGATGATTGGACTTTGACAATACCCTGAAAAATTTCTATAGTGACTATTAAAATTATCTTTTGAGATCTTTTAATTCACTTGAGTTTGTTTTAAAATATATGCACTTTCAGTTTTTTGAATGCTATTTAGATATTAATGCAACATTGCATTGATTTCTCTGTTGAAAGAAGCATAAACCTTTTTCTGCACTGGCTAATGTCTGAACTCTGACCCCTCAATATCTAAGTTAATGAACCTGCTGTCCTTTAGTTAACTTGTCAAATCTTGACAGCTTTAATTTATTTCTTCAGCATCAGACACTGACATGTACTGATTGTCATAGGTGATTGTTAACCAAGTATTTTGTGGTTATAAGGAGGGGGAGGGGTGGTCACTGATCAACGTGAATAGATGTTAATGTTTAAGTTTTACGTTGCAAAGGGCTTTATGACACACTTTGTCTTAATGACTTAAGTTTGTAACAAAATCAGTTAATGTCTAATGTGCAACTTCATCTCTCCAGATGGTCCTTGGTCTAACAAGCAGGCAAGCAAAAACCTACTGCTCCAAGTGATGACACAATAAATACCATTAATCTAACAGATGTAGTGCTATTACTGTCAGGAGCACGTTTTATCTGTACCCACTAGGAGGCAGGACTTGCAAAGTACTTATCTTTGTTTTATATTTCTCCTGATTTTTATTTACTTTGTCCTGTTCCTTAGATGTGACTCCCACTTCGATTTCAGCCACGCAAACTCCGTCCTTTAGCTCAGTTGCAGGAGCTGTTCTCCATAATGTGGTAAGACTATGTTTGCAGTGATTAAACTGATTTTTACTTTCACATCTCTGCAAGTCAGTTGTAATAAGTTATCAAATACAGGTCAGTGGCTGGATTATTGCTATTTTCCTTCCTTCTAAAATTCTTCCCTCTTTTAGAACTATCTTGCCATAAAATGTTGTTAGTGTACAGATAATTTTCACTTGTTTTCAGTTGTTGTCATAACTTAGTCTGTACCTAAGTGATACATATTTCTCTCCAATATTCCATAATTGATCTTTCAGTTTTCAGAACAACTATTGATTTGCAGCCTTTTACTCACTACATCTCTGCAACATTCAGCATTACGTTTGACTCTATTCTCTTTCTTTTTTTTTGGCTTATTTCTATTGAAAGGTCAGTTTGTTAGTCTAGACGTATATTCTCCTGGAAATGAAATACCTCCTCTGGTAGAGGAATCCAGATAAAATATCGATTTTATTGACGTTGGGTATTGAACCAAGGTGGATAAATGGAGTTGGAAGGTACAGATCAGCCATGATCTAATTGATTGGCAGAAGAAACTCCAGGCCTGAATGGTCATCTACCCTGTACCCCACCGTCCATGTTCCTCCCATCATTAGTTGTCATCCTATTTCTGGCTGTACTGAGTGCCCTGGGCACTATTTGCGTGGTTGAGTAACTTGTCCAGATTACCTTTTTTAAACCTGAGCCTGAGAATTCTTACCATTTTGTATCCGAATGGGTTTCTCCCAAGTGCGTTTTGAAATGGAGATGGTTATATTTCACCTCTTATATGGCAAGATTTCACTATATATTCAGAGTTTGATTTTTCTGAGGGCTGTTTTTATGCTCTTTATGCATTATTCCCACAATTTTGATTTCCATGCAAGTCTCATTTGCTCTTAACTTTCAGGTCACTAACTTCCTTTAGTCATCCAACTTTGAACTTGTTTTTAAACTTGTTTAGCAAATGTAAGTTGATCAAAGTTTAACCACTCTTGTGTTCTTTTTAAGCAATCTGCAGAAAATTGTATGAGCCCCTTTGATACAATGGTTGGGGCAGGAGACAGACATAGGCTTCCACTTCAAATACCTCTTCAGGATTTGATATCTTTCAGTCCCAGTGGAACACCTCAATGAAGAAAAACAGATGAGCAGTCCATTGAAACTACTGGCTTATCTTTCACTGTGTAGACCATGAAGGACTTGTAGCAGGACACTTCATAGCTAAGAATAATACTTGTGGATTCTAGCTGATTGGAGGCTGTCTTCTCTTCAATGAAGAAAAACACAATGCCAAAGATCAAAGCCATATTTGATGTATAATTATTTCATTTGACCATGAAGTTTCAAATTAGTCCTTTTTGGGGGCCACAATTCAACTGAGTTTTGGTGGATAGTGGTCTATTATTTGTGATCTAAAAAGTCATTTTTGGAAGTGTATATTATCGTTGGAAGGCAACATTGTCAATGCTCTGCAGGGACATTGATGCACTGACTTGATTTTCCAATTATAAATATTTTTGATGCTAGTCTGTCTCTTTATATGGATTGAATTATTCTAAACTGAATGTGAAGGAAGTAGAAGAAAAGCTATATTGTGCAAGATGGAGCAGTAGGTTTATATCCATCCCCCATCTGACATAATTCCAAGTTCCCAATTATGTTGTTGAACTGGCAGTGGGCTGTTCTACTTGGAGGGGAGAAAATGTTTACGGCAGTATGAGGACTACTTAGTTTCTCCCCCTTGCCACCACCAACCCACTGTCTCACCTCATGCTTAAGAATGAATGGAAAGGCCAGCAGGTTACCCATCCTTACCTATGCTGAATGAATAATTTAAGAAAAATTGATACTTTCATGAAAGCTTGAATTGCTAGACTTTGTACCATGTTAGGAGCTGGAAGAAAGGAAGAATTTAATGTGAAATACTGCCTTCCTTTAAAGGATGATATCTGGATCATTACAGACACTTGACAGATAAATTTCATTGGAGCTTTTGAGCAAACTCCATTTCAGGAAAAGTTCACTTCAAGCAAGTGCATGGTGTAGGCATTGGAAGAATTTTAACTATTGAAATGCAGTCTTCAGGTTTTATCTTGTTTAAATTATTTGACAGGTCTAACATTATGACAGCTGTCTAACAGATATGACAGTTGCAATACTGTTTCTTTTGTGACCATCCATATTGTAATTCATGATATTTTCAAAATCAAAATATGACTTCTGGGATACCCACAATGTAACAAATAATGGTCTTTGTGTGAAATGTGCCAGGTTAATGCTGAAAATAGTGTAACCCTACAGACTCGGCTACTGAGTTGAAGTCCTGTACTGCTGTTGGAGTCCTATTTCGGTCCCTTGTCCATGACTTCAAACTCAGGTTCTTTAAACAAATGGAATCAGCCAAACTTTGACCTTATGCTGGAAGGTTTACCCAGAAATTTTCTAGTGTGGCTCCCACTCTGTCCATTTCCAAAACTTAATTGAAATTGCCCATTGGTTCAACTACAAGCTTCTCTTGTTTTAAAACTACCATAACTTACTAACTTTGATTTTCTGCTCAACTTGCTAATTCCAGCAGTGTCAGATACAGTGAGGTTTTGTACTATTTCTGTATAAAATATAAAGTGATGAAAATTATGTAATTGCCAATTTCTTCATATTGCATTAAAGTCAGAAATTTCTTGTCTCTTCATTTTTGAAGGTCTGTTGATCTAAAATCAAACTAACTCTGGTTGAAAATTAATTGACCTATCACCTTTTACCCCTCCTTCTATCCACCTATTATACTCTCAACTACCTTCTCCCCAGCCCCACCGCCTTCCATTTATCTTTCCACCCCCGAGGCTTCCAGCCTCATTTCTGATGAAGGGCTCCTGCCCGAAATATCGATGTTCCTGTTCCTCAAATGCTGCCTGACATGCTGTGCTTTTCCAGCACCCCTTTAATCTTGACTCTAATCTCCAACATCTGCAGTCCTCACTTTCACCAGGATTTAGAGGAATATCGACTAAATGTTGGCAAATGGGACTAGATTAATTTAGAATATCTGGTCAGCATGGTAAAGTTGGACCGAAGGGTCTGTTTCCATGCTGTACATCTCTATGACTTTGGACTTAGGTGGGGAAGAACTTTTGGATCTTGAAGAAAGACATCCCAACTGGCTCTTCCTCATGGTCCCAGTAACAATGTCTGTCGCACTTGTCTGTAACTTGTGCCGCTTGTGATAAATTACATCTTGCTTAAGAAAAGGGTCATTTTCTCATTGGATTACCAAGTAGCTTTTCCTCTAACACTAGTGTAGAAAGACATTTGGGCAGGTATGTGAATTGGAGGGGTTTAGAGGGGTGTGGGCTAAAGGCAGGCAAGTGTGACTGGTTCGGTTTGGGAATCTTGGTCAGCATGGACAAGTTGGACCAAAGAGTTTGCCATCTATTTTCAAATTTGTCATGTTTGCTTCAATAGCTATGTGGTCCTTGGTGTTTTTCTTCTCACAAACTTAGGTTGAGGCATTTCCCATTGACTCCTGACAAAACATACCTTGCTGCGTGTTTTGTTGTTGTGGATTTGAAGGTGTACTGTACCTTTAACAATGTTGTCTAGAATTTACAGTACAGAAACCAGCCATTTCAGCTCAATTGGCATAAACTGATGTTTATGCTCTACATGATCAGTGGATAGTTGCGAATCTACTCCATGGAATCGTGGGTGTTCCATCATTTAAATGCATTTAAGGCTGAGATAGATGCAGAATTTACGAGTCTCTGATTTGAAAGATTTGAAGAGTGGGCCACAAACTGGCATTGAAACTGACTGTTATTTTGTTAAATAATGGAGTACATGATCCATTCGTTCTGTTTCCTTATATCCTCTTGAACCCCCCCCCTTCATAATTTTGTGAATTTATTCAATTAACATTCCACCTCCTTAAGGAGGCCTAGTCTGGTCAGTAGTTGCACTTCTGTTGTCAGGTTTTCCTTAGACTAGGGTCCAAGCTAAAAGTTTGTGTTCCCTATCTGTTTAAGTTTTTCAGAAAAAAACTTGATTTGTTCCATTGTGCAAATCTTTATTGTAATAGGTATATCCCCCTCTTGCAAACAACTTAAAATTTTTTGAGTACCTCACACAAATTCTGTATTATCTTACAATGTTTCCCCCCTTTATTAGTAATTTTCTTCTTGAACCTTGCTTCTTTTGTATGAACCACGTTTTTCCAAGCAGCTTTGCAACTGTGTAGACACATCCACATGCAGGAAAAGAGATGCTCCCAAATCTAGAGCTGAATGATTGATTTATTTATTGCATGTATCTTGAATACAGTCAAAAGTGTTTTGTTGCCACAATCCAGTGCCATTTTGAGTTACAACAAGAATTAAGTTACTTAAAAGTTCATCTGTTCAAATTGGAGTCTCAAACACTATCAGGCCTTCTGCAAGGTGCTCCTGGCCTCAGGCAGTTTTCGATGACGCCCCAGGTATCACTGCCAAGTGGCCACGCTCTGGGCCTACTCCCACCACCTTCAGAAGCCCTGGTCCATGCCGCTGACACTGCAGCTGCCGCCAACACCACTACTCACCCGCAAGATGAAGAAAACAAAAAGGCAAAATACATAGAGAAAACAATGGCTGTGAGCCCAAACACTACCTACTGTGGTGGTGCCATCTTGTCCAATCGGTTCCATGGTTATCTCGGCTGGAAAGCTTATGGCCATCCTAGAAACTTAATACAGGTACGCAACTGTTTATCCAACATCTGAAAAGCTCTGAAATCCGAAAGTTTTTCATGGAGTGTCATTTTGGCGTGCAAACAGGTGACCCAACTCCACACCCACTCGAACCATGTCACTCAAATGTGACATGGCGGCGTGGCCCAGCATTAGCAGATGTCAATTGTGTCTCAGTGCTCATGCTATTCACAAATGCGCCTGCTGTTAAGTTTTTTTTTATTTCACTGTGAAAATGTCATTTATTCTGAAATCCAGAAAACAACTAGCCCAAAGAATTTCAGGTAAAGGATTGCGTGCATGTATTGTAGAAAGCTTGAAATTGTACAAGAGTAAAATGCAAAAGTAAGTTATGAAGTGGTGAGAATTTTGGAAGGTAAGGTCAAGGAAAACAAAGATATTTTCAATATCTTTAAGAATAAGAGGACAAGGAAAGGGTACGGCCTATCAGATGTACAAGTTACATATTCGATACAATAAACATAATACAAGAGGTAGTGCTAGCAAAGTGACAGGCTTGAAACTAGAAGGATTGTATCTCAGACTGTTAAAGGAAATGACCTGCTGAGAATAATTTTTCATTCTTTGCCAGATACAGGTGATGCACCAGAGAACTGGAGGTCTGCAAGCATTATGTCATTGATTTAAGAATGGTGATAGAGAGACCAGTCAGTCTGACGTCAACGGTTGGCAAAGTTATTAGAATCAACTCTGAGATACAGGGCACCTGACTTAGAAAGTTATGGATTAATTGTGGGTATTCTACATTTTTGATAAGTAAAAATGAAGTACTGTGAATACTGGAGAAACTGGCACCACTCTTTGGCACCTGTCTGTGGGGTTTGCACGTTCTTCCTGTGTCTTCCTCTGGGTGCTCTGGTTTACTTCCACATTTCAAAGATGTGCAGGTTAGGTGATTTGACCATGCTAAATTACCTCCATTCCTGATGAAGGGCTTTTGCCTGAAACGTCGTTTTATTTATTTATTTATTTATTTTTCCTGCTTCTCTGATGTTGCCTGACCTGCTGTGCTTTTCCAGCACCACATTAATCTACTATGCTAAATTGCCCCATAGTGTTCAGGGATGTATAGGCTGCGTGCATTAGTTAGGGCAATGAGTCTGGTTGGGATACTGCTTGGAGGGTTGGCGTGGACCTTTTGGGCCAAATGACTTCCTCACTGTAGGGATTCTATGAATTCTATAAGAACAAAACAGTTAACATTTTGAATTAAATATGACATTTCAATGTTGAGTCCTACAGACTGTGTCCTTTTCACTGTAACATGTACAAGTGAAAAATGAGATGCTGTTCTTCCAACTTGTGTTGAGCTTCACTGGAATATTGCATCAAGTCTAGGCTGGAAACATGAGCAAGGTAGGCTCATGTTTACAGCACAGAGATCTTCCAGAGTTCCACAGTAAGCATTCTCTTTTCTAAGGTAAAGGATAAAACCTTTAAGTCCAACAATTTCAGACCATGAACACTATTGTTTGATCTTTTCACTGTCTTGCATGTTTGCTCTCAACTAAACTGACCTGTTTCTCATTGGCATCAATTCTTAAGCCATATCCGTTCTCTCCTACTGTTTGTAGTCCTATTGCTTTTTGCTCTGGGAGCCTATACCTTCATTTCCACAGTCAACAAATAAAAGTGTTTCAGTTGTGAAAAACAGGAGTTTTGGACTCCAAACATTTAGATCTGTCCCTCTCCACAGATGCTGCTAGGTGTACTTCAGATATCCAGCAACTATTTTGGATCTGGAGTATTTTGTTTTTAAATTTAAATTGACAGTCATTCCTCTATGCAGGAGGGTTCCCTTTGCGAATCCCCTGCAAATAATGAAATTTGAGAGTGGAGCACATCTGAAAATAGGTATGCGATTTTTAACCTGAGTTTGCCTGCAGCTGTTGAATTTTGGTGATACTGTTGATGCAGATAGATGAATTTGGGAGTTGTGAACTCACTGATAGAGGATTTACTGTAGTTATGAACTGAGGATTTCTAAAGATATATAAAATGCTACATACATGTCCTTTTTTAAGGATGCAAAATAAGTGATGAGCTGGTAACCCAAAGACCCAGGCTAATGCTCTGGGAACTTGAGCTTAAATATTACCATTGCAGTTAATGGAATTTGAATTTGATCAATAAATCTGAAATATAAAACTAGTCTCTGTAAAGCGGATGACAGCTAGTATCCATTTTTGTAAAAACCCACCTGGTTTTCTGAGGGGAGAAAGACTCAAGCATTGCCTAACCCGGCCTATGATTGAAGCCAGGCCCATAGCAACTTGGTTAATTCACAACTCCTTGTAATTTAAATGGTTGAGTGTGACATTCCTCTCAAAGACAATTGAAGATGGGCAAATCCCAGCTATCACAGTGAAACTCAAATCCTATGAAAGAAAAGAATATAAAATCAAAATGTTACTAAAATCTTATGC
This sequence comes from Chiloscyllium plagiosum, assembly GCF_004010195.1. NCBI lineage: Eukaryota > Metazoa > Chordata > Chondrichthyes > Orectolobiformes > Hemiscylliidae > Chiloscyllium > Chiloscyllium plagiosum. The sequence continues at coordinate 12,129,754 of NC_057748.1, read as the reverse complement.
TGAAACCTATTCTGTACAACGTTGGTAACATAAGCTTGTCCCAGTATTTGCTTGCAAGTTCATTTTATTAGGCTTGGATATTGAAAATATCAGTAGAGCTGTACATGGGTTAAAATGTGGGAGTCAACATTTCACAGGCATCACATGTGCATTGAGAGGCCAACACTGGTGGAAAGATTTATTTTGTCCAACCTGAATGTCTTTTCTTTTTCTCATTCATGCCAGCCCACGCTCAAACATGTGGAGTGATTAGAGTATATTTCCTTCCCATTATAATAACTGCCTAAGTTCACTTGATTTGAGTTATTGTAATGTGTACCTAGGTACAGTGTAAAACTTCGTTGATGAGCAGTGTAGGCAGATCCTAGCAAGCAAGGCTATACAGATCATAGGGCGGGAAACAAAACTCAGACAGAGGCATTTAGGTTACATTGCATAGGGTGTGTACAAGGCAAGGTCAACATTAGCAAGATCAGCGTTATTTGGAGTTGGAGTGTCTATTCATCAGTCTAATAACAGGGAAGAGGATGTTAGTGAACCAGCTGGTGTGTTTTCAAACTTCTGTCTGTTCTGCCTGGCAGGAGACTGCTGGAGATCATTAGCGCATGTGTGAAGATTCCTTGACAGCAGCTGTAAGCCATGTCAATGGAGTCTATGGATGGAAGGTTGGCTTCCATGATGCCCTAGGCTGTGCACACCACCTTCTGTAGTTTCCTCCTGTTCAGGTGCATAATGGTCTGGTACAGCAACTGCTCTGCCCAGGACAGTATGCTTTGTGTGGTGCATCTGTAAAGGTTGAGTGTTATGATGGAGGAGGTGCAGTTGCCTTATCTTCACTGATTGCGGTCTGTGGGTCAGAAAGCGGAGAACCTACTTCCAGCTATCCCTCGTGTTCTTGGTTAACCAATTGCTTCAATAAGGTTGCGGTTAAGGCATTGTCCCTTGTTACCAAAAGATTTTAAAAGTCTATAATAGGAGGTAGTATTCATGCATTATGATATTTAAAAAAAATTAAGCTCAAAATCTGACCAAACATGGAAGTGGCAAATGCTGATTCTAAATCTTGGGTTTTGAAAGGATCTAAAATTAAATTGGGGGAGGGATTTAGGGAAAGATAGCCTTGGAAGTGGAGCGATTAAAAGCAAGGATAAGCAGGGGTAAGAGTTTGGAGTTTGCTCCAATTACATTCAATGTGTCGAGTGAAGGTTGTATCTGTAATATCCTGTTGTTTAAAAAAAAAATATACGTAAGCATAATGACATGGACAGAGATGAAATTGTCCCACAGGCAACTGATTCATGTGCAGTCACACTGCTAATGTTTTTCATCAGTTGGAGTAACAGTTACCACGTAAACAACTATCTGGAGAACACCACTGGAATTTTAACTAACTCTGACATGGAAAATAATCTTTCAATTGTTCACTATTCTACAGAATTATACTCTATATTCTGAGTATTTTGTTGACTTTGCAGGATGACCAATATTGTCCTAAACTGCTGAAGGAACTTAGCATGTCATCAAAGAAAGGTCATTGTGGACTTAGTGTTCTCGCTCTCGCGCTCGTGCTCGCTCTCGCTCTCGCTTCTCTCTCACTCCACTACTGCCAGAACTGCTGTGTTTCTCTAACACCAATGGAATCATTTGGTTGGATGGAATTGGAGTATCATTGGGGGAGAAAAAAGGCATTTTCACAAAGATTTTTCTGTTGAACTCAGGGTATTTTGCAAGGCTATTAATTTGAGGGAGAAAGTGGCATTTATTCTGTTTGGGGGTGACTACAGGTTGGTGAATAATGTGTACAAGCATTGTCAATGCATCAGTTTGTGACAGGTAGTTGCCAGCCTTTGTTTACATTTTAAACCCGGCACTTGGCTCTAATTAGTCAAGCCATTGCACTCAGATTTTCTGAATTCAGAGATGCTATTGCACACCGCTGGTACAGGTGGGGCTTGAACCTAGGCCTTCTCCCTCAGAGGTAAGGATGCAATTAATTCACCAAAAGAGCTCAAAGGCCTAGCTTGCATTTTCATTTCGAATCAACCTGTTCAGGGACGCGAGCACTCATCTCTGGAGCAGGTGGGACATGAGCACAGGCCTACTGCCTCAGAGATAGGGGCACTACCACAAGAGCTCTGGCATTGCCCTGAGAAATAAAGCCGCAAAAAGCTATCACCTGTTTTGTGTTAGCACAGGTGCAGAGAAGCAGACCACTGCCAATGCTCTGAGTATCCCACTCAGACCCACTTTCTATAACTGTGCATTTTCCATGGCTAATCTGCATGCCTTTGGACTATGGGTGCCAGCCCACCCAGACACTGGGTGAATGTGCAAACTCCACACAGGCAGTCGCCCGAGGGTAGAATCGAGCCCAAGTCCCTGGTGCTGTGAGGCAGCAGTGCTAACCACTGAGCCATCATGCCACGCCTTCATGTTCTTTCTATCTATACATCACAAGTGGCACACAGTCTGAATCACAAGCCTAGATTTGTTGACAGCATAATTCTTCCCACGCCAAGGATTATCCAGTAAATATTGTCCAATTGCGAAATCACAGCTGATGTTGGATATTGTGCTGGGGGCTTTGCAAGTGTGAGCTGGTTGGGTGTAGTTACTACTGTACTTATTACAATCAACCAAAGAAAGATTTATCAGGGGGTGGCTAGGAATGGTTGGTTTGAGTTTTAAGGAGAAGCTGGATTGGCTGGCACATTTTGCCTGGAACGTAGAAGGCTATAGGGTGACCTCGTAGCCCCCTCAATTTTAGAAACTGATATTAAGATGAATGGCAGGTGTCTTTTTTTTTAAGGTGAGAAGAGAAAGATTTAAGAGACCTGAAGGGCAATGTTTTACACCGATGGCCAATCATTGGGGAATGAACTGCAGGTAGAGTTACAACATTTAAAAGACATTCGGACAGGTCGCTGAAGAGGAAAGGTTGAGGGGGATGAGGGCCAAATGCATGGAGGTGGGACTAGTTTAATTTGGGAACATGGTCGGCATTGAAGAGTTGGGCGTTCATTCCTGGCAAATCCTTTCTGGCAAACCCTCTCCAATTTAATAATATCCTCCTTACAGCAGGGCACAGAGCAGCACAACTTCAACATGACATCCCAATGCCGATGGTGTGAGCAATGAAGGCAAGTGTACTACATACCACCTTAACAACCCTGTCTACCTGTGACTCAACTTTCAAAGAGAGTCCTCGGCCTCTCTGTTCTGTAATAGTACCCAAGGCCCTACCATTATCTGTATTCCTCCTGGCCAAGTTTTTTTTAATCTGATCCATCAATGATTCTTTAGGCATCTTTGAGTTCTCAACCTGAAAGCAGGTAGAGTCCACAGTGCTACAACCTCTACCAAGAACAAGGAGGCAGTTCCCAAATCTACTTAACCGGGACTAATCCCTGTTCTTCTGTTACCAACTTGGTCAACACCAGCCATCTAACCAACCAGTTCCCCACAGGCTCTGAATTAGTGTCAGCAAACATTTCTCCATCAATTCTGTAGCCTGGAGCGATGCATAGTGATGGTAAAGGCTTCAAAATTCACACCATCAACATGGTTGACCAGGAATCTCTCCTGTCAGTGATTTACAGGTTAATGGTCAACTTCTTTGTACACGTCATGAACACACCTTACTTGGTTACCAAGTCCTAGAGTGGAACTTGAACCTGTAGCTTCTGGCTCAGAGGTGGGAACACTATGCACTATACCACACGATCTCCTTTACTGGAGGCCATTTTGAGTTGGTAGTGGTATAGTGGTAATGTCACAGAGCTAGTAATCTAGAACCTTGTATTAGTATTCTAGGGGCATGGTTTCAAATCCCATCATGGTAGATGCTGATATTTGAATTCAGTGTAAAAATCTAGAAACGTTTTAACAAAGCTAATCTAATAGTGGCCATGTAATACTGTCAATTATTTACACTGAACAAATTTAAGGGGGGATAGATAGTAAGGAGTTAAAAGGGTTATAGAAGACATGCAGACAAGTGCAATTCAGGTTGAGGTGAGATCAGCCATGATCATATTAAATGGCAGAGCAGGCTCAAGGGGCTCAATGGTCTCCTGCTGCTCCTCATGTAAATACACAAGGCATGATGGTAAAGCAAGCACCAAAAGTGTTCATTTATCACAGAATCTGTACAGTGTAGAAGCAGACCATTCAGCCTGCACCAATCCCTATATTTCCCATGGCCAATCCATCTAACCTGCACATCTCTAAACATGGCATGCAATTTCCCATGGCCAATCTGCCGAACTTGCACATCTTCAGACTGTGGGAGGAAAACCACAGGAAGAACATACAAGCTCCACACAGACAGTCACCCAAAGCTGGAATTGAACCCACGTCCCTGGTACTGTGAGGTAGCAGTGCTAACCACTGAGCCACCGTAATCCTGGTAGGCGAGGGTGTGACTCAATCGTTTAAGCATCTCATCCAACTCTCTTTTTACATGGGGGGGGGGAGGCCCACAGTGTGAGCTTTGGATCCCTGGAGGGTAGAATCACAGCTGAGTCTGCTCCTGCCTTCATCCTATGGCCCTGTGCACACACAACACTTTCCTCCAGGGGTCACTGCACATCACAGCAGGGACAGGAGAAGCAAGCCTGACTCCCTGAAATTCACACCTTAGCTTTTGCCATTGTTCACTGCACCATTTGGCCAACCAAATCCACCCTTCAGATTATTTAAAGACAAATTGTAAGGGAAGTGGGTAAATTCACAGCTACTTGCGGCAGACTGACTACCTCGCACTCTATTTCAAATCAGTGGGTGGGAGCGCGCCGTCCATTTGGAGAACCATGGTATGTTAGCCTCACTTCCTGGCACATACCGGCCCTGTGTCAAGATCACGGGTGATACTGGGCATCCTCTAAGTATGCTCTAAGATTGCGTCCAATCCATAAAACATTTGGGATCATAACATATTAGGGGAGAGGGAATTTCTGGCTACATGACTCAATGTTCTGCCACTGCCTAGTCATCTGAAATAATTCACAACCCAAAATTAAAGGAATGAATAAATCTTTATTAAGCTATGTAAAATATTGCATGGCAAAGAAATGTGGTATACTGAGAATGACTTGATATGGTTAGAAAGTAGAATTTCTTTAGTAATGTCTGTAATAATCCACCAAACATGGCTGCGATGCTGACCATTGCCAGCTTGGTGTTGGGTATTTTGTTGCCACCACAAGAGGATGTTGTCTTAAACAAGATGGAGTTTATTGCATGACAGCATCAAGTACAAGTCATTTTTTGGGGTTTTTTTTTTCCTTTATTTTAATTAATTCGCCCACACCACCACCACCCCCAAAGGGACCCAGCAGTAGTGCTTATATTTTCCCCAAATCACCTGTGGCTGTGCATGCATGTGTAGTGAAAGAGTAAAAAAAAACCCCTTTGTGTGAAAACTTTATTCTGTATTTGCCACCACCAGGAAAACACCCATGTGGCCAGTCAATCATTAACAAGCAAAGCCCAATAAAGACTATGCTTATGTGAAAAAGGTGAAGGGAGGGGTAGGGACAGAAGGAGTAGACTATATCAAAATAGAGTTAATACATGTTATGGTTGAAAGTGAGGACTGCAGATGCTGGAGATCAGAGCTGAAAAATGTGTTGCTGGAAAAGCGCAGCAGGTCAGGCAGCATCCAGGGAACAGGAGAATCAACGTTTCGGGCATAAGCCCTTAAGGAAACCTTAATACATGCTATGTTGGTATGATAGACACTGTTACCAAGTCTATTGAGAGACCTGTGAATATGGCTTCACTCTATTGTTCATTTCACCCATTTGTTGCCCGACATACTCTGCGTTCTTCTCTATGACACGGTGGCTCAGTGGTTAGCATTGCTGCCTCACAGTACCAGAGACCTGGGTTCAATTCCTGCCTCAGGCAACTGTCTGTGTGGAGGTTGCACATTCTCCCCGTGTCTGTGTGGGTTTCCTCTGGGTGCTCTGGTTTCCTCCCACAGTCCAAACATGTGTAGGTTTGGTGAATTGGCCATGGGAAATTGCCTGTAATGTTAGGTGTAGGGGAATTGTTCTGGGTGGGTTGCTCTTCGGAGAGTCGGTGTGGACTTGTTGGGCCAAAGGGCCTGTTTCCACACTGTAAGTAATCTAATCTAATCTCTATTGGTTGGGTACAGATGCTGTTTAAAATATTAACCCTTTCTGAACCACTAAATTCAAAGAATCCCTGCAGTGTGGAAACAGGCCATTCAGCCCATCACTCCACACTGACCCCAACCCCCCCCTCCCCAAGAATATTCCACCCCATCCCTGCATTTCCTACAGCTAACCCATCCAGCCTGAACAGTATGGGCAATTTAGCATAGCCAATCCACCTAACCTGCATGTCTTTGGACTGTGGGAGGAAATGGAGCACCTGGAGGAAACCTACACAGACTCAGGGAGTATGTGCATAACTCCACACAAGCAGTCGCCCAAGGTTGGAATCAAATCCAGGTCCCTGGCACAGTGAGGCAGAAATACTGACCACTGAGCCACCATGTCACCCTTACACAACAGCTTAGAGTGTACAATTAGATACCAAATGATAAAATTGAAGGAAGTATGATATCATATGGTATTGGCATCATCTACCCCGAGAAGATGCAACAGCTCACCAGGGCTCACATGACAGCATTTCAAAATCCACGCCCTTTACCATTTTCCCCTTGGTCACTGCTCTGTATAACTCTTTTCTAATTAAAAGTCTTCCTTACATTTATTCATTGTAAACAACAATTGACAATGACTAGATTTATTAAAAAGAAATCCAGATAGTTGGACAGCACCTTCCAAATCCACCACCTCTAGAAGGACAAGGGCAACAGAACCTGCAAGATGCCCTCCGATCCCATGCCATTTTGACTTGGAAACGTACCACCGTTCCTTCATTTTCACTGGGTCAAAATCCTGGAACTCCTTGCCTTGCTGTGGGTGCAGCTGTAACACCTGGGATGAGTTTCCAGGACTGACCTGCTGAGGCAGTAGAGAGCATATAAATCAGATAGAGTCATAGAGATGTACAGCATGGAAACAGACGCTTCGGTCCAACACGTCTATCCCAACCCAATCTAGTCCCACCTGCCAGCACCCGGCCCATATCCCTCCAAACCCTTCCTATTCATATACCATCCAAATGCCTCTTAAATGCTGTCATTGTACCAGCCTCCACCATTTCCTCTGGCAACTCATTCCATACACGTACCACCCTCTGTGTGAAAAAGTTACCCCTTAGGTCTCTTTTATATCTTTCCCCTCTCACCCTAAACCTTTAGTTCTGAACTCCCCCACCCCAGGGGGAAAAGGCCTTGTCTATTTACCCTATCCATGTCCCCCCATGATTTTATAAGCCTCTATAAGGTCACCCCTCAGCCTCCGACGCTCCAGGGAAAACAGCCCCAGCCTGTTCAGCCTCTCCCTATAGCTCAAATCCTCCAACCTTGGCAATATCCTTGTAAATCTTTTCTGAACCCTTTCAAGTTTCACAACATTATTCCAATAGGAAGGAGACTAGAATTGCACACAATATTCCAATAGTGGCCTAACCAATGACCATCCTTATCTTGAAGGACTGATGACCACAGGGAGTGATTCATGTAAGTGACTCTGCCATCTTCACAAAGGATCAACAACAAATGCAGGCCTCATCGTTGACATCATGTCTCAGGAATGAATTTTTTTTAAAAAATCCCTGACAGCTGTCCCGAGGTCTTGCTCATGGGGAGTCAGGGAGTGACTAAGACACTAACGTAATGAGAGCGCTGCTAATTTGCTCTGTCTTTGTGTAGCTCCCACACAAACGGCCGCTTCTGGAATTTCAGGCAATGTACTTGTAAACTTAACCGATATGGACAGCTTGCATTTATGCTGCATCTTTCTTGTCATGAAGTGCCTCAGTGCTCTGTGGTCAATCAGTTATATTGGATAGTGACCAGTGTTTCACCGAACAATTACAAGAGTCAGGCTACCTCCATGCAGTCCCGCAAGAAAGCAAAGTCTTGGAATGATCAATCACCAAAAGGGCACTTTCAGCCCTTCTGTGTCTGTGCTAGCTCTTTAAAAGAGCTATCCAATTAATCACACTCTCCCGCTCTTTCCCTTTAGCCCTGCAAAAGTTTTAATGTTAACTTATTTGCAGGATGTGGGCATCACTGGTTAGCCTAACATTTGTTGCCCATCCCTCATTGCTCAGGGAAGATGGTGGTGAGTTGCCTTCTTGAACCGCTGCAGTCCATGAGGCTTAGATTCACAAACAATGCTGTTAGGAAAGGAACTTCAGGATGTTGACCCAGTGACAGTGAGAGAACGGTGATATAGTCAAGATAACATGTTGCCCAAAGGGGACGTCTGTATGGTTCTGGGGTTCCCATCTATCTGGTGCTCTTGTCCTTTTAGGTGGGAGAAGTCACAGGTTTGGAATGCGCTGTGCAAGGAGTCTTGGTGAGTTGTTGTAGTGCATCTTGTAGATGGAACACACCACGCCTTGTTATAGAGAAGGAAACAGACCCTTCAACCAGCCAGTCCATGCCAACCATAATGGGCAGCATGGTGGTTCATTGGTTAACACTGCTGCCTCACAGCACTAAGGACCCAGGTTTGATTCCCACCTCAGGCGACTGTCATTGTTGAGTTTGCACATTCTCCCTGTGTCTGCATGAGTTTCCTCCCACAATCCAAAGATGTGCAGGTAAGGGTGAAATGGCCATGCTAAATTGCCAATAGTGTTAGGCGCAATAGTCAGGGGTAAATATAGAATAGGGGAATGGGTCTGGGTGGGCTACTCTTCAGAGGGAAAGGCCTGTTTCCAAACTATAGGTAATCTAATCTAATAATCCCAAATTAAACTAGTCCCATCTGACTGTGATTGGCCCATAACCCTCCAAACATTTCATGTACATATCCAAATGTCTTTTAAATGTTGTAGCTGTACCTGCATCCACCACCACTTCTGGAAGTTATTCCACACACAAACCACTCTCTGTGTAAAGAAATTGCCCCTCATGTCCTTTTTTTAATCATTCTCCCCTCACCATAAAAATATGCCCCCTAGTCTTAAAATGCCCCACTCTAGGAAAAAGACATCTGCCATTCACCTTATCTGTACCCCTCATGATTTCATAAACCTCTAATAAGGCCTCTCCTCAACTTCCTACAGTCCAGTCAAAAAAGCTATCCAGCCTCTCCTTATAATTCCATTCCCAGCAACATCCTGGTAAATCTTTCCTGAACCCTCTCCAGTTTAATAATATCCTTGCTATAATAGGGTGACCAGAACTGGACACAGTGCTCCAGAAGAGGCATCATTAATGTCCTGTACAACCTCAACATGGCATCCCAATTCCAATACTCAAAAGATCTGAGCAATGAAGGCTAGCATACTAACCGCCTTCTTACCACCCTGTCTACCTGTTGGTGGCAGGATTGCTGATGGTGGTGAATGCAGTAACGAGAAAGTGGGATACTTTGTCTTGAACAGTTTCATGGAAGTGGTTGGATCTGCACTCATCCAGGTAAGTGGAGAGTATTCCATGACATTTATGCGTCTTTGTTCTTCTTATCCAATTCCCTTGAGAGGGTCTTAAAGGCTTTCAGAAAGTGCTTTTGTGGTGCAGTATTACTATCTCTATCTTTGGTCTACATGGGGCGTGATTCAAGGTTCACCTTTTCCAGATAGCATCTCTGAACAGGTTGATTAGGAAAGATGTGAGGGGTTTTATCACTGCCTTCCGAGATATTTCAGTGATGCTAAATCAGTCTCAGGTGTTGTGTCTCCTCCGTTAAAATGGCGTCTCTGTTAAAACAGCCCTTCTGCAATACCATACTGAAGTCCAAATTATACACTCCCATGACCTGTGATAAGGCTTGAACACACCAACCTTGTGAGTCAGAGATATTGCAGCTACCATCAGAGCTAATTAGATTGGTATGAAGTGTGTTAGCTTTTCCAGTCATAGGGAGGAGTTTACTTCTATAGATAGTGCTAACAACTGCAGCTATTTAACACTGTACTTTGTCTTTTGCTGTGACCAGTCTTGGCTAGGAGGGAGCAAGGAAAAGAAATTGCTGAAGCATTTTCTTCACAATTTAAAGAAGATGGGACAGGTAAGATTAGACAGAAAGCAAGATTGTGTGTCTTGTGTGAGTGGAGCTGAGGAGGATAATGTGAAAGCTGAATACTGTGGATGCTGCAAAACTGCACCTGATGAAGGGGCAGCGCTCCGAAAGTTTGTGGTTTCAAACAAACCTGTTGGACTGTAGCCTGGTGTCGTGTGACTGCTGAAATCGAAACAGAAAGTGCTGCAAGTTCCTAGCAGGTCTGGCAGCATCTGTGAGGAGCAAGAAGGATAAAGGCCGGCAAACTATGATACGTTAACTTTGTTTCTCTCTCTCTCTCTCTCTCTCTCTCTCTCTCTCTCTCTCTCTCTCTCCTTCCACAGAAGCCATGATGTGGAGGTGCCGGTGTTGGACTGGGCTAGACAAGGTCAGAAGTCACACAACACCAGGTTACAGTCCAACAGGTTTAATTGCTGCTCAAGTGACAAAGGGGCAGTGCTCCAAAAGCTTGTGATTTCAAATAAATCTGTTAGGACTATAACCTGCTGCAGTGTGAGTTCGGACTCTTTCCGCAGATGTTGCCTGCATGTTTCCAGCTCTTTCTGTTTGTAGTATTGAGAAAGCTGTTCAGTCTATTGAGTATGATTAAATGTGGGATCGAAGCTGCTTTCAGTCAAAGTCCAGAGGAATGTGTGTCCTTTTGACAGTATGAATGACTGTCAAAGATTCGGTGTTCTTTTTCACTAAGATGCTCAGACAAGAAAGAACTATTTGAAGATACCTCAAAGCTGTAGTACTGAATGTGTGTTATCAGCTTTTAATTTATGCCTCTGAGTTTTTAGGTTTAGCTCTGGTGATTGTAATGAGGTCAGCCAGGTGGATCTCACTGAATCTGAGTTATCTGATTGGGGCTGTTAACCTGGTCCAATCAGGGAGCCCTGGCTGACAGATATAAACAGGAGCGTCACACCTGCACACACACACAAAATGGGTGCTAGGGAAAAAATAAGCACTACTGCAGCTAGGCGGTAGTGTGGGGGTTAAAAAAAAAGAAAAAAAAAGAAAAAAAAAGAAAAAAAACAGGAGCGTCACACCTGCACACACACACAAAATGGCTGCTGGGGAAAAAATAAGCACTACCGCAGCCAGGCGGTAGTTTGGGGGTTTAAAAAAACAGGAGTGTCACAGGTTCTGAAAAAAAATTAAAAAAATAAACAGGAGCATCTCCTCCTCCAACTCTATTTTGATTTAGTCCCTACCCTCCCCTTCACTGTTTGATCACACAGCATTGCCCTTTGAGAAGGGCACTGCTTGTCACTGGCCACTCGGGTGTTTCCCTTCTACCTGGTGGTGGAATATAAATATTTACACACTTGTTATTTTTCACACAACATGGGTGCAGGGGAATAAAACATTACCGCTGTTCAGTGGTAGTGTGTGAAAAAAAAAGGGAAATGCAAAAAAAAAGAAAAAAGAAAGAAAAGAAAAAAATATATACAGGAGCGTCAGAGGTTCTGTTCACTCTGAGAGCTATCTCTGAGGGAATTGGGTCAGTGGCAAGGACTCCCAACGTGGAAATAAAGGAGTGACTTGCTGACGGGATACAGGCCTCTGTGGAGTCATTGCAAACTCCATCTGGCGATGTTCACCCTCAAGGGAGTACTGCACTGGGGCATGGCTGCATTTCAAAACTGAAGTTCTGTTAACCCTTTCATCTAAAAGACAAAAATCCCACAAGTGAAATTTCTCCCAGTGTCTCAGCCAGTTTTGCATTGGAGTGTTTTGGGGGAGATTGCTGTGTACAAATGGACATTTCTGACATTACAACAGCGATTGTATTTTGCAAAGTGCTAACTTGGGCTATAAAGCGCTTGGAACAGCCTGCGTTTCTCCCTGGCACTACGTAAATGCAAACCTTTCTTTCCTTTCTCTGGTCGTAACTTCACAATAAAATAGGATGTTCAGCGTGTGGTAATCTTGGTTCAGCATGATAACTTCAAACAAAGGATGCTGGGGATCTGAAACAAAACTGGAAATTGCTGGCGAAATTCGGCAGGTCTGGCAGCATTCTGCAGGGGAGAGAAACAGGGTTAACTTTTCAGGTTTGGGTGCCTCTTCATCAGATCTCCAGTCCTTCAATCCTGATAAAGAGATGCCGGACTTAAAATGTTTAACTCTGCTTTTTTCCCCACAGAATTCCACCAGCAATTTCTGGTTATGATCTGGGAAGGAATGGAATCAAGTTAGATCACAGCAGCATGTTATGTTAGGTGTGCAGTATCTTGGGCAGAGGTCAAATCTGGGAGGGAATTTGATGACAGGGAGGGCGAGGTTGCGTTTTGAGATTGTGGTCATTTAACAGTGTTTAAATATTTTATCAGCTGGAAGCATAATCTGGAGACAAAAAAATGGGTTCATGTGTAGGTGGGAGCTATGGCAGGCATGGCAGGCAAGGGAAATTCTCAGATAATTCTGTCTTACGTGGCAACAGACAAATGTATGCATATGTAACTCTTGCCTCAGGACTGTTTGTTTCCCAACAAAGGGACTGACATAAATTAAAAGGGAAATGGGGCTCAAATGGTGTCACAAGTAAAGAAATTCCCTCGCGGTACATGGGCGGCACTGGCTGGACCAGCATTTGTTGCCCATCTCTTGCTGCCATAGAGTCATACCACACAGAAACAGACCCTTCAGTCTAACCAGTCCATGCCGACCATTATCACAAACTGAACTTGTCCCACCCCCCCCATCCCCTGGCCCATATCCTTCCAACTACTTCTTATCTGTTTTGGGTCCACTGTTGTTTGTCATTTTCATAAATGACCTGGATGAGGACACAGAAGGATGGGTTGGTAAATTTGTGGATGACACTAAGGTCGGTGGAGTTGTGGATAGTGCTGAAGGGCGTTGCAGGTTACAGAGGGACATAGATGAGCTGCGGAGCTGGGCTGAGAGGTGGCAAATGGAGTTTAATGCAGGAAAGTGTGAGATGATTCACTTTGGAAGGAGCAACAGGAATGCAGAGTACTGGGCTAATGGTAAGATTCTTGGTGGTGTAGATGAGCAGAGAGGTCTCAGTCTCCAAGTACATAGATCCCTAAAGGTTTTCACCCTGGTTGATAGGGTTGTTAAGAAGGCATGTGTTAGCTTTTATAGGTAGAGGGACTGCGTTTTGGAGCCATGAAATCATGCTACAGCTGTACAAAACTCTGGTGTGGCCACATTTGGAGTATTGGTCTGGCTACCACGTTATAGGAAGGATGTGGAAGCGTTGGAAAGGGTTCTGAGGAGATTTACTAGGATGTTGGCTGGTATGGAGGGAAGATCTTATGAAGAGAGGCTGACGGACCTGAGGCTATTTTTGTTAGAGAGAAGGTTGAGAGGTGACTTAATTGAGACATGTAAGATAATCAGAGGGTTAGATAAGGTGGACAGTGACAGCCTTCTTCCTCAGATGATGATGGTGAGCATGAGGGGACATAGCTTTAAATTGAGGGGTGATAGATAGAGGACAGATGTCAGAGGTAGTTTCTTTGCTCAGAGAGTAGTGGGGGCGTGGAATGTCCTGCCTGCGAAAGTAGTATACTCGCCAATTTTAAGAGCATTTAAATGGTCATTGGATAAACATATGGATGAAAGTGGAATAGTGTGGGTTAGATGGGCTTGAGATTGGTTCCACTGGGCAGCGCAACATCGAGGGTCGAAGGGCCTGTACTGCACTATAATGTTCTATGTTCTATGTTATCTATGTACTTATCCAAGTGTCTTTTAAACTGTTGCAACTATGCCCACATTCTCCACTTCCTCAGGATGTTTATTCCATACATGAATATTCTCTGTGTACAAAAATTGCCCCATGTCTTTTTAAAAGCTCCCTCCTCTCACCTTAAAACTTTACCCCCTACTCTTTAAATCCCTCACCTGAGGGAAAAGATACCTGCCATTCACCTTATCTAGACCCCTCATGATTTCATAAACCTCTGTACGGTCACCTCTCAACCTCCTACGCTTCAGTGAAAAAAGTCCCAGCGTATCCAGCCTCTCCTTATCACTCAAACACTCGAATCCTGACAGCACCCTGGTAAATCTCTTCTGAACCCTCTCCAGCTTAATAGGATCCTTTCGATAACAGGGTGACCAGAACTCCACACAGTTCTCCAGAAGAGGCCTCACCAACATCCTCTACAACCTCAAAATGATGTCCCAATGCCTATACTCAAAGGTCTGAGCAAAATTGCCCTTGAGAAGGTGGTGGTGAGCTGCTTTTCTGAACCACTGCAGTCCACCTGTTGCTGAGTTTAAGTGCCGGCAGCTAAAATGGTGCAGTGATTAAAATCAGGAATGCACTAGAAGCTAGAATTGGAGGAGAACAGGAATCTTGGAGGATTGAAGGACTCCAGGAGGCTAGAGGCTGCCATAAATGATTTCAGCTAAAACACAGCATTTGTGAAAACGACTGTGTGTTTAGCCGAGACCATTAATGCTCTGAACTGAAGTGCAAGCCAGCTACACAGATGAGACAGAATGAAACAGGGGGCTAGGCAAAGTGATGCAGAGAGGATAGGATGAGGGTCATGTGGAGTTCACAACAAACCAGGTGGGCCAAATAGCCTGCTCCTGAGATGTAATTTCTAAGGAAGTTGCCACAGGCAAAATGAAAGGCCATGTATTCATAAGATCATTTTAAACAAAGCCAAGACATATTATGGGATAGATATTTTGTTGCTTTGTTTGTCCAATAATAATAATCCAACAGAGCAGATCATTACAGAACCTGTTGATTCTCATTCCAATGGTTTGACTGGAATGAGACTTGGGCAGTTTCTAAACAGAAGTAGGCAGTCCATCCTGCTGGATCACTGCCGTGTGGGACAGAGACAATCCGATAATGTTTAAAATCCAGAGTCTTGATTTCTTACAGGGAAGGAGAGAAAACTGGGAGGAGAAGCCAGGGACAAAAGTGATCTCGGGGATGGTAATGGCCAAAAGTCTGACCCATTTTCACAAAAAAAGGGAGAGGAAGTGTGAGTGAAGGAAGAGAGTGTGGATGAATAGAAAGAAGGGGAGAGAATTGGTGAAGTGAGAGGGGAAAGAAAGATGTTTGATCACATTCTTGTATGGGTTCACCACCTGTCAGCAAAGCTCAGGCGAGACTTGTTTATAACAATTACGGAAAATTTGTTATTCCATGGTTAAAGAGCTGGAGGCTCCGTCTTATACAGGGTCCAACACCTTACGGAAACTCTAACACATGACCTCTGAGGATGCTGTGACAACACTGTTTACCACAGAAGTTCATTTACTCACATCATCATCATCAAACCCCATCTTATCTACTACATTTCGCCCCAAATGTTTTTTCAGATTTCAACTACAACTACGTCCTGAGCATTATTCGCTGAAGCATTTAACTGAAGACGTTCTCATAAAGACTGGATGGATTTTTAACCCCATCGCCTTCCCCACAGAGTCTATCAGTCAACTCCTTTCAAGAGTTGAGAGTGTGTTGCTGGAAAAGCACAGCAGGTCAGGCAATATCCGAGGAGCAGGAGAATCGACATTTCAGGCAAAAGCCCTTCATCATTTTATTGATTTTAACCTACTGCGAGGTTCTCCTCCTCCTCCAGCATCTGCAGTCCTCACTTTCGCCTTTCAAGAGTTGAGGAAATCTCACAGTTCTGCGTAAAGTGGGCCTTCAAAATGGCACAAAAAGTGCGACGATAGGACAGCTGAACAGGCAAAGTGCTTCCAGCAACTGAAACAAGAAGAATAGGATTAGCTACTGGAAAGAGCGCAGAAGAAATTTACAAGGATGTTGCCAAGACCCAAAGAACTGAGTTATAGGGAGAGATTGGACAAACTAGGACTTATTTCTTTACAGTGTAGGGCATTGAGGGGGGATCTTGTATAAGATCATGAGAGGCATGGATGGGGTGAATGCACTCAGTCTTTCTCCCCAAGGTGGGGTATCAAGGACTAGGGGACATCAGTTTAAGGTTAGAGGGGAAAGAGTAAAAGGGAGCCTGAGGGGCTTTTTTACACAGAGGGTAGTACGCATATGGAATGAGCTGCCAGTGGAAGTGATTGAGGTGGGTACATTAACAACATTTAAAAGGCATTTGAATAGGAAAGGGTATGGGCCAAGTGCAGGGAAATGGGGTTAGCGTGGATGGACATTTTTGGTTGTCAAGGACCAGTTTGGGCCAAAGGGCCTGTCTCCATGGTGTAGGACTCTACGACTCTAGCAGGCAATATTGGAAAGTCGGCCGTACAGAATGGCTGCTGTATGGAGATAAAGCTGGGTAGGTAACCACCAGGTGAGTGACAGATCTACGTGACCTTTAACACTCTCACAATTCCTTTCAGCAAAGGGAAGATCTAATGATAAAAGGCGGATGAATGGTGAAGTGACACCTTCAAACACAAGCTGGAGAGTGTCACTATTCAGAGAGCGTCGTAGAGTCATACAGCAGGGAAACAGACCCTTTGGTCCAACTGGGCCATACCGACCCGTTTCCTAAACTGAACTAGTCCCATTTGCCTGCATTGGACCCGTATTCCTCTATACCTTTCCTATCAGCGTGTCTGCACTGGTCACAGAAAAATGCCCTTCGGCCCATCATATCCATCCCTGTCAAAGAGTCATAGAGGTCTGCAGCACAGAGAAACATCCTTCGATGGAGAAAGGAACAGAGTGTGGACCTTGCAGCATCGTCTGGATGAGGGTCAAATGGGGAGCAGGAGGAACAGAACCCGCACTTTCCCAGGCCCATGGCTCAGCTGAAACACGGTGGTCATGGGAGTGACAGCGGCAGAGGCAGTTACAGAGACCCCAGAGCCTGTTACAGAGACTCCAACTGATGTCAAACAGTGGCTGGAGGAGGAACAAGAAGAAGAGAGAAAGATGATATTGGAAGGATGTTGTGACACTTGAAAGGGTTCAGAAAAGATTCACAAGGACGTTGCCAGGGTTGGAGGGTTTGAGCTATAGGGAGAAGCTGAATAGACTGGGGCTGTTTTCCCTGCAGCGTCGGAGGCTGAGGGGTGACCTTATAGAGTTTTATAAAATCATGAGAGGCACAGATAAGGTGAATAGCTATGGTCTTTCCCCAGGGTTTGGGAATTAAAAACTAGTCTGTATAAAGGTAGGAAAAGGGTTCATTGACTATGCCTTGCTGGTGATAATCATACCCATGATAGCTTGAATGTGAAAGCAGTTATCAGTGAGAACTCCTAACCTACCCTCTGTGAATAAGGGGCCACATATTGTGGAGCTATGTAGCAATGTAATGGCACATGTCTGCAGGGATCAACGTGGATGACTGCGTTTGCATAAGATGTATCTTTATCAGCTATATCAAAGCAAAATTTTGTTTAAAGTGACTCATAGAAGATTCTCAGGGGACTTGACAGAGTAGATACGGAGACATTATTTCCCCTCATGGTGGAGTCTAGGACAAGAATGCATCATCTCAAAATAAAGACTGACATTTTTAAAATCGAGGTGAGAAAGAATGTCTTCTCTCCAAGGGTAGTGAATTTGCAGAATTTTTTATTACCAGAGGCTGGTCATTGAGTATATTCAAGGCTGAGATTTTTAATCAGGAAGGGAATCATGGGAAAGGTAGGAACGTGGCTTCAGATCAGCCACAATCTCACTGCATGGTGAAACAAAAATGATGGGCTGAATGGCCTGTTTCTGTTCATATGGTATCATTTGCTTGTCAATTCCAATGTAATTTGCACTGGTGCTGATTTAAGTTAAAGTAGAAGGACGTTGTGAAACTTGAAAGGGTTCTGAAAAGATTTACAAGGATGTTGCCAGGGTAGGAGGGTTTGGGCTATAGGGAGAGGCTGAATTGGCTGGGGCTGTGTTCCCTGGAGCGTCGGAGGCTGATGGAAGTCCTTATAGAGATTTATAAAATCATGAGGGGCATGGATAGGATAAATAGACAAGGTATTTTCCCTGGGGTGGGTGAGTCCAGAACTAGAGGGCGCAGGTTTATGCTGAGAGGCAGAAGATTTAAAAGGGACCTAAGGGGCAACATTTTCACACACAGGGTGGTGCATGTATGGAAAGAGCTGCCAGAGGAAGTGGTGGAGGCTGGTATAAATACAACATTTAAAAGGCATGTGGGTGGGTAAATGAATAGGAAGGGTTTAGAGGGATATGGGCTAAGTACTGGCAAATGGGACTTGATTAATTTAGAATACCTGGTTGGCATGGACAAATTGGACTGAAGGGTCTGTTTTTGTGCTACACATCTCTATGACTGTATGACTCTTAAGTGTAACACAAAGTGGAATTTTATTGGTTATCACTTCATCTGAGTGTCATTGGTAAATTTGGTTATTTTGGTTTATGCTTCACCCATAAGAAGATCAATATATTTTTGTTAACCATTGTTAGGAAGGAGTCGGATGGGAGGGTCAAAAACTGCATCTATCGTGTTCAATCGCAGATCAGCTAACGAATGCTTAAGTGGCAGCCTCCTGCCTCATGTTCCTAAGATGGCTGCCATTAATATCGCCAATGTCCCATAGAAAACAGACCCTGTGAGAGAGAAAGGCCAGCACACGTTGTGTTTCCTATGCACAAGGCAAAATATAACTCTGTGGCAGTGTATCACTCTGCAACAGCTTAGGGCAAGATGACCAAATAACCTCCCATTGTGAATCACATGACATCATTTAACTTTAGTAAAGATGTCACAATATAATTGCCCACCAATCTACTTCACACCATCATGTTCAGGCTGCTGCCCAGCCTCTCCAGCTCCTTACCCAGATTTGCCACCAACGTTAAAGAGAAAGACAACACGGTTTGTAAATTCAATATCCCACTGTACGATGTGTAAATGGGCAGAGATTGTGTTTTGCCTGCAGGCCGGGTTCAGACAGAAATCTTAAGCTTTTGAGGTATCCTTGTGATCCCACTGAAACCCAGGTTTGCATGTGATGCTCGTGTGAAAATTTGTCACCTTGGTACTCAACAATTCCAACGCTGTATTTAAATCTCACTCAGGGAACATGTTCTAATGGTATCATTTGAAAACAGGTTTTAAAGAGTTTTCCTTTACGCTTTCATGGGATGTGGGATACACTGGCTAAGCCAACATTCAACGTCCATTTGTAATCGTCCGTGAGAAGGTGGTGGGGAGCCAACAGTCTGTGTGAGGGTGTACGTACACCCAGAGTGCTGGTAAGGAAGGAATTCCAGCATCTTGACCCAGCGACAGTGAAGGAACAGCGATATGTAGCCAAATTTTACAGCTTGGAGAGGAACTTGTAGGTGGCAGTGTTCCCATTCTTCTGCTGCCCCAATCCTTCTAGATGACAGAGGCCATGGGTTTGGAAAGTGCTGCAGAAGGAGTTGGTGACGTGGTGACGAGTCTTTACAGGATGTAGAGTGTGAGGGCATGTAGTCAAGGTAACTGTGGGATTCTGCACTACGTTGCAGAGACTGAGCGCCAACTCTCAAACACCTCCTTCAGTGGTAGACGTTGTCTATATGGAGTTTAGAAAGGCTTTTGAGAAGATTCCACATGGTAGACTGGTTAATAAGGTTAGATCATATGGGATCCAGAAATAGCTAGCCGGCTGGTTACAAAATTGCCTTGATGGTAGGAGACAGAGGGTGATGGTTGAAGTAGCAGGCAACTGAAAGCTCAGGGTCTTTTTTACAGACAGAACCACTGTAGGTATTCTGCAAAGTAGTCACCCGGTCCACACTGCGTTTCACCGGTGTAGAGGAGACCACATTGTGAGCAGTGAATGCAATAGATTAGACTGAGTGAAGTGCAGGTAAAGCACGGTTGGACCCTTGGATACTGAGGAAGTAAATGGGCAGGTGTCACATCTTCTGCAGTTGCAAGGGAAGGTACCATGGGGCTCGGGGGGGGTGGGGTGGGGGGGGGGTTTGTTGGGAGTGAAGGAAGAGTGGACTGGGCTGTCCCAGATGGACCATCCCTGCGGAAGGGGGAGGGGAGGGGAATATGAGTCAGGTGGTGGCATCCCTCTGGAGGTGGCAGAAAGGGTGGCTGATGATCCTCTGGATGTGGATGCTGATGGGATGGTAGGTGAGGACAGGGGGTCCCTGTCACTGTGAGGGTGAGGGCCAAAGTGTGGGAAATGGGTCAGATCCGGCTGAGGGCCTCATCAACTACGGTGCTGGGGAATCCATGTTTGAGGGAGAAGGTGGGTGTTTCAGATACGGAGGAACTGAGAGAATGGAATAGAGTCTTTACAGGATGTAGAGTGTGAGGGCGTGTAGTCAAGGTAACTGTGGGATTCTGCACTACGTTGCAGAGACTGAGCACCAACTCTCAAACACCTCCTTCCATCTCCCTCAGACTATGACCCCTCCATGGAACATCAGGCTACCATGTTGACTAACCTCATTTCATCTGGCGATCTCCCTTCTCCCTACCATTGCCTGTAAGCTGATAGTTCCCCCAACCTCTGCACAGCTCGCTTTTAACCTCCTTCCCAGAATCCACAAATAGGACTGCCGGGCAGACCCATTGTTTCTGCCTGCTCCTACCCCATAGAATTAATCTCTTCCTACCTCCATTCAGTTTCTTTCCCCACCTTGTCCACTCCCTTCCCACTCGCATCTGTGAATCCTCTGATGCTTTAGAATTTTCCAGTTTGTGGGCTCCAGCCAACTTCTCTTTACCGTGGACATGCAACCCTTTTATATGTCCATCCTCCACCAGGGCAGTGTCAGGGCTCTCCACTTCTTCCTGGAGAAAAGGCCCAAACCATCCCCATCCACCACCACCCTCCTTCATCTGGCCAAGCTCGTGCTGACTCTGGTCAACTTCTCTTTTCAATCCTCTCACTTTCTTCAGGTCAGAGGAGTGGCCATGGTACCCGTGTGGGCCCCAGTTACACCCATCTCTTTGTGGGCAACATGGAACATTCTTTGTTCCAGTCCAATTCCAGCCCCCACCTGCAATCTTTCTCCCAAATATGGATGATATCATCGGTGCTGCTTCCATCGCTCATCCAGAATTGGAAAGATTTTTCAACTTTGCTTCCAGTTTCTACTCCGCTCTCATCTTCACCTGGTCCATCTCTGATTCCTCCCTTCCCTTCCTCAACATCTCCGTTTCCATTTCTTGGAACAGACTGGCCACCAATATCCACTACAAACCCACCGACTCCCACGGTTACCTTGACGATACAACTACACACCCTGAGAAGACTCTATTCCATTCTCTCAGTTCCCCTGACTCCATTGCATCTGTCTCTGATGATGCCACCTTCAACAAGGGGGTCTCCGAAATGTCCACCATCTTCAGATGGATTCCCCAGCACCGTAGTTGATAGGGTCCTCAGCTGGGTCTGACCCATCCCCCGAACTTCAGCCCTCACCCCTCTCTTCCCTCCCACAACAGCGATAGAGTCCCCCTTGTCCTTACCTAACATCCCACCAGCATCCACATTCAGAGGATCATTAGCTGCCATTTGTGCCACCTACAGTGGGAAACCACCATCAGACACATATTCCCCTCTCCTCCCCCGTCAGCCTTCTGCAGGGACCATTCCCTCTGGGACACCCCGGTCCACTCCTTTTTCACCACCAACATCTTCCTGCCCACCCACCACAGCCCCAAATGCACCTTCCCCTGTAACTGCTGGCCGTTTCCCTCCTCCCATCTCCTTCCTCAGTATCCAAGGGCCCAAACACACCTTCCAGGTGAAGCAGCTCTTTACCTGCACTTCCCACAATCTAGTCGACTGCATTGCTGCTCACAATGTGGTCTCCTCTACGTTGGGGAAACGAAGCACAGTTCTGTCCACAAAAAAGACGCTGAGCTTCCAGTTGTCTGCCGCTTTAACACACTGGCCAACATCTCTGTCTCGGGCTTGCTGCAGTGCTCCTGTGCAGCTCAGCGCAAGCTGGAAGAACACCACCAAATTTTCCACTTGGGGACCGTGCAGCCCTCTAGACTCAATATCAAGTTCAACAATTTTAGGGCTTGGGTCCTTTCTCCATGACCTTATCCCAACCCCAACACACCAGGCCTTGTTATCGCATGGTCTGCTAATATACACAGCCCATTGTTAGCCACTGGCAGTCCCCATTAGCAGCCATTCATTTTCCCAGACTGACCGTTATCAATTCCTTTGTCTGTCTAACTGTTCTTCTCTCTCTTTGGGCTCTATCTACACCTATCGTTTACTCCTTGCCTCCTACCTATCTTCTGTATAAATAACAACTTTTTCCTAGTTACCATCAGTCCTGAAGAAGGGTCACTGGACCCAGAACATTAACTCCAGCAATTTCTGTTCTCGTTTCTGAATTCCAGCATCCACAGTTCTTTCAGTTTCTAATTTAAGGTTTAGAGGACTATGGGCCAAATGCAGGCAAATGGGACTGATTCAGTTTAAGGAACCTGGTCAGCATGGATGAGTTGGGCTGAAGGGCCGCTTTCCGTATTCCATGACTCGTACCTCAATGGTTCACTACGTTCAGTCCCTCCAACCTATTCCAGCATTCAATGGCTGATTGGTGGGCCAGAAATTCCCACGGCCAGTGGGTCATTAGAGCTGTGCAGACTGGAGATGTGCGTCAGGACCACGTGGAATTGTAAGCACAGCAGACTCTGGGAGTGCATAAGAACTAGAAGCAGGAGTAGACCATTCAGCCCCTCAAGCCTGCTCTGCCATTTAATGAAAACATGGCTGATCTCAGCTCCATTTTCCTGCCTGCTCTTCATTACCCATCAACCCCTTACTAATTAAAAATCTGTTTATCCCCTCCTTAAATTTACTCCACATCTGAGCACTCTGGGATAGTGAATTCCACAGATTCATGACCCGTTGGAGAAATAATTCCTTTCTGTTTTAATCCTGCAATGATGACCTCTCATTCTAGATTGCCGGACATGAGGAAACATCCTCTCTCTATCTACTTTGTCAATCCGCATTGGCATCTTTTCTACCTCCATTAGATCTGCTCTTTTCCTTCTGAAGTCCAGAGAATATGGGCTAAACTGCTCAATCCCTCTTCGTAAGTCAAACCCCTCATCTCTGGAATCAATCTAGTGAACTTCCTCTGAATTACTTCCAGCGTTTACAGACCTCACTTTCTCCTAACTATATCATTCCTCAAGTAAGGGGACCAAAGCTGTATGCAATATTCTAGATGCGGTCTCACTAATGCCTTGTACAGTTGCAACAACACTTCCTTACTTTTATAGCAATCGATGTCAAATTGCCTGGGAAATTGGAAGTTTGAATGGTCAGTTCTCTTGAATCTAGAACCCTCTAAAAGCATCCAATAAAGGAGAAACATTCAGAGGATACTGCTTCAGTTAAGCTCATAATCATCCATGAAATGTTAGAGGATTAAAAACCTTCTGTGTTAAGTCTAGCAATGATAAACTCAGCATTCACCCCAACCAACTACACCTTCCCCAACCCCTCACAAACTCTCAGATTGCAGATTCCCCAGAAGGTCATAACCCCATCATCTCCCACCACTGGACTTGATGGCCCCTCTCCCAGCAGACCTGATACTTTTAATGCCCTACCATTGATCCTGGCTACCCTAAACTCTCCATCACCTTACTAGCACTCTACCCACCTGGCACCATGGCATTTGATCCATCTGGCACCCTGGTGCTCTACCCACCTCACACACTACCCACCTGGCACTCTAGCATTCTACCTCCTTGGCACACTATTCACATTGCACTGTACCCATCTGGTATTCTATTTGTCTGCGATCCTGGCATTCTACCCACCTGGCTCTCTGGCACTCTATTCATATGGCGCATTATCCATCTGGCGTTCTTGCACTCAATCCATCTGACACTCTTGGCACCCAGGCACTCGATCTACCTGGCAGCCTAACTCCTTAACTAACTACCAACCTAACCCCATATTTACCTTCCATCCCTATCCTTTCACAGGGCCTGTTAGGATGCCTTGTTGTGCCCGGTTGGATATTTAAATCACAGAACACTGAATGCTGCTTGAGAGGGTATGATTTTCCTTTCCCTGACTATCATGCATTGCAAGCAAACCATTTGATTTCAGATACATTCCGCATTTCTGAAGGAGCCTGAGCCAGAATTGCCAGCCAGAAATATGGAGCCCAGTCCTAATGGGGAAAAATGTAGCAGAAGGGTCCAACCTGACTGTGACTGCCACCCTTCGTAATCTCTGGGCCTAAAACTCTACCCCATTTATCCGCCTTGGATGCCTAACCCTGAATATCTTTTCCAAGCAAAAAAAAATTACTGATATCTGTTCTCAGTTGATTTCTCAGCCTCAATGACTTTCCTGCAGAAAGAGTTCCAGATTTCCATGAATATTTATGCCAAGAGGTGCTGCCGACCATTAGCTTTCCAATAACTTGAATCTAATTTTAAGGTTATGTCCCATGTTCTGAGTTCTCCTCCCCAGAGGAAATGGCTTCTCTCCATCTCAAATAATGACTGAGGGCTAGACTTTCAAGTTGGGAATGAAGAAAGGGTTGGGAGAAAATGGCGGCTGGAAGTTTACTGTCAGCTGCCAACTGTGATTGGATGGTTAATCACATGACCTCTGACCATTGGGCGTCCAACATGTCCACCTCGCAGTGCCGTGCCTTCACTCACCAGTTGGAAAGTGAACAGAATCTTGGAGGACACTTGATGAGATAATTAGTGATTCATCAGAAAGCCCTTCCTCATCCATCTCCGATGCATTTTACAACAGGCACACAATTACGTACCAAGGTGATGAATAAGATACACAGCTATCCTGACACTTTGTGACTTTTTCTCCAGGAATGCTTGTTCCTAGTTGTATCCTGGAGACTCCAGGAAAATTGTGGAGAATTAGCAAACCTGATTCCTCATACCAACTATCTTGACCAGCCGAGCAAAGGGGATGGGCTAAGTACCTCCTATGGATGTTATTTAAAGTGGCCTGCACTGTTTGAAAGATGGCCACTTCATATTCCCCAATGGTGGAGGTTACAATTGGGATGGACTGTTGATGATTGAGACCATGAACTGTGACTGGGAGGTTCTATCGTGCTCTATAGTTCACCCAGGAAACAATGGCAGAAAACTCTGGCAGAATAACTACTCTTTCTTTTGTTTTAAACTGGCCATACAACTCAATTACCTCTTGTAAGATCTACATTTGGAGTCAACGATTCATGTTAAGGATCAGAGGGGACTTGAGTCAGAGTCATGCAGTATAGATACAGGCCATTCACCGCAGGGAGTGGAGTGCATTATTTCCCCCTCCAACTCTATTTTGATTTAATCCCTGCCCTTTTTGTTACTGGCCACTTGGGTGTTTCTTTTCTTCCTGGTGGTGGAAACTGAATAAAGATTCGGGCATGAAGAAGAAAAAAATAGAAACAGGCCAGTCAGCCCAACCCGTCCATGCCAACCAGGTTTCCTAAACACACTTATCCCATTTACCTGCATTGGGTCCTTATCCTTCTAAACCTTTCCGATCCATGTACCTGTCCAAATGTCTTTTAAATGTTGTAATTGTACCAGCCTCTACCACTTCCTCTGGCAGCTCATTCTATATAAACTCCACCCTCTCTGTGAAAACGTTGTCCCTCAAGCCCCTTTTAAATCTTTTCCCTCTCATCTTAAAGCTATGCCCCCCTAGTTTTGGACTCCCTTACTCTGGGGAAAAGACCTCGGCTATTCACCTTATCCAAGCCCCTCGTGATTTTATAAACCTCTATAAGGTCGTCCCTCAGCCTCGGACACTCCAGGGAAACAAATCCCAGCCTATCCAGCCTCTCTTTATAACTCAAACCTTCCAGTCTCAGTAATGTACTTTTAAATCTTTTCTGCACCTTTTCCAGGTTAATAACACCCTTCCTATAGCAGGGCAACCAGAATTGTATGCAGTACTCTAAATATGGCCTTACCAATGCCTTGTCCAGCTGTAACATAATGTCCCCACTCCTATACTCAATGCTGTGGCCAATGAAGGCAAGCATGCCGAATGTCTTCATCACTACCCTGTCGATCTATGATGTCACTTTCAAAGAACTATGTACCTGTAGCCCTAGGTCTCTCTGTTTAACAACACTCCAGCAACAGTGGTAAGTCCTGCCCTGGTTTGTCTTACCAAAATGCAACACCTCGCACTTAGCTGCATTAAACTCTGTCTGCCATTCCTCAGCTCACTGGCCCAGTTGATCAAGATCCCATTGTACTCTTAGATAATCTTCTTCACTGTCCAGGATACCACCAATTTTGGTGTCATTTGCAAACTTACTAACTATATTTCCTATATTCTCATCCAGATCATTTATATAAATGACGAACAACAGTGAGTCCAGCACCGATCCTTGTGGCACATCAATGGTCAGAGGCCTCCACTCTGAACAATCCTGTACCACCACCCTTTGTCTACTACCGTCAAGCCAATTTTGTATCCAATTGACTAGATCCAATGTGATCTAAACTTACTAACCTGTCTACCATGCAGAATCTTGTCAAGAGTCCATGCAGACAACGTCTACTGCTCTGCCTTCTTCTATCTTCATGGTCACCTCTTCAAATAACTCAATCAAATTTATGAGACTTGATTTCTCACTGACAAAGCCATGCTGACTATCTCTAATCCTTGCTTTGTCAAATGCATGTAGATCCTGTCTCTCAGAATCCCCTCCCAACAACTTAACCACCATTGATGTCAGGGTCACCAGTCTATAGTTTCCTGACTTTTCCTGACTCTCTTTCTTAAATGTTGGCACAACATAAGCCACTCTCCAGTTTCCCAGCACCTCACCCGTGGCTGTTAATGTTACAAACATCTTCACTGGGGGGCCCTGCAATTTCTTCTTTAACTTCCCACAATGTCCTGGGACACACTTAATCAAGAGGATTTGTCTACCTTCATACAGTTTAAGACCTCCAGCTCCTCCTCTTCTGCTTTACAGACTCTTTTCAAGACATTATTCTTCATTTCCCTGAGTTCCCTAGCTTCCAAATCTTTCTACATGGTAGATACTGATGAGAAACATTCATTTAGGATCTCACCCATCTCCTGTGGCTCCTCACATAGATGATCTCATTTATGTTTAAGGGGCCCCATTCTTTCCCGAGTTACTCTTTTTCCCTGAATATACTTTTAGAGTCTCTTTGGATGCTCCTTTGCCTGATCTGCCAAAGCTATCTAAGGTACCCTCCTGATTTCTCTCTTACTCCTACACCCGCTATACTCCTCAAGGGATTCTTTCAAACCCAGTGGACTATACCTAACATATTCCTCGTTTTTCTGGTGACCAAAATCTCTGGTCATCCAATATTTCCTTTCAGCCTTGCTACGAGGAAAATATTTTTTACACAGAAAGTGGTGAGTGTCTGGGAGTCATTTCCAGAGTTGGTGGCAGAGGCAGAGACCCTAAACTCTTTCAAAAGGTACTTGGATCTGCATCTTAGGTGCTGTAAGCTGCTGGGTTATGTACTGTGTGCAGGAAGATGGGATTAGAAAGGACATCTGGATGTCTTTGGGTCAGCATGGATGAGATGGATCAAATGGCCCTCTTCTGTGTTGTATTGTTTCTATGGTCCTCGGATCTTGATATATAGTTGATTGATCACAGTATTTGATATTATGACCTAGTGACTACATTTTGGTATCAGCTATAATTTTTTTCTTACATACCCTGAACTCATGACGGTGTTATGTAAATTCCATTTCTTTATACCCTGAGCCTGTTCTCAGCAGATAATACCAGGAAGAGATGCTCTTGTGGTCTTTGTAGGTGAAAAGATCCTCTTCCCTTGACTGGGTCTCAGGGTGTCTCAGGATATACAATGATAGATGAAAACAAGAAGAAGCCATTGTGTCAAACAAGATGGAATCAGTTGCATGAAAGTATCTGGTGCATGTTATGTTAGCGAGATAGACATTGTTACTTTGAGGTGACCAGGAAGATAGTTGAACTCAAAGCAGTAGACATTATCTACATGGACTTTAGCAAGGCCTTCGACAAGGTTCTGCATAGTAGACTGGTTAGTAAGGCTAAATCACTTAGAGAAAGTGAGCCAATTAGGTACAAAATTGGATTGACGGTAGAAGCTATAGGAAGAGGCTGAAGAGGCTGGGGCTGTGTTCCCTGGAGGGGTGACATTATAGAGGTTTATAAAATTGAGGGGCACAGAAAGGGTAAATAGACAAGGTCTTTTCCCTGGGGTTGGGAAGTCCAAAAGTAGAGGGACATAGGTTTAGGGTGAGAGGAGAAAAATTTAAAAGGGACTGAGGGGTAACTTTTTCACACAGAGGGTGGTACATGTATGGAATGAGCTGCCAGAGGAAGTAGTGGAGGCTGGTATAATTACAACATTTAAAAGGCATCTGGATGGGTATATGAATAGGAAGGGTTTAGAGAAATATGGGAAATGGAACTAGATTAATTTAGGATATCTGGTCAGCATGGATGAGTTGGACTGAGGTCTGTTTTCATGCTGTACGTTTCTATGACTCTATGACAGAGGGTGGTGGTCGAGGGTTGTTGTTCAGACTGGAGGCCTGTGACCAGCGATGTTTCGCAGGATCAGTGCTGGGTCCACTATTGTTCATCATTTTTATAAATAAGATACGTAGATGATACATATGTCCCCTTCAGGACCCATAGCTATCGTCCCGAGTTTTCTGTACAAGCCAAATGACATTATCAGATTGTGCAGACCTTAGCACAGTCTGTAACATTAAAACCCTTTCAGAATAGCATAATGGAAACAACTGTTGTAATAATCCAGAGTCTCAGGCTTGTACTCTGGGGACATGGGTTCAACTCCACCACAGCAGCTGATGGAATTTTAACAAGAATATTTTATTAATCATAATTAATATCACTCCTCTAATAGGAGTGCAGGAGCGGAGAGACCTGAATGTACACATGAACAAGTCATTAGTGATGCAGGACAGGTAGAGAGAGCAGTTAATAAAGTGTACATTACTCGCGGCTTCATTAACCAGAGCAGGGAGGTTATGATGAATCCTAGATCCTAGAATCCCTCCAATGTGGAAACAGGCCCTTTGGCCCAACAAGTCCACAAACCCATTACTCTATATTTACTCCTGACTAATGCACCTAACCTACACACCTCTGAACACTATGGGCAATTTAGCATGGCCAATTCACCTAACCTGCACATCTTTGGATTGTGGGAGGAAACAGGAGCACCCAGAGGAAACCCACGCAGACACGGGGAGAATGTGCCACCTCCACACAGACAGTCACCCGAGGCAGGAATTGAACCCGGGTCCTTGGCGCAGTGCTAACCAGATAGGACACTAGTTAGACTTCAGCTGGAATATTGTATGCATTTCTGGGTGTCAAACATTAGGAAGGATGTGAACCCACTGCAGAAAGTGCAGAAAGGATTTATAAAAATGGCTCCAGGGATGAGACACGCACAAAAAAATTAAGTTAGCATTGACTTACTGGAGGATACAGTGGTTAGCAACTCAAGACAGGCTCAATCAATTTCGCCAGGAAGACCGAGAGTGTATTACCATTCGTTAATATTGTGCTGAAACATGGCCAGACCAAGTTATAAGGAAAGATTTGGAGAAGTTGGGACTGAGAGAAGGCCAAGAGGAGAACTGGTAGAAGTTTTAAAGATCATGAGGAGACTGCAGAGTACAGTGTTGGGTGGCACCGTGGCTCAGTGGTTAGCACTGCTGCCTTACAGTGCCAGGGACCCGGGTTTGATTGTACCCGCAGGTAATTGTCCATGTGGAGATTGCACGTTCTCCCTGTGTCTGCCGTGCTAAATTGCCTGCAGTGTCCAAGGCTACATTCAGAGTGATCCCATCTCAGCCTAGATTCCACTTTGCTGCTTGCTGCCCCCTAATCCTTCAGCCTGTTATTATTACAGAATTCAAACCTTAAAAAAGAAGCAAAATAATGTCCCATTTGGTATTGAAATTTTATTAGAAGATGATTCTACAGAATTGCCACTTTGAACACGTTAATTCCTTGTAAATCAAAGAAAGTAAAATGACATTACTACTTACAAAAGCAAAAATCCTCCAAACAAAAAGATTAAGTTAGCATTGACGTGCTGCAGGGTATAGTGGTTGGCAAGTCAACCAGGATTATTAGGACTATCGACAGGACGATAAAAAGTTATGTAAGAAGCAACAGTCTCAGAGGGAGAAACAGGATATTCACCAGGCTGCGTACTGTGCACAATGCTTGCCATGTTTGACCAACTGGCAGTGGGTATGGATAAGGGACCTTAACGTGGATCTGTACAGTTATTCAAGAATCAGTAGACCGGCAGTAATTGTATATTTCTGTACAACTGAGGGAACTGTATGTAGAAATCATAGGAATCTTGTCTCATTTGGAACTGTCAAAAGCCAATGTTTGATTGGAATGAACCCAATGGGGAACAGCGTAATGGAAATGATCTACAGAGCAATCAAAGTCAAGATTAGGATCAAGGTCAACAGTTCTCACACCAAAGACCTACCAATCTTTCAACACTGAAGAGCACACATCAGGAAGAATTGTATAATCGCTTAACTGCTCAGATTTGTGATGTCAGAAACTCAGAGGGAGATGGGGTAATAGTAAATGTAAATATGATTATATACGCAAATGTCTGAATAGATAAAAATCTTAGGCTGAGGGGATGTATATGCTTATGGTTCACATAGGGTTAATGTTAGAGATTGCATTGAGCTCCACCCAAACCTCCCTCACAGCACCAGGGACCAGGGTTCGATTCCAACCTCGGGTGACTGTCTGTGTGGAGTTTGCACATTCTCCCCGTGTCTGCGTGGGTTTCCTCCGGGTGCTCCTGTTTCCTCCCACAGTCCAAAGATGTGCAGGTTAGGTGAATTGGCCATGCTAAATTGCCCCATAGTGTTTGGGGATGTATAGGCTAGGTGCATTAGTCAGGGGTAAATGTACAGTAATAGGGCAGTGGGAATGGGTCTGCGTGGGTTACTCTTCGGAGGGTCGGTGTGGACTTGTTGGGCCAAATGGCCTGTTTCCACACTGTAGGGATTCTATGATGATCTAATTCTGTCTTGGGTGAGGAAAGAGGAATCTAATTGAAAGTCCTAATGGAGGCAGAGAGTTGTCAATGTCTCCTGATAGTCTTGGTTCTTATGTCTAACTAGTCAGTGTAACGTATACCTATTGCTGTCAATATAATAACACATCTTAAGATAAGTGCTTCATCTCATTATGATTCACTAATGCCTTTCCTTCACCACTATTCACCAAATAGGTCACTAAAACCAGCATAGAACAGAAAGTTGGTAGAAGTACTCTATCCAAAACATTAGCTGTTAGTGACTGGTTCCACAGCACTTAACAACAGTGACCACAAAATTATCATTGTAAATACCTACAGGTCATTCTGATATAATGTGTATTTTGTCAGTGTGAATTGGCTCTAACGTGATTGATGAATAGGGACGCAGTCTCTAAAGTGCGAACTTTTAAAATGAGTGGTGGCTATAATGTGATTAGATCACCAACACTTTAAGTGCTATTTGTATTACGCGATTCTCGTACAGCGCAGAGTCACACAGGAACGTGACGTTCGCACTATAGAGGAAGTAACTGTACATGGTTTACCAAGGTCCTTTCGAGGAGTAATGTGGTGT
The DNA here is from genome assembly GCF_004010195.1 of Chiloscyllium plagiosum. NCBI lineage: Eukaryota > Metazoa > Chordata > Chondrichthyes > Orectolobiformes > Hemiscylliidae > Chiloscyllium > Chiloscyllium plagiosum. The sequence goes on along the minus strand of NC_057748.1, from coordinate 12,098,057 downwards.
CTTTATCCAGTCTACCCTCCTGGTGACTCCAGATCCACAGTGATGTTTTCGACTCTAACTCCCCTCTGAAAGGCCCTGATCGGCCATCCATGATCATGAAATGAGCCACAAATGATGTCCACATCTATGAAAAAATTAAAGCTGAAAAATATTGAAACCGCTATGATGAGCATGAGCTGACTGAAGTAGTGGATCAAAACAAAAGCAGCCAGCTTTTGCTGTCCTGAAAGTTTCCATGTGACACGCTTCCTGGGTTCAGGAATGTATCTGGCTCTTCCAGAACCAGAGCCTGACAGCCATCTCTTCCCAGCCCCAGCTTCATTTTGATCCCAATTCATCTCCTGAAAGTGTAGGCTGAAAAATGTAATGCAGATAGAGAGAAACTATTTCCCCTGGTGACTGAGACTGGGGGGAATCAGGACAAGGGGGTATAGCCTTAAAATTAGTATCAAGCCTTGGAAAGTGAGCGGCACTTCTTCGCACAAAGACTTGTGCAGATCTGGAATTCTCTTCCCCTGGAAAGCTGTCATAGCTTCCAATTGATTAGGGAAAGGATCAAGTTCCCTACCTCCTCCAGCCTCACCACCCTCTGAAATATCTGTGCTCCTTCTGTTAGGACCTTAAATTTAATCACCTCAGAGTTGTCCATCCTAACTTCAGGTCCTGCGCCTTAAACTCTGGTATACCGTCTATAGATCTCTTTCTGACTCCCTAGCTTGCTTTCCTCCCTTGAAATGCTTCTTAAACATGGAAACAATATAGAAATAGATAAAAATCACACAATGCCTGGTTATAGTCCAATAGGTTTATTTGGAAGTACACGCTCTTTGGGTGCTGCTCTGAATGCTTGTAGCTTGTACTTCCAAACAAACCTGTTGGACTATAACTTGGTGTTGTGTGATTTTTAACTTTGTCCATCCCAGTCCAACACCAACTCCTCCACATCATGTATAGAAATAGGCAAGGAGTGGGCCATGTGGCCCTTTGATGGCTGATTATCCAATTAGTCCCCTGTTACCACTTTCTCCCTTTACCCTTTGATCCCTTTAGTCCTAAGGACTCCATCTAAATCCTTCTTGAAAACATTCAATATTTTGGCCTCGACCTCTGTTTGTGGTCATGAATTCCACAGGCTCACCACTCTCTGGGTGAAGACATTTCTCCTCACCTCAGTTCTAACTGGCCTAACCCTATCCCTTCCTGCACTAACTCTCTTAAGGACATCCTTCCTGCATATACCCTGCTAAGGCCTGGCCTCTTATCACTTAAAATCTTTGACCAAGATTTTAGTCAAGCAAAAGTGAGGACTGCAGATGCTGGAGATCTGAGTCTAGATTAGAGGGGTGCTGGGAAAGCACAGCGGGTCAGGCAGCATCCGAGGAGCAGGAGAATCGACGTTTCGGGCAAAAGCCCTTCATCAGGAATTAAGATTTTAGTCACCCAACTTAATATCTCCTTTAGTGGTTCAGTGTCAGACTTTTTAGCAATGATTCTATAAAGCGTCTTGGGACATTCCAATATTTTATGCTGTGTAAGTTGTTGATTTTGATGGTGCTGGTATACAATTTGCCAACATGCATTGCCTATCCTTGTATTCTTGGCCTGTGGAACAGATACCAGAGTGTATTGGGCTTCTGTGGATTCAGTGCCTTCAGAAGAGGGAGGTCATAGAGGAGCAAGAACAGAAATGCAATTTTTATTTTGTATTTTCCTATACTAGGCCAATGTCGTGCTGCTCTGTAAATTTGTTTGTAGATTTTTTTTCATTTCCTTGCTTGGTTACAACATCTGAGCAAAACAAGTTTGACCTAAATGATGTCATGCTCAGGTGTGAATTCCCAGATCTGCCGAGTTAATCTTCCTTTCCCCATCTCCAATCTGTACACAGCACTAGCTGCACATCAGTTTTCTTTCCAAACCTGCCATACTCACACAACAATAGCACAATTGCCCTGAAGTGCAATCAATGGGGATAAACACAGGGCTATTACAGAGTTCTGCTACTCAGGGAGTGGAATAAATTGATTTTTGACATAACGACACCTCATTGACTCAAAAAAATACATTTTAGATTATCATGTCTATTCTTGTAGGCATTCAATGCATTGAGCTTCACCTTGAAAAATTGTGAACTTTAAAATAAGGTTCTAATTGGGGCAAAGGTAGCAATGTTTCTTCTTAAGGAGGAGTCTAGAATCAGGGTCACTATGTAAAAATAACGTGTCAATAAATTGTAATGGCGATGAGGATAAGTGTTTACTCTCAGAGAGCTGTCAGTCTTCACTTCCTGAAAAGGCAGTAGGAGCTGGGTTTTGAAATGTTTAAGACAGAGGCGATAAGATTCTGTGAAAGCCAGGGGGTAAAGGGTTATCAGGATTAGGAGAGGGTATGGATTTGAGGTTACAATCAGATCATAATTTTAATTATTGGAGGTTTAGGATCAAGGTGCTAACTAGCTTACTCTGACTCCTTACTCATTTATCGTGTTCAAGTTGTAAACAATATATTTTAATTAAAATAGGAAATAGCCGAACTGAAATCAAGAGTGGTTCCAAATGTATCTTTTTAATTTATTCATGGAATCTCTAGAAAGGCCAATATTTATTGCCCATGTGTAGTGATTGGAATGAGGGCTGGGTGGATCTCATTGACTATGAGATCCCTGATTGAGGCTGTTAACCCGGGCCATTCAGGGAGCCCTGGCTGACAGATGTAAATAGGAGATTTAGAGAGTTTCCTTTATCTAGGGCCTGGCTGTGAGCTGTCTGGTCAGAGCCCAAGTACTGTGCACATGTCAGTACTAAAGGGTGATGGGATACCGGCCTCTGTGCAGTTGTTTCACCATGCCTGACCTGTGTACCTGTAGCCTAACCCTAAGCCTAATCCTTTCAGCCTGTTCTGCAATTGAGTGATGAGCTCAGTTGTTTCAAAAGATGGTTGAGTGTCAACTACATTGTCACGGATCTAGAATTGTATATAACCTAGAATGGGTAAGGAAGGCAGAATTCCCTGCCCAAAGAACATTGATGAGGGAAATTAAAGTTACCACAATGCTGTAATCTTATGGTCACTGTTACTAGTTTTTATTCCTTATGCTCTGCGTTTTCTGTTTAAATCCCCAGTTACTAAGGAGTGATTTGAATATATCTCCTTGTATTGATTAGTACTGGCCTCAAAATTACTACTTTTCTAACACAATCACTGTGCGATCATATCTCTTGCCCTGCTTCCTACTTTTAACTCCTTCTTTCCCACATTTTTACTTTTGTCTCTCAACTATCTTCAACCGACTTCCGATGTCAAATGATCATCAGTGGTTTTCTGCTCTGCACTGTGATCGTTGACTTGGCACTTGATTTGCCTCAATCATAAAACAACTACAATGTGGAAACAGGCTATCGGCCCATCAGGTCCACACTGACCCTCTAAACAGCATCCCACGCAGACCCAGCCCCCTACCGTATCCGTGCGACCCTGTATTTCCCATGTCTAATCCACCTAGCCTGCACATCTTCGGACACTATGGGCAATTTAGCATGGCCAATTCACTTAACCTACACATTTTTGGACTGTGGGAGGAAACCAGTACTATACTGAATGCCCATTTATGCACTGCTCTACCCACTCCCACCTTAACAACATAAGTTGTAATCAACTGAAGCTAAGTTCCGAAAAGCATTGAAACTCGACATTGCAGAATGAAATCATTCAGTCCATCATGTCTGTGACACCTGATGAAGAACAATCCTTTCTGGTCCCTGATTAAGGAAATCATGTCGTAGTGTTAACTTTACTGGACTAGTACTGCAGAAGAGCCAAGCTAATGCTCTGAGGACGTAAGTTCAAATCCCACTGTCCGTTCCTGGGACACCATGGTCCTGTAACTGAGATGTGGAACTCTAGGGGGAAGCCCCTGTATCTGGGTCTATGGAAGGGGGCCAGAGCAACTGGGGTCAGGGGACAGGACCGCTGTGCTTGGGTCAGTGATAATTGAGCTGCTGTGTTCACAGGGAGTCTGGGAATACTTTTGTTTATTTCAAAAATAAACTTTATTCATAAATTATTTTGATGATCTGTACAATTGGTCATGCCATACATACATCAAATTCCATTTCTTTCATATAGAGATCGAGTAATCATTCGTATACACAGGTCTGTACATTTACTATCCACATATTTAGCTGAGGCATCAGTGGACCTCATTTGCTGAGTGGGCCCCCTGTTCTTCTTAGGCAGGCAGATGTTACACAGTGGTCTTTCCCCACTGTGCCTTGGCAGCAGCTGCCCCAAGCTTCAGGGCGTCCCTCAACACGTAGTCCTGGACCTTGGAATGTGCCAGTCCGCAACACTCAGTCGGGGTCAACTCCTTCAGCTGGAAGATCAACGGGTTTCAGACTGCCCAGAGAGCGTCCTTCACCGAGTTGATGAACCTCCAGGCACAGTTGATGTTCGTCTCGATATGCGTCCCAGGGAACAGGCCGGAGAGCACGGAGTCCCGCGTCACGGCGCTGCTCGGGACGAACCTCGACAAACACCACTGCATTCCTCTCCAGACTTCCTTTGCGTAGGCACATTCCAGAAGGAGGTGTGTGACAATGTCGTCCCCTCCACAGCCGCTTCGAGGGCAGAGAGTCTGGGCGTGCATAAAGGATCTCACAAGCAGAGCCCTTCTCACCACCAGCCAAGCCATGTCTTGGTGCTTGTTGGAAAGTTCTGGCAATGAGGCATTCTGCCAAATGACTTTGACAGTCTGCTCAGGGAACCGCTCGACAGGATCCGCCCTCTCCTTTTCCCGAAGGGTCTCAAGGACACTACGTGCTGACCACTTCCTGATGGACTTGTGGTCAAAGGTGTTTTTCTTCATAAATTTCTCCACGAAGGACAGGTGATACGGAACGGTCCAACTACTTGGAGCGTTCCGCGGCAGCGAAGCCAGGTCCATCCTTCGCAACACCGGGGACAGGTAGAACCTAAGTACGTAGTGACACTTGGTGTTTGCGTACTGGGGATCCACACACAGCTTGATGCAGCCACACACAAAGGTGGCCATCAGGGTGAGGGTGGCATTGGGTGTATTTTTTCCCCCGGTGTCAAGAGCTTTGTACAGCGAGTCCCTTCGGACCCTGGCCATCTTTGATCTCCATATAAAATGGAAGATGGCCCGCGTGACTGTGACGGCACAGGTTCTGAAATAGGCCAGACCTGTGCCACATATAACAGCAATGGCAGTGCCTCACACCTGATGACCAGGTTTTCCTGCGATGGAGAGCGACCGTAGATTCCATCTGCCCAGTTTCTGCCTCACTCTCTTGATACACTCCCCCCAAGACTTGGTGCACGCCCCAGCCCCTCCGAACCAAATACCCAGCACCTTCAGGTGGTCAGTCCTGATGATGAAGGGGATGAAAGATTGGTCGGCCCAGTTCCCGTAGAGCATGGCCTCGCTCTTGCCTCGGTTGACCTTAGCTCCCGAAGCCCGTTCGAACAGGTCACATATGCACAAGAGTCTGTGCATGGACAGCGGATCCAAAAATTGAGATTTGTCTCTCTGGCTTTGCCAGATGGTGGAATTTAAATTAAACTTGTAAATCTACCTTGTATCAATCATGATGACTGTGAAACCATGCTGGATCGTTGCAAAAAGAAATCACACAAAGTTTGCAATAATGATTCCAAGTAACTTCTAGTGAACTTCATTTACATAAATTGCTTGAAGATATTTCCCTTCAGAGGAGATTGGAGAACAGTTTTGATAAAGGTATTCTAAATTCTGAGGAGGCTGGACAGCGTCAAGTGGTTCCCATTGGTGGAAGAACCAAGAGCAAGAATAAACAGATTTAAACTAATTTACAAAAGGAACAATGAAGATGAGTAATCTCGATTGACTGCCTGGGATTTTGATTTTTATTCAATCACAGGATGAGGGTGTCATTGGCTAGGCCAGCATTTATTACCCATCCCTAGTTGCCCAGAGGGTGTTTAAGTGTCAACCACATTACCATGGATCTGGAGTCACATGTAGGCCAGACTGGATAAGATGGCAGATTTCCTTCCCTAAAAGGCATCAATGAACCAGATGGGCTCTTCATGTCAACAGCAGTTCAGTGACCATCATTAGACTCTGAGCTCAAATTCCACCATCTGCCTTGGAACCTGGGTCCCCAGAATATTGCATGGGTCTCTGGATTAATAGTCTACTGATTGTATTGCTAGGCCAACACCTCCCCTGGCTCAGTTGAGATGGACTTGGTTTGTTTCTTGTAAAGGAATAATGTGAAGGGTTTCGGGGAGAAGGTGAGGGAGTGGCACTGGGTAAATTGCTCCAATAGGCAGCTGGCACAGACGTGATGAGCTGACTGCCCACCTTCTGTAACCATCCTGTGAACACAACCCCACTGCATCTTACCTCATGGCTGAAATTCAGCTGAGTCATCTTAGCATTGAAAGAAGACCCGCTTTTTTTTTGAAGAATCCCTACAGTGCGGAAACTGGCCCTTCGGCCCAACAAGTCCACACCGACCCTCTGAAGAGTAAACCACCCTATTTCCCTACATTTACCCGTGACTATTGCATCTAACCTACATATCCCTATACACTATGGGCAATTTACCATCACCGGTTCACCCTAACCTGCACATCCCTGGATTGTGGGAGGAAACTGGAGCACCCGGAGGAAGCCCACGCAGGCACAGGGAGAATGTGCAAACTTCAAACAGGCAGTCGCCCGAGGCTGGAGTCAAACCCGGGTCCCTGGTGCTGCGAGGCAGCAGTGCTAACCACCAAACCATTGTGTCGCCCCAATCTTCACACAACAGACCTGTAGCAGCTGCAGACCTGGCATCCTCCAGGCAAGTAACACACTTCTTGGAGTGAGAAATTGAGCATATTTTACTCCTTTTTAAAGACTTAACTTGATTTCCTCCTCCCTGAGGCCTTTCCTTTTAAGATTTGCCCTTTTGTTAGCTGCTGAATAGACAGACACAGCAGTGGGGTATCCAATCCCTAGCTATATCAAGAGGTTGGAGAAAAAAACTGACAGTGCCATGTGGAAATACAAATTGCATCGGCAACGTTTCACACAGGAGTGTTGGCATCACCTGCATGGAGACAGCCACCAGTCAGGATAAACAACTGACTATGAGTAATATCTTTGTGACAATCTGTTGAGGGGAATGAATGCAAAAGAGCAGAGATAGGAGTAAAAAAAAGGCACCCTCAAAAATGTATTGTGACCAATTGGCTCCAAAACCAACTGGGTGGCTCAGTGGTTAGCACTGCTGCCTCACAGCGCCAGGAATCCAAGTTTGATTCCATTCTCGGGCCACTGTCTGTGTGGAGCTTGCACATTCTCCCCGTGTCAGCATGGGTTTCCTTCAGGTGCTGATTTCCTCCCAGAGTCTAAAGATGTACATGTTAGGTGGATTGGCCATGGGGAATGCAGGGTTACGGGAATGGAGTGGGTCCGAGTGGAATACTCTTCAGGGGGTTGGTATGGGCTGAATAGCCTGGTTTCACATTGTAGGGATTCTATGAATCACATGTCTTAATGCCTAAATTTGAGAAAGAAACAACACTGCTTTTTTTTTGAAATTCATTCACAGGATGAGGGCATCGTTGGTTAGACCAGCATTTATTGCCCATCTCTAATTACCCAGAGGGCAGTTAAGAGTCAAGCACATTGCTGTGGGTCTGGAGTCACATGTAGGCCAAGCCAGGTAAGGATGGCATATTTCCTTCCCCAGAGAATATTAGTAAACCAGATGGGATTTCCCAACAATCTTTATCATCATTAGTTCCATATTTTTGCAGTGAATTCAAATTCCAACATCTATGATAGCAGGAGTCAAACCCAGGAGATCAGAACATGTACAATTACAACATTTAAATGGCATCTGGATAGGTACATGAAAAGGAATGGTTTAGAGGGATATGGGCTAAATTCTGGCAAATGGATCTAGATTAATTGAGGATATCTGGTTGACAAATTGGACTGAATGGTCTGTGTCCATGCTGTATGACAACTCTATGACTCTATAACATTACGTGCGTCTCTGGATTAACAATCTAGCATTAGGCCATTGTCACTATAGGTATCTCCATTGGGTTCAGCTGTGGCTCAATGGGGATCCCAGTCATGTTTCTGAATCCTTACCACCTCCACCCTCCCAAAGGACTGCAGTGGTTCAAGGAAGTAGCTCAACGCTACCTTCTCCAGGGTACGTGGTGATGGGCAATGAATGCTGGCCTAGCATCCACAAACAGATTACAAAAAAAAATGGCGGTTTCATCTCATTACTGCAGAGAATTTAGCCCATAACCCTGGTTGACACCTTGGGGTTATCATCTAGTAGGGTCTGGCAGGGATGATTCAGACCAAACAGAATGCAGGAACAGTCATTGGCTAAATGTAAATTACGAGATAGTTAGGTGAGAATTTGGTGTGTGTTAATGGGGCAGAAATAATCAGTAAGTTCGATTTTGTGATGTGTGAGTTGAAATGAAATTGACTATACCTGGACTCTGCATTACTGAACTTTTAACATAAAAACATAAGAAGCCGAAGCAGGAGAAGGCCGTCTGGCCCTTAAAGCCAGCTCCGCCATTCAATAAAATCATGGCTGATATTTTCGTGGACTCATCTCCACTTACCCACCCTCTCACCATAACCCTAAATTCCTTCACTGTTCAAAGAATTATCTAAGCTTTAAAAGCGTTCAATGAGGAAGCCTCAACTACTTCACTGGGCAGGTAATTCCAGATTCGCAACCCTTTGGGCGAAGATGTTGCTCCTCCATTCATTCCTAAATCTGCTCCCACTAATTTTGAGGCTATTCCCACTTGTTCTAGTTTCACCCATCGGAGGAAACAATCTTCCATGCTTCTACCTCATCTATTCCCTTTATTATTTTATATATTTCTATAAGATTCCCCTTCATTCCTCTAAATTTCAATGAGTATAGCTCCAGTCTACTCAGTCTCTCGTCAAGAGCCAACCGCCTCAACTCCAGAATCAACCCAGTGAACCTCCTCTGTACCCCCTCCAGTCCCAGTACATCCTTTCTCAAGTAAGGAGACCAAACCTGTACACAGTACACCCTATAAGCTGCAGCATAACCTCCCTATTTTTAAATATCCATGCACAGAGTATCCAACATGGGCAAGCCTCTAATTCCTCATGGCACATCTCCAATCCAGTTACAGTGTATTTCTGCACTTCAGTAATGCAACTCAGGGAAGTTGTCATTGTAATACTACTGCAAGGATACTGTGCAATCAGGAACATGCATCAAGCTCATATGATCGAATTAGTGAACCAGAGGGGTTTTTTACAACCATTGATCGCCATCAGGCTAGCATTTACTAGCAGGTTTTTAAAAAAAAGAATTCAAACTTGATTGAAATCTTTGTTTAGATTAGAGTGGTGCTGGAAAAGCACAGCAGGTCAGGCAGCATCTGAGGGGCAGGAAAATCGACGTTTTGGGCAAAAGCCCTGATTGAAAGCTATCTCCTAGAGACATGTGCAAATATCAAGATGAAGCATTTCTGCAGTGATCAGAACATGATTGACCAAGAGGATCTCATTGACAGTGAGTTCTCTGAGTGGGGCTGTTAACCTAAACCAATCAGGGAATCCTGGCTGACAGATATAAACAGGAGTCTCCACACCTGCACACACACACCATGGGTGCTGGGGAAAAAATAAGCACTACCGCACTTAGGTGGTAGTGTGGGGGTTAAATTATAGAAAAAAAAAGAGAAAAAAAATAAACAGGTGTCTCTTCTCTGTAAACTGGTTGAACGGTAGGGTTTGGGGCTTGGCTTTGCTGCTCCTCTCTCTTGTAAAATTGCAGTTGTATACAGCTGTAAATGTTAACTGTTTTTTGTAAATTGTGTTTTGTAATTGCTTAATAAAGTAAAAGTCTCAGGGATTCTCTTCGCTCTAAGGACTGGCTCTGAGCTCGCTGGTCAGAGTCCATGTACTGTGCACTTGTAAATAAAAGGTGACTTGGTGATGGGATACCAGCCTCTGTGGAGTTATTTCAGTTTCCTTCTCCTCTTTACTTCTTCCCACGCTCAACCTTTCAAGAGCTGTTGCATTTCACATTTTGTTGTGAAAGTTGAAAATAAAAGCAGAAAATGCTGGGGATGCTCAGTCAGGCAGCATTTGTGGAGAGAGAACAAGAGTTAACCTTTCAAATCTGTGACATTTCATCAGAATTCATAAATAGAGAAACAAAGTACTATGGATGCTGAAAGTCTGATCCCAGACCTGAAATAATTATTTTTCCTCTCTCTCCCTGCTGAGCATTTGCAGCATTTACTGTTCCCATTTGGAAATCTGACCCCAGACATGAAACAAACTCTTCTACTCTCCCTCTCCATTAAGCATTTTCACCAATGTACGTTTTTATTTGGAAATCTGATCACAGACCTATTTGACTCTCAGACAAAAACAGAAACTGTTGTACTCAACAGGTCTGGCAGCATCCGTGGAGACAGAAACACAGTAGATGTTTCAAGTTAAGTGAATTGTTACTGTTTTTGTTTCAAATCTTCAGCATTCGCATTTCATACGATCATAAAAGCCTTATAGTGCAGAAAGAGGCCATTCAGCCCATTGAGTCTGCACTGACCTCCAAAGAGCATCCCACCTGAACCTACCCCCTACCCCATGTGGACATTTTTTAAACATGGCCAATCCACCTAACCTGCACATCTTTGGGCTAGGTTAAAAACCACACAACACTGGCTGTAGCTACCTGATGAAGGAGCAGCATTCCGAAAGCTAGTACTTCCAAATAAACCTGTTGGAATATAACCTGGTGGTGTGTGATTTTTAACTTTGTTCACCCCAGTCCCACCCCGGTGCCTCCACCTCATCTTTGGACCGTGGGAGCAAGCCGGAGCACCTGGTAGAAACCCACGCAGACACGTGGAGAACATGCAAACTCCACACAGCCAGTCACCCAAGACTGGAATCGAATCTGGGCCCCTGGCGCTGTGTGACAGCAGTGCTAACTGCAGTTCTTTGTTTTATCTTTCTCTCTCTCTGCCTCTGCTGAGCATTTACAGCAATATCTGTTCCTATTTCAGATTTCCAGCATCCGCAGTATTCTGCCTTTGCTACCCAGATTGCTATTAGTGGCTTTTGCCACTGGGGTCAGAAAGTTGGAGCCTGCAGGCTAATTGCGGATTATGGTTGTACAATGGTAATTATCGCTTTAACTTCCACTCTCTCCCCCCCCTTTCTCAACTCCCTTCCTGCAAGGTGGATGTCCATCCGGGTCCCGGCTCCCCGGTGACGTCAGCGGGGCAGGCTGGCCCTTGTAAATAATGGCGAGTCTCTGAGAGCGGGGCGGCTGCGGAGAGCGGGGAGGTAAGTCGGCGCGACAATCCCCTTCCATCCTCCCTCATTCAGGTATCGTCGACCGCGACAACCGGCGGATCAGAGGCCCCGCTTCCTCCCCGACAGTGGGGAGGGGATATTGGTGGAGATCGGCGTCGTTTTGCCTCTTAAATCGGCGGGGAAAGAAGTCCTTGTCCCCCCTCTCTCTCTCTCTTTTCCCCCCTCCCCCATCCTTACATTATAAGCAATGGCTGCGGTTTGCAGTCACAAGGGGCTGGTTCCCAACAATCAAAAGAAGGTGCAAAAACTAACATTATTCCCTTTTTTTTTCTACAGAGTAAAATAAAAATGGAGCTGCGAGTTGGGAACAAATACAGGCTGGGCAGGAAGATTGGCAGTGGCTCCTTTGGTGACATTTATCTGGGTAAGTTACAGTGTTTTTAATTTTCTTTTGAAAATATTACACTTTGTTTGTAATGTTATTTTTGGAGGGGGTGCACCTTGTTTAAATTTAACAATAATCAGTGGGTGAAGCTAGTGTTTTTAATGTTTAAAAGCAACTTGGAGTTTTTTTGGTGTTTTGTTTTGAGTGAATTTATTTTTGTGTTTTCCAATTTTAAAATAGGTCTGTGATTTAAAATTGGGCTTTGGAGTATTTTGTCTGTTATTGTGACTTGTGCCTTCTGCTCGGCTTGTGCCCTCCTGTAAAGGGAGCAGCTGTTAAAGTTGCTGTTGGTGTCGATGGCTGTTGTCAAGACCTGTCTTTTTCGATAATTAAACAGAAATGGGACTTAATTTTCTGTCTGTCAGACTCTCTTCTCTCCTCTCAATTTGTCAAAAAGTCTGCCTGTGGGCTTGTGTCAAAATTGGTTGGAAGTCAAGTGTTTTTGGACTGTAAGTACATGGGAAATAGTGGATGAGATGGCTGTAAGGGGTTGACTTGCTCCTCCCTACCACTCCTCCTGGGCATTCCATCTTTCCAACTAAAAAGTTCAGAATTTCTAAACCATCTGGCACTAATCTATCTTCTGTAGTGTCAGAGTGGTGTCTCCACAGAGACCTGGCCCCGTGTCAGGGCTAACCCTCCAAGCCATTTCAATCTAGGGTCTTTGGGTACTCTGGAGTTAGAGCAAAAAGCCAATTTGTCCTCCAAGTGGAAGGACTATACATAAGGTTGAAAGTTTTGTTACTGAGAAGATCTGATTTCCATTTTATTGTTAGGAAGATCACCAAGCAGGATCCCCCATTTCCACTCCCCCATTTAAATGTCAAGTTATAAAGGCATCTCTAGCTATACTTGTGCAGCTCTCTTTGAGAGAAGGTGGCTTCAGAAATCTTTTCTCTGCAGTGCAAGCAAGGGTGTTTGATTTCTTGGGACTGCCTGAAGGAAGAGCGCCTGTGGTCATTCCCATTGCTATGAAGTGGAGCCATTTTGACAAAGATATTCCAATAATTGACAATAGCAAAATGGTTTAACAAACAAGGGGATGTTTCCCTAGAGACTGCTCCTGATGATTGAAGCCAGTCTGGAGTTAAAAGTTGGAGGAAATGTTTTTGTTAGGAATACTTCCTAGCAAGAGCAAAGTAATTTCTCTTGACTTTCTTTCCCAGTAATGGTGTCAAACTGCAGAGTTTGAGTTAGTCTGATTAGCATGATGACTTGAGTAGAGTACGTGTACATCCTGTCGTTTCTTGTCTCCCTTGAGGTTTCTGTTTATGTATTCTGCTGTTGAAATACAAGCTGTTGGTCCTACTCCAGTCTGACATATTCCAATTGCTCTTAAGCTTATTTCTAATATGTAAAATGCTGAAATTTGATTTTGACATGACATTTACCCCCTTTTTTTAAATGATGGTCGGAATTTACAAAGCAGAACGAGCTGGTGTTGCCTAATTTTCCAGCTCTATCTATTCTCAGCAGTGGGGAAGGTTTGGGGCTTGTGTCAGAACATCAGGAGCTTGAGGTGTGTGCGCTTTTGTTTGCTTGCGGGTGGAAGTTAATCAAGACAACATGTTAACCTGACTAATTTGAAACTTGTCTTCAAGGTGTGACCGTTTGCTTTCCCAAAAGGTTTGACATGTCTCTCCACCCCCCCCCCCCCGACAAAAGACTTCAAAATTATCTCTCGTGCTCACACTGTGGTGCTTGCTTCTGTTAAATATTCTGCTAGGAAGATGGGTCATTCAGACAGCACTGTTCTGCTCGCAGTTGCCCCAGAGTGGTTGTGTGCCACTTTTTTTGACAGCCTTCATGAAACAGCCTCAATGTAAAAATTGAACACTTAACTATTGAAGTGTCAATACTTATGGACTGTGCTCTAGTAAACGAGTTGAGAAAAATTCAGACTGACATCAACTGTAAGTGTAGTACTGAAACCTGTTTAATGTGATTGATGCCAGCATGTAGTTTAGAAAAGGTTCCTAGATTACGAAAGGCAGATTTGCATTTATGTAGCTTTTTTTTTCCAAAACTTCAAGGCTTTCCAAAGTGCTTTCTGATATGGTCAGTGTTTTTGGTGTGATTGCAGCAGTAATTTTACCAACAAAGATCCTGCAAACAACAATGCAATAAAGAAAAACATTAAACTTTTTTTTAATTTCATGATCTTGAATTGGAGAAAGATATAGGTCCAGATAGTTGGTAGAACACCAGGGGATTTTGCCTTAACATCCATTTGACATGGTAAGTGGCCTCTCAGTTTGTTGTTTCATGCAAAAAGCAGCACCTTTTGACATTGTCGCTCTGCATTGGTGCAAGTGCTGGAACCTCAGGCCGTGGAGTGTGTCCATTTGTTATGAGGCTTGAACCCACTTTCTGGCCTGGGAGACAAATCTGCCCATGGTTGACAATGTGTCTGCTGTAATACTTCTACACCTCTGGTTACTTGATGCTTTTTGATGCAGTGTGAACATCCTATGACTGTCTGGTCGTCTCCACATGCCTGAGTTCGAACTAAAACCTCCATTTGTCTTTTGTTGCACTTGTTGTACACGTGCAAATGTTTCCCTCTGGGATTATAAAAATCCTAGCGATAAATGAGTTTGGTTTTTGAGGTCGGACCTTGCTTTGGAACTGATTTGTAATTAGGTTTGGGGTGATGGTTTTGGGGGGGGGGGGGGGCAGTGATCAAATGATCTGTTTCAGTAGTTGATATTGATGGAGGGACAAAAATTGAACAAAGCAAGGGTTTTACCAAAATCAGTGTCATCCAAAATGGTGGCTATTCGTACCAGATATTCCTAGCTGCTGCTTCAAATAGATAATTAATTCAAGCCTACCTGTTGGAAGGTCCTCCATTGCTAATTTTACTTTGGCACAGTCTGAAGCAAGGAAAATGTACAGGTGATTAGAACACTAAATCAAGACTGTATAATAGTGGCAGATAGAAAATTTTGCATAACTTGAGCTGCACACTCTCTACAGAAATGAGTAGAGTTTGTACGTCATTGTAGTTGAGGACCCTGAGATTTTGTTGCTGTTGCGAAAACCTGGCCTTGAAATTTCACTGGGAGTATTGGTGAGTGTAATGTATTTTTGGGTTTCTGTCTGTGCTGTTCTATTTGACAGCAATCTTCTGATTTGAAATAAATTGGTTAATGAGGTCACAAAGGAACTTTTATACTCAAATGAAATGACTTTTTATATATAAGGTGCAGGGGTAGGTCACAAAGCTCTTAAGATGCGTAACAATAACAGTTATTGCTAAAGGAGGTGTTAATACATGGTGACCGAAAAAGACCTGATCACTGAGATGGTTTTTTTTTTAAAGAGCAATCCTGAGATGTTTAAGAAGGTAATGGGGCGTCACCAGCTTAAGTCAAGGCTACCAACGATGGGATAAGAGGGTGAATTTTATGGGGGTTGGGTAAAACATCCAAGCACTGTATGAACTCGGGACTTTCAGGGCTGGTGGCTGCTGCATTCCAACTGAAGCAGACTGTAGAAGAACAGGAAACCACTCCAGGTCAGCTGTGGTAAGTTGTCCATTCTTGATGCAAAAACTGCAAAGCAAAAAGTTTGCAGTGAGTTGAGATTTGTGAACCATGGAAGCTGATAGTTCAACTGGAAAAGCATTGCAATATCTGAATCTGGAATTGGAAATGGCCTGTACCATTCTACAGCAGCTGGACTGTGCAAGTGTGATTTTAATGGATGGTCATTGATATTGTTTCCTCACAAATGTGCAGCCTCAGCTTGGTTGAGTGAATGCAGAGATTGCTAATCTTCTGGAGAGGAGTTTTTTTTTGTTGCAGGGTCAAAGATCATGAAATCCCACTGTTAAGCTTGAGGAAATTGCAGCTCATCCGTATGTTGAACAGATGTTCTGGCTGTGGTCCAGACTGCAAAAGTGTGTAGTTCTGTAGGTGACAGCAGGAGCTGGCTGTTATGACCCATCCTTCAGTGAGGGCTAGGGTGAAATGCTCTGTAGTTCCTGAAGTTATTCGTTTTAGGGTCAAGAAGCAAGATTGAGTGATTAGTATGATATGAATGGATTTCAAAAAGCAGGAGGTGGCTTATGTTTCACATGATTTGATGGAAAAGTATTTTGACTTGATGGAGTTGGATTTGGTTGGTGGGACTCTGCATCCCAATGATCTGATTCATTTTATGACAGAAATGTAAAGATCATTTTAATGTCGCAATGAGTGGTGTGAAAGATTGGTTGATTTGTAAAGAATAGTTTGGGTCTTAAATGCTTTAAGATAATGTGTATAGTGGGTGTTTACTTTTGGCAGAAGGTAGTGAGACAGAGTTTAATGTAATCCAGCCACATCTGGTGATGCATGTCTCAGTTGTGTGCCAGGTTATGAAGTCTGTACCCTATGGACTTGAGGGATAGATAATTGGGGGCTGTTCGAGGGGGAGAGAATATTTTAGTTGTGCTGAGGAGAGCAATTGAAGTGAGAGATGACCAACGTAGTCATACAGCGCAAAAACAGACCCTTTAGTCCAACTTGTCCATGCTGACCAATCTTCTAAAACTAAAAGAGCTAAGAGCTGCAAGGAGGGGACATGAAAGGTCCTTAGTCGGTAGGATTAGGGAAAACCCTAAGGCTTTCTATAGGTATGTTAGGAATAAAAGAATGACTAGGGTAGGAATAGGCCCAGTCAAGGATAGTAGTGGGAAGTCGCGTGTGGAGGCGGAAGAGATTGGGGAGACACAGAATGAATACTTTTCTTCAGTATTTACCCAGGAACAGGGCATTGTCGTCGATGTGAATACTGAGTCACAAATAAGTAGAATGGATGGCTTTGAGGTATGTAGAGAAGAGGTGTTGGAAATCCTGGAAAAGGTGAAAATAGATAAGTCCCCTGGGCCTGATGGCATTTATCCTAGGATTCTCTGGGAAGCAAGGGAGGAGATTGCAGAGCCATTGGCCTTGATTTTTATGTCCTCTTTGTCTACAGGAGTAGTGCCAGAAGACTGGAGGATAGCAAATGTGGTTCCCTTGTTCAAAAAGGGGAGTAGGGATAACCCTAGTAACTATAGGCCGGTGAGTCTCACTTCCGTTGTGGGCAAAGTCTTAGAGAGAATTGTAAGGGATAGGATTTATGCACATCTGGATAGGAATAATGTGATCAAGGATAGTCAGCATGGTTTTGTGAAGGGCAAGTCGTGCCTAACAAACCTTATTGAATTCTTTGAAAAGGTGACAAAGGAGGTTGATGAGGGGAAAGCGGTAGATGTGGTATATATGGATTTTAGTAAGGCGTTTGATAAGGTTCCCCATGGTAGGCCACTGCAGAAAATACGGAGATATGGCATTGAGGGTGAGCTGGAGGTTTGGATTAGGAATTGGCTGGATGGAAGAAGACAGAGGGTAGTAGTTGATGGCAAAGTTTCTTCATGGAGTGCCGTCACTAGCGGTGTTCCGCAAGGATCTGTTTTGGGACCATTGCTGTTTGTCATTTTTATAAATGACATGGAAGAGGGGTTAGAAGGTTGGGTGAGCAAGTTTGCGGATGACACAAAAGTCGGAGGAGTTGTTGACAGTGAGGAAGCATGTGGCAGGTTACAGAAGGATATAGAGAAGCTGCAGAGCTGGGCAGAAAGGTGGCAGATGGAATTCAATGTAGCTAAGTGCGAGGTGATTCACTTTGGGAAGAATAACAAAAAGATGGGGTACTGGGCTAATGGTCGGATACTTGGTAGTGTGGATGAGCAGAGGGATCTTGGTGTCCATGTACACAGATCTCTGAAAGTTGCCACCCAGGTAAATAGTGCGGTGAGGAAGGCATATGGCGTACTGGCTTTTATTGGTAGAGGAATTGAGTTCCGGAGTCCTGAGGTCATGATGCAGTTGTATAAAACTCTGGTCCGCCCGCATCTGGAATATTGTGTCCAGTTTTGGTCGCCATACTATAGGAAGGATGTGGAGGCATGGGAACGGGTGCAGAGGAGGTTTACCAGGATGTTGCCTGGTATGGAAGGAAAATCGTATGAGGAAAGACTGAGGCACTTGGGGCTGTTTTCACTAGAGAAAAGAAGGTTTAGGGGTGTCTTGATTGAGGTGTACAAGATGATTAGGGGGTTAGATAGGGTTGACAGTGTGGACCTTTTCCCGCGTATGGAGTCGGGTATTACAAGAGGGCATAGCTATAAATAAATTAAGGGGGGGTAGATATAGGACTGAAGTTAGGGGTAGGTTCTTCACTCAGCGAGTCGTAAGTTCATGGAATGCCCTGCCAGTAGCAGTGGTGGACTCTCCCTCTTTATGGGCATTTAAGCGGGCATTGGATAGGTATATGGAGGATAGTGGGTTAGTATAGGATCGGCGCAACATCGAGGGCCAAAGGACCTGTACTGCGCTGTATTCTTCTATGTTCTATGTTCTAAAATAAACTAGTGCCACTTGCCAATGTTTGGCCCGTATCCCTCTAAGCCTTTCCTATTCGTTGTTGCTGGTGACAAGAACATCAAAAGGTAGAAATAATTGAGCTGCAAAAGAGAATCATAGTGTCGAAGATAAGGCAGTTGAGAATTTAAAAGTGCATGGCAAGCGTTTTGTTTTTGGAGCCTTTTTAGGCCTGATGTAGATGAGATGCAAATGAAAAGGAAAATATTGAACTAACTTCCTGCACCCCTCACTGAGGTGCTGACAAGGTTCCGGAGTCTATAGAGGCTGGTGAATTCCGAAGAGAACAAGCTCAGAGCCATTGGGTAGGGTGGGGTGATGGCCACTTGCTTGATAGAGAATGGGGGAAAACAGAGGGTTTGAACAGGGTGAGGTGTTTGAAATAGAAAATGGCAATGTGATGACAGCCGTGGGTTAGTTTGAACAAGGCAAGTAATGGGATGTATAGACAGGAATAGGTAGGCTTAGCACTCTGGTCATGTGCTGTGTATTACTACTGTGCTAAATTTGTGCATGTTTTCATCTCATTTAAAATTGCTTGGTGAGGTTAAATGACGAAACATTTTAACCTTGGTACTTTGTATTCCGAGTTACCTAGTTAATTGCCGTATAGTATAAATATCCCATCCTCCATTGTGAAAACTATGTGCCATCTTAAAAGAACTTGCAACAAATCTGCTTCCTCCAAATTAACAACAGAAACAAAGTGCAGGAAATGATGTTGCTTGGCCTCAAAATTTTAGTTCTGATACCGTCAACAGACTCAATATTAACTGTTTTCTTTACACAGACAATGCCAGACTGAGTTTTACCAGAAATTTCTGACTTTGCCCCACATAATGCTAAGAATAGTCATTGTAATATATTTTGAGGTTCTGAGGATTCTGAATACAGGTTGAAAAGTAGTTATCAGAAGTGAATTGGATAAATACCTAAATAAGGAAAGCATGGAAAAATTGAGTTAGAGTTAATTTGAAAGAACCAGTAGAGTATTGATGGGTTGAATGGCTTTTCTTGTGCTGTGAAATGTTTTGCAACAACATGCAGATTGCAAATGGGGAGAACGACACTTGGGAGTGGATTTTGATTCACTTGAGTGAACCTGTCTTTTTTTTTCCCTTTTGGCACATTTCTACCTCTACGACTCCTTTCTCCAATTAGCCCCCCCCTCCCGCCTATGATTTCCATTTGTTTGCCAGCAGGGTATCAGGGGCTTGTGGGAAAGGTAAGCTTTTCTGTACTGTGGTTTTGAGGAATGTGCATTCTGTACCTTTTTTTTTCTCTCTTTTTCCTAGCAGGGTTGGACTGGTCTGCCCAGTTTTGCTTTGCTTGTAAAGACTGGTGAAAATTTGAGTTCTGTTGTTTTCACTGAAATCCATTAACTTGTGGTTTTAAGCCCTCATTTTGGGTTTCCAGGGGAAGGCATGTTCTTTTGACATTACCCATTTTCTTTCCATACAGAGCCTGCAGTGTGTTTTTGAATGGGATGGCAGTGCAGGACACTGCATTTATACTATCTGATGACATCCTAAGCAATTCTCATGCAAGTTTCATAATGTGGCTACTGTTATGGGCAATTGCAGAGACATGGTTTTTTTAAAACAGATCAGAACTCTCAGACCAGTAATCAAGTTGTATTAGACAATAGACAATAGGTGCAGGAGTAGGCCATTCAGCCCTTCGAGCCTGCACCGCCATTCAATATAATCATGCATGATCATTCCTAATCAGTATCCTGTTCCTGCTTTATCTCCATAACCCTTGATTCCACTATCTTTGAGAGCTCTATCCAACTCTTTCTTAAATGAATCCAGAGAGTGGGCCTCCACTGCCCTCTGGGGCAGAGCATTCCACACAGCCACCACTCTCTGGGTGAAGAAGTTTCTCCTGAGCTCTGTCCTAAATGGTCTACCCCATATTTTTAAGCTAAGTCCTCTGGTTCGGCACTCACCCATCAATGGAAATATGTTTCCTACTGCCAGAGTGCCCAATCCTTTCATAATCTTATACGTCTCAATCAGATCCCCTCTCAATCTTCAAAACTCAAGGGTATACAAGCCCAGTCACTTCAGTCTCTCAGTCTAAGGTAATCCTGCCATTCCAGGAATTGACCTCAATAGCCAGAACCTACGCTGCACTCCCTCAATAGCCAAAATGTCTTT
>NC_057748.1:12072882-12077215 GCF_004010195.1 Chiloscyllium plagiosum | reverse complement strand
ATGTGCAGTAATTTCATTCTTTATAATAGACTCCAGCATCTTTCCCACCACTGAGGTCAGACTAACTGGTCTATAATTACCTGCTTTCTCTCGCCCACCTTTCTTAAAAAGTGGTATAACATTAGCCATCCTCCAATCCTCAGGAACCGACCCCAAATCTATTGAACTCTGGAAGATAATCACCAACGCATCCACGATTTCCCGAGCCACCTCCTTCAGTACCCTGGGATGCAGACCATCAGGCCATGGGGACTTATCAACCTTCAGACCTAACAGTCCCTCTAACACCAAATCCTGGCAAATATAAATTCCCTTAAGTTCAGGTCCTTCAGCCGCTGTTACCTCGGGGAAATTGCTTGTCTTCCCCAGTGAACACAGATCTGAAGTACCCATTTAATTCCTCTGCCATTTCTTTGTTCCTAGTAATATATTCCCCTGTTTCTGTCTTCAAGGGCCCAATTTTTGTCCTAACCATTGTCTATTGTCCCTGCCTAACCTCTTCATTCTTAAGAAAACTAGTAGATGGAGAGACCCTTTGGTAGTGAATGCGCACCACCATGATGACAGTTGTTCAATGCCATGTCTATATTTTAGCTGTAAGAATTGTAAAACAACAACTTTTAAAAGCAATGTTGCTATGCGTAAATGATTTTGTATGTTATTTACAAGTCTATATAAATTGTCTTTTGACACTACTCAAGACAGTGTAGTACAGAGGAACCTCAATTATTCGGCAAGATCGGAAGGTCCCAATGCTCAGCTAACTGATATCCAGCATTCGATTATCTGGAATTTGATTAACCAAATGAAATACTCCCTGCCTGTATCCTTTGGATAATCGAGATTCCTCTGCGGTTTGTTTCTGTAGTCATAGTTTTAATTGCACTGACTAAATTGTTAAATATTTGATCCCTGTTTGGCGTTTTCATCAATGAGTAAAATCCAAGATGGGAATAGAGAGCAAATCTGATTCGCGAGTCGCAATTGTGCATCAAAGCTGAAACTTGAATGCTAAACTGTTTGTGGAGAAGCAAGGAATTTCTAAACTGGTGTTTCTGATTATGGGCCTCAGATGCAAATGAATTATGGTGCTTTAATTGGAAGGTGTCAATGTGCTGAACCCAATGTTGCAGATCACGTGAAGTGCAAAATTACCATGGCCATGAATAAGACTTGGTAGGCTTGCACCGTTTGTTTATGGGTCCTTCATCTAAATACAGTGAAATAGAATGTGAAGGCAGGAAAGGGAGGGACCAGAGCACAGCATCTGACCAACCAAATTCTTGCTGTGCGTTTGATTTTTAGTAATCAAAAAGTTTCAGAATTCAAAATAGTGTTCCCTTGCCTGCCATGCAAAAAGTGCAAAACTTCCTTTTTTTGACAACACCATCCACTTCAATGATGGTGGTAGTAGGTGAATCCCAGATGGGGATACAGTTTGGCTAATCTAGCCTCTTAAATCAAGATGTTCAGGCAACCCCCTGATGCTGGTCAACCAATCACCATGCCGTGCCATCGCTTGGCATGGATCTCCAGGCATCTGTCCCAGAAGTTTGTTGTGTTGACCATCCTATGCCTGGTTCAGAAGTTGAATTGAAACCCAGCAAGTATTTTTAAATGTGCATTCATTTGAATGGAACTGAGCAATTTTGACTGTCATACTCCACTGAGGAGGAGGTATTGTTTGGCATATTGGCTGCTTAATGTTGCTGCTTGCTTAAGTGGAAAGCTAAATTGGAAACCCATATCTGTAGAATTTGGGCAAGTGAAACGAGATTGCGCCCATTTTTTTTCTGAAACTGCTGGAAGGAGAAACTGGCATCAACTGAACGAGACAGCAAGTGAGGTCACAGGAAGACCTGAGGCTTGAAACTACGCTACTGAGATAGTGATTGGAAAGGATGAGAGGCTGAATGAGGGGCAATTCTGCATTATGAACATACAAAGCTTACAATCTCAAGTGATCAGGTAAATTTGGAACTGGTTTTTACATGCAAAATGCAGCAAAGCTCTTAGAAGCATTGACACACAATTGATTTTTTGATTAAAGCCTGAGGCTCTTCAATGTTTTTTTCAAAACTTTGATTACAATGATGTAATTCAGCATAGTTGCGATAAGTCACAGAAATCATAAGTTGTCATCTTTCTGTTAAAATTGATAGTACTCAAGATGCAACCATATCTTTACATTATGTTGAAAACAATTCACCTGAACAGCAGTGTGTTTTATTTTTATGTAAGTTGGTTTAGAGCATCCTAAAGGCAAATCACTTTCTCAAAGAGATTACTTGGATTATTCAGCATCAACACTGTCTGAGGAGGCAATGTTGATAGCAACTTGAATGTGTATAGCTGCTTTGTGTCATAAATATCCTGGTGTGCTTCAGATTTCTTACTGAGAAGACTTTGGCCAAAGGTGGAAATTCCATTTTAGTTTAAGCTCCAGATTTCAACTGCAACAGGATGGCGTCCAACTATTTGTCACAGCTCTTTTACATTGTAATGCTTCACACAGCCGGAATTGATGTTGGTAGTGGCATGAGGTGGTCTAGATTTACTATAGAGGTAAAAACAATGACTGCAGATGCTGGAAACCAGATTCTGGATCAGTGGTGCTGGATCCTCTTGCAAGGATGCCTGCCTTGAAGAAGTTTTCCTCCTCTCTCTACAAGAATCTCAGGGAGTCTCTCTCTCATTGCAACTCCCAGGTCATTTCCTCAGCCTTGAAACTCTTATCTCTCCATGCTTCAGGCTCTCTGCCTTTATTCCTGATGAAGGGCTTTTGCCCGAAACGTCGATTTTGCCTGTCCTCGGATGCTGCCTGAATTGCTGTGCTCTTCCAGCACCACTGATCCAGAATCTAGATTTACTATAGAGCCAATCAAGAGACTCAACTGGGTTTAGTTTGTTTTTTAAAGAACGTTCAAAATGCTAATATTTATTGAGAGAGAAAATCCCTCTTTTTAGCAAAGCAAGTTGCTGAATCTGTACAGTTAGGGGAAAATAATCTGAGCAGTTCAGTCGAAGGAATGAAATTGCCTGCAGTCAAATGGCATCATTTTGAATTGAATTCTCCAACCTAAACATTGACATTGTCCACCCCCAGCTTTTCCACATCATGGACCTGAGAAGACAAATGTAAAGATCTCTCACCCTGGTATTGTGATTTCTAACTTTTTCTGGTCAATATAGTCTAATTTCAAAGCGTGATTGAGTTACTTTGGCTAGCTGTATAGGCTACATGCACCCGACTGAGTCAGTGACATGAGGCTGAGTGATTCCACAGCAGTACTTCTAATGTTCTCTGGGTTCGATGGAACCCAGAGCTAACACCAGTGTCCTCCTTTTTAAAATCCGATCCACAAACCTCTGGGAGGGAAGATCTCTTGCAAAATCAACTGTTAAACTGGAGACACCTTTTTTTTTTAATTGACTCTGTTGTCTAGTGGTTAGTGTTCCAGAGAAGGACAAAGAAAATGCAGAGGATGTTTTGAAGCTTCACCTGAAAGGTGACAGCATTAACACGAATGACCTGACTGGGAGGAGCTTGCTACCAGCTGTTCCAAATGGCAACAACTACATAACGTTTCAAGTTCAAATGCTTTTACATGGTGGGATCAAGAAAAGAAGGAAATCCTGCACTCTGGATCCTACTACTTGTGGAACATCCTGCCTCGAGCCCAAAGGTCGGATGGTCAAAGTTGACCTGTTTGGCCCCTTGAAGATCTGTTGCAGAATGTGCCCTTTAGGAAATGTTGACCCCTACATGAGAGATGGCCACCGATCACTGTTTACAGCACACCAATATAGGGTAAAAACAATGACTGCAGATGCTGGAAACCAGATTCTGGATTAGTGGTGCTGGAAGAGCAGTTCAGGCAGCATCCAAGGAGCAGCGAAATTGACGTTTCGGGCAAAAGCCCTTCAGCAGGAATAAAGGCAGAGAGCCTGAAGCGTGGAGAGATAAGCTAGAGGAGGGTGGGGAGAAAGTAGCATAGAGTACAATAGGTGAGTGGGGGAAGGGATGAAGGTGATAGGTCAGGGAGGAGAGGGTGAAGTGGATAGGTGGAAAAGGAGATAGGCAGGTAGGACAAGTCATGGGGACAGTGCTGAGCTGGAAGTTACTTAGACACCGTTAGCCATGCGGCTGATGCAGCTGCCACCCCCACGCTGATTGTCACTTCCGCCCACACCATGGCCACTCCCACAACCACTTCCACCCCTCACAATTCCTCATGCATCACACGTGACATCACTTCCGCCCCTCAATCATCCCTGATGCCACACGCTCAGTGACTTCCGCCACCCCTACTGCCGTGGTCACCACCACTTC
>NC_057748.1:12011452-12070000 GCF_004010195.1 Chiloscyllium plagiosum | reverse complement strand
TCCCTAGTTCCAAACTTCCAGCTCAGCACTGTCCCCATGACTTGTCTGAACTTGTCCTACCTGCCTATCTCCTTTTCCACCTATCCACTCCACCCTCTCCTCCCTGACCTATCACCTTTATCCCCCTCCCCCACTCACCTATTGTACTCTATGCTACTTTCTCCACACCCCCACCCTCCTCTAGCTTATCTCTCCACGCTTCAGGCTCTCTGCCTTTATTCCTGCTGAAGGGCTTTTGCCTGAAACGTCTATTTCGCTGCTCCTTGGATGCTGCCTGAACTGCTGTGCTCTTCCAGCACCACTAATCCAGCACACCAATATAGTTCAGTGGGCACAGCTGAGCTTGTATTTTTGCTTGCCGCCCTATTCCTAACTATGCACTGCCGCCTTTCTTGTTTATTCAGCTTCCCCTCTTTAAATTAGAATACATATTGAATAATGTCCTTAAATGCATTCCTATTGCTCATTTCAGCTACTTTATAGAAGGAAGTTTTGCGTTCTCCACATTTTTTGAAGTTTCTCCATCTCATCCACTGAGCTTCAAAATTAAAACTTATCAATGACTGGTAGATTCTTCCTACCAATTCACTTAAGATATGGAACATGATCTACTCTTTTGAACTGCGAAAGGATCCTGAAATCAATCTAATCATTACTTAGGTGGGCAAAATATGATGGAACTATTTAGAATCTGTGCAAAGCCTACCTGTTTCGAAACCATGATAAACTTGGATCTGGTATTGACTCTTGCTTTGAAAGTGGACCATCCTTTGGGCATTATGTAAGGAAATGTAGTCTAATTTCTGAAATTGCAGTTGGTCACACCAGCAAACATTCATAGTCATGTTTTTGGCTCACTTTCGACTCGAAGGCCAGCTGACACCCCATCTTGAGGGTAACTAGGGATGGATGAGCAGTCACTAACATCCCATAAGTCAACTTTTTAAAATCCTTCCCTTTTTTTTAAATGAGTTTCAAACTAAATTGATACAGCTGCTTGGCATTTTTCCAACTCATTGTTTTGGAGGATTGAATGATGTTCTGTGGGAGGAGAATGTCAAAGTATACAATAAAAATGAATGTATTGTTTGCCATAATTGTAGAGAAGAGTGGGATGCTTTTTTACTTTTTTAGTATTTTTAGCAATTTTGTAATTTTTATGTGGAGAGGATAGAATGAATTAATATTCAATAATTCAAAAGGCCAAGTCACTTTCTGTAGCCTATGTCTTAGTTTGCATGTGGAAGCTTTTGATCCCTTTCAATAGCTGTTGTCTCAATAGAATGCACTGTGGTATCCTTCTCTCTGTGTATCTTTTGTGGTAAGGTGTGAGGTGGTAAAAGCTTTCTAAGGGGGATTCTTTGCTCTTCAAACAACATGTGATCTTTTATGTCTTCCTGAGCCTGCTGACATGCTCTGGACTTCAATTTTTAAGGCTGAGATGCTCACCAGGAGCCCTGTGCGTTCTCTCCTGATGCAGTATTGTAGAGCCTATGTGAAAATGGCCTTGATCCATTCTAAAGATTCAGCTGCGGTACTGTTAACCAGGCATGTTGGAGCTTGTCCTACAAGTTTCTGTTCAACAACAGGAATTTGGAAAAAAAAAAGCCAACTTGGAAACCAAACTTTGCCACCAGTCTCTAATTTCCATCTGCAATTAGTCAGGATTTTAAATGTTATTAACTGAGGGTACAGGTCTTTTGTTTGTTACTGAGCAACCCTGTATTTGATGTTACACAGCACTTCCTTGTACGTTTTTTTTAAATGGGGGGGAGGCTAATGAATGGTTTATACCTTACATAACTGTACACAATTTTGTGATTTAGAAAGCAGTATATTATCAGTGGCTATCGACCTCTGCTGAAGCTGCTCTCAAATATACGAATAACCTGGGCAACAGGTGAAAAAGCTTTTCTGCTTTTTGCCTCATCCATCCCTCATCTTTCCCCTATAATTTGCCAAGTTTAGATCCTTTAAACTGCAGCTTTTCATTCTTATGGTTTTCTTATTGTAATACACAATCTGTAAGAGTTTCCAGCAGTGAATGTTTTTGAAGTGCAATGACGCTTCAAGTATTTGACGTACTGTTGTGCATCACTGCATTGTTCCATCAAATTGGCTTTTCCGAGATTACATGTTGCCAGCTTCCAAGTGAAATGCAATGGTCATCAATTAGTGGCTAGCGGAGTAAGGAGGAGAACATAGTCTAGTGATTTCCCCCACCACTTCCCACTGCAACATGGTCATGCTCAATTTGAATGGTTTCATAAAACATAATCCTTATTCCAGTGATGGAAGCGGACTTTTTTTTTGGAGTTGTTAAAATGCTTGCTGCAAATCTCTATTAAACTTCTTTAAAAAAGTAAAAATTATAAGCACAGATTGTTGTTCAGTTTTGTATATTGTGTTTGCAGTTTGGAGTTCATGGGTTCATTAATGCAGTTTTTGGCGATAATGTACTGAAAGTAGACCTAAGGTTTGTTTTTTCTTTTTTTTTCCTTTATGTGACTATAAAGCTAGACTTTCATTTCCCATATCCCATTTCTTTGCACGGAATTTTCAAACATCTGCCACTGTATTTTGTGATCCTGCTGGGGTTTGAGATTCTCCCGTTGGGCCTCATTTGTATATGTCTATCGAATCCTTCTATTCTCCACCCCCAACCCCACCCTTAAACGTGATCCCAATTAGAACTAAAATCTTTTTTTAATGAAATGCTACTGTTTGTTTTTCTTCCCCATA
Source organism: Chiloscyllium plagiosum (assembly GCF_004010195.1). Lineage (NCBI taxonomy): Eukaryota > Metazoa > Chordata > Chondrichthyes > Orectolobiformes > Hemiscylliidae > Chiloscyllium > Chiloscyllium plagiosum. Next base: position 12,067,258 of record NC_057748.1, on the reverse strand, counting down.
TCTTTGATTTTCCATGCGCAATTAAAATCCGCCTTCTAAGCCTCCTTTTGGATCATAGTCTGCAAGCATGTTTGCAAAGGCTCAATCATTGCTTTGAGTTCTTCCTCAGTGACTGCCATAAATGTCTCAAATGTGCATTTTATGCATTGCTTTGCTTGTTTAATAAATGTAGCACACGTTTAATAAATGTAGCATTTTGAAGGTGAAAAGTGCACAGTCATTGAGGGGAAAATGATTGTTCAAGGCGTCAACAGATTTATTGTTTGACTTTGTCTGTCAGAGGTGGATGGATAGATGTACAGCACGGAAACAGACCCTTTGGTCCAACTTGTCTATGATATCCCAACCTAATCTAGTCCCACTTGCCAACATGATTTTCAGATTTGTTTTATTCTCTGCTGAATCAGTTTTCACTTAATAGAGGCTTTCATCCATCTTGAAACCAATATTTGAGCTTTGCTCAGTGTGCCGTAAAGGTCAAAGTGATTGACCTTTCTTTAGTTGGATGCTGTTGCCAGTTCAAAACTGAGAGAGAAATGACGGGTGTTTCCACTTGGTCCAATTCATCATGTCAGTTCATAGATGTGCACTTGTTGGGCAAAGAAAGATTTGAGTTTATCCGATCTCCATGTGAAATGTTTGTTCTGGTAACTGCTGCTGAGTCATCGCCACAACCGCAGGTGACCGAGTAATATTGAGATTTTTATCGTGTGGGAACTTGAACAAATTATGAAAGAGAATTTGACTATGTTGTACAAGTGGGTTACTGTTCTCTCTGATGCAAGTCATCTGTTTTATGGTAACTGATGCAGTCGTATACAGAATCCCGGAAACATTTGTCTTTCGTTTGGAGGATCCTGGAATTCTGTCCATTTTTTTTCCCCAACAACTGCAAGCAATGGGCTTCGTATTGCCTTGACGGCATAAGAATTAGGCCATGTATACTTGATGTGCTACGTCATTCTAAGCCAATCAACCGTAACCACACTTTTTGTTTTCTTGTCTCGTCCTTCTACCCCTCGATTTTCCTGTGTTTAAAAAGTTCTCCACATTTGCACGCACAACGTTTTGAGCTGAGAATCCCAAATAGATGGGAGAAGTAGCAGGCATTTATGGTGAAGAAGAACTCTTACAGGATTAAAAACTGAAACTTTAACAAATGTTCATTTTTTTTAAATTATTTTAACTTTCCTTTTGAAATTGTAAAATTCTTGAAGCTGCTTTTGGGAAGTGTAATGCAATCAAACAGAATTTTAGAACATAGAATGGTGCAGCACAATACAGGCCCTTCAGCAGACGATGTGCCGAGCACTTAGATTAAAGATAAGATCAACTTAACCAACACACCCATGAATTTACTGCCGTCCATGTGTATAATCCAGTAGTCGCTTAAATGTCCCTAATGTCTCTGACTCTGCGACTGCCATTGGCAGTACATTCCACGCACCCACTACACCATGTAAAGAACCTACCTCTGACATCTCCCATATACCTTCCTCCAATCATCTTGTAAAATTATGCCCCCCACTGTGACAGCAATTTTTGCCCTGGGGAAGCATCTCTATTTACTCTAAGCCTCTTATCACCTTGTACATTCCTGTCAAGTCACTTCCCTTTCTTCCTTCTCTCCAGCATGAAAAGCCCTAGCTCACTCAACCTCCCTTCATAAGACAAACCCTCCAAATCCAGGCAGATTCCTGGTTAAATCTCCTCTGCACCCTCTCTAAACCATCTACATCCTTCCTATGAGGTGACCAGAACTGGACACACTATTCAGAATGTGGCCGAACAAGGGCTTTATAGAACTGCAGCAAAACCTCTTAAACTCAATCCCCTGTTAGTGAAAGCCAAAACACTGTACACCTTCTTAGCAACCCTATATATTTGGGTGGCAACTTTTGTGGAATCTATGCACATGGACCCCAAGATCCTGCTGTTCCTCCACACTGCTAAAAGTCCTGTCTCTACCTCTGTATTCAGCATTCCAGTTCAATCTACCAAAATGAATCACTTTGCATTTATCCAGGTTGAACTCCATCTGCCACTTCTCGGCCCAGTTCTGCATCCTGTCAATGTCTTGTTGTAGCCTGCAACAGCCCTTGACACTATCTACAAAACCACCGACCGTTGTGTCATCAGCAAACTTACTAACCCACTCTTCCAGTTCACCCAAGTCATTTCTATAAACTAAAGAGCAGAGGCCCAAGAACCGATCCCTTTGGGATACTACTGGTCACCAACCTCAAGGTGGAATATTTTCCATTCACTACCACATGCTGTCTTTCAGCCAGCCAATTCTGTGTTCCGACAGCCAAGTTTCCCCGTGTCCCATATCTCCTAACTTTCTGAATGAGCCTACTGTGAGGACCTTTTTTATCAAATGCCTTACTGAAATGCATGTCCACCACATCCCCTGCTCAATCTTCATCAATTTGTCTCGTCACATTCTCCAAAGAATTCCATAAAGCTTGAGGCCTGACCTGCCCCCCTCAAAGGCATGCTGACTTGATTTTTAATCAAACTGTTTTTCCAAATAGTCATAAATCCTATCTCTCAGAATTCTTTGCAGTTCCTTGCTTACCGCAGACTTAAGACTGGCTGGTCTGTATTTCCCAGGGATTTCCCTCATCCCTCTCTTAAACAACATTCGCCTCCCTCCAATCAGCCAGTACTACTCCTATGGAGAGTGAGGATGCAAAGATTGTCGCCAGAGGCGCAGCAGTCTCATTCTTCGCTTCCTGTAGGGAGCTGTTTATTGTTGGAAAGGATGGCCAAAGTTGATAAAATGGTGTGGGTTTTAAGGAGCATGTTGAAGAAAATGAGAGGTGTTCAGGTTTGCAGAAATTGTCGGAACTTATTTAAATTCCTAGCTGTCTGGCTTTGAGACTCTAAATAGCAAAATATTACATAAGTAAAAATGTGACGTACGCAGTTGCCACTGGCCACCTGTCACAGGCTCGTGCTCCTTCAAGTACAACTGATTTTAAATTGCATTTCAAGTTTCAGCGAGTCACGCTGCTAGTCTGAATTGCTATTTATATTGTCACTGAGATTTTAAAAAATGACTAGCTCTGACGGTTTTAATACAATGCATGTATTTTTGGAGCACTTACTGAGTTGTGCTGGGCGCTAAATGGGGAAACCAGTCAACCCCTAGTCACATGCTTAAATTATATAAATATTGTTGCTGAGTACCGAACTAAATTTTGATCTTTAATAAGTGATATTTCAGTGATTAGGAAGGTAGCTATGAAGAATAAAATTCCTCACTCAAGTGAAGGACACCATACATATTACATATTTGAATCTCTCTTTATTCATTCACTTCATTTTCAACACCATATTTACAGTTAGTGCAGGTCATTTTGATGGCTTTTCTGTCTCTGCAAGGCCCTGTCAACATTTACACTCTTCACAACTTGTGTGTTTAAGTTCAAGTTCCTTCTAGGATATGACTCCTTTTGCTAATGCTCTTTAGTACCCCATCCGTTACTTGCCATCTAACAGTCGCTGCCTTTCAATTAAACTAAGCCTCTATTTGCTTGATTGGATTGATGTAAGAGATAATATGGTGCTATTCAGATAAGAGTTGAGTTGATGTGTTTGTGTAGCTTCATGGGTCTACAAAACAAGTGACAGTACTTCAAAAATTTGGCATCTTGATGATAGGCATTACAAAAATGGAATCTTATTTAGGAAGAGAAACCAGAATCACATTTCTCCCTGTTTAAAATTTCCTCCCGTGTGTGATTGTTTAAAAGTAATGTTGCGAGATTGGGGTCCAATGTAGGTGAATGAGCACAAGTGATCAGGACTTTGTGCTTGATGACTCCTAATGAATAGTCTGCCTGGTGAAACCTGGAAGAATTTTCAACTATTCCACTTCAATGTTTTCGGAAAACTGGCTGCATAAAAAGGAGCCCTATCATAAAACAGCCAGACCACATCCTGGTATCTAAGTGAGGTTGGTGACAGTGGTAATACTTGGTACACTGGAGAATGCACTAGTCATAAACCATCATTTTATGATGCCACATTTACTTTTGGTTCATTTGTGACAAATCTGCAGCTACCTTTTTGTTCTGTTTTGCAGTAATGCCAAATTTGGCATGTATGCCTGTGCACACACGCAGTCCTTGGCTAGGTTTTTAAAACAAAATCTGTTTGTATTACTCTTGAATTAAAAATAAAGGTAACTGTCTTGCTTGCAGAGACTTGCCAAATCTGCATCTTGTTGTGGTGATAACACACATCCTCTACTTAATACCAGTCTGAGTAAATGAGAAATCCTATTGTTCCTGACAGGACACCACAGCAACGAGATACCAATTGCTGCTAGCTGTGTTGTTACCACACAGTTTCCTGTGGTTTCCATGCTAAGACCAGGATTAGGAACTGCCTTGACAGTGGTTCTTAAAACTCTTGCAGGCGATAATGATTGGATAAAGTGCTACCCCTATTATTGAGATGCTGGACTGGATTTCTAACTTTTTGTTAGATTATGTTTTTGTCCAAAAACACTTCTGTCTTTGGACAGAGGACCCTGTTCTGCATGTTAGAATGTTTGGTCAGTAAGATAACTTGGAAGGTGACCTCCAGAAACTATTTTCAGGTTTGAAGATTTCCTTGTAGTGTTCATAATGGCTTTTTTTTCATTGTGGCAGAAGTGGAAAAAGTGGTTGCTTTTGGTGTCACATTAAGTGGCGGAGGGGGGAGCAGAGTGAGAGAAAGTGTGTCAGCCTGTGCATGAAAATCATTCAAGATTTGGCTTTGGTAAGGTTCCAGAGTTAAGTGAAACTCCTGGGTCACTAGCATCCATTTCGTGAGTCATGTGGCCTCTTGTGCCATAACATCTGCAGGTCAGCTAGGCAATTGGCATTTCAGCTGAGCATTTCTCCTGGTAATCATGTATGTGTACTTAAGTCCCTGTATAGGCACAAAGTGATTCTCGTTATCTCTTTCCTCTTCCACTTGCGAGACCATGGGTCAAAACGTAACATCGCCAACCTGACTAATACAGCACAGACCGTAGATGAAACCTGGGGGCAAACTTAAATCCAAGTGTTGCTCGTGTTACCAAGCCTGATGGTCTTCTTATAAGCACTTTGAATTACTTTTAAATTTCTGTCGCATTGTGTGAGTGCTACCTAATATTTCTGACCATAGCTTATTTGTGAGAAATGCTTAAACTGGTAAAGGACCTAAAGCCAGAAGTAATACTTTTTTTCCTTTCGCAGTTCTCACTGGTGAATGAAGTATTTCTCTTTCTCATTCTCTTTCAGGTGCAAACATCGCTACTGGGGAAGAGGTTGCAATAAAGCTGGAATGTGTCAAAACAAAACATCCCCAACTCCACATTGAGAGCAAGTTTTACAAAATGATGCAAGGAGGTGGTGAGTGCTCAGACAGTTTTGGATAAAGGTTTGGGGTGCGTTTGTTTATCAAAGGAAGGACTTCTGAGGACTATCCCCTTTGCTGTAGCGACTCCTGGAATCCAACTGTGATCTCAGGACCCCTCCTGTTTGGATATTCTTTCTGTCTACGTGGTATTGCAGACCAGTATTAACTTCTGTGCTAAAAGCTCTGTGTTGATGTGATTTCCATTTATAGTTAGTTACATGAGCATTCCATGAAACTACAGAGGAGCCTCGATTATCCGAACGAGATGGGCGGGCACTATTTCGTTTGGATAATTGATTTATTTAGTTAATTGATGTATCCTCTGGGGCTCTGAGTGTTCTGTGAAGTCAGCTCCCCATTCAGGAGACTAGGCAGCAGCACACTGAGCAAACGTTGTCTCTCGCTCTCGCTCTCACTCCCCCACCCACCCACCTCCAACCCTGTCCAACTTCCCGCTGAGCAGCCGGACTAGACCACTGGTAAGACTGTGGGGTAAGTCTCCAAATAACACACTCACGCGCGCATGCAACTTTTCGACAGGTTGCAACTTTGCCCTCTACAGGACAGTGTTGGAGAGATTCTGGGGATGGGTGGTTCAAGGTACACCCTCTCTGTAGAACTCTGGGAGGAGGGGGGGAGAGAAGGCAGGAGGTCAGTCATTTAGAGATGGTGCCTGGATGTTAGTGAGTAGAGTTCGTTTTTGATCATTGTACCTGTAAGCAAGAGACTTGATCAGGGTTGAAACAGTTCTTTGTAACATTTCTATCGGGTCCTTGAGATCCCCTTCAGATAATCCGATATTCTGATAATCGAGGTTCCCCTGTACTTAGGTAAGTTTTTTTTAATCGTTGTTCAAAAGGTGGTAGTTTGCTGCCCCTTGAATTGCAGCAGTTTGAGAGATTTTCTGGTCCTCCTTTATTTTAAAATATTAAGTCAGGGCTTATGCAGTCCAAGCCAAACACACATTCCTTCGTATAACAGCACACTTCTAACTATTAAACTGCACCCTGCACCGTCACTACTTTGTAGTACAAAGTTTTTTAGGAGGGGAAAGAAGGAAGGCAAATCTGTCTTTCCTTATGCTTTTCAGCTGTTTGAGTTGTGGAATTGTTTGCCCCCCAGTAGCTGCGGTGTACTGCTGTGCATGGTCCATGATCCAGTGGTGTATCGAGTTGCTAGGTGTGAGCTTTGGCCGTATCAGCTACGCTGCAATAGCTGTACAAAAAAACCACATGGTTAGAGAATTTGGTAAAACCGTTTGTCTGAATGTTCGGGAATTTTGTCTGTCTGGATTGTTGGTGAACAGTAAGGGACTGTGGCTGTCATGCCTGAATTTGGAGGGGATGTTATACCTCAAAGTAAAAGTATATCTTTTTGAGGCCTCATTGGGGAGAGGAATTCTTGCAGTTACATGATCTGTCTAATGAGCAACTAGCCTGCAACATCCAGAAGTATCTCTGCCTTGGATCATTATGGTGCAACTAGTAAGGTTTTATATCAAATCGTGTATTTCAAACTTTTCAAATGCAGCATTCTGTGCAGTTCTACATCAATTTTCATGCATATATTATAGGAAGGAAATGATCTGATTCCTAGTTAAACAGTTGCTTTGTAGTATAGAGCTAGTATCTTGCTGGGGAGAAAAGGCACAATATTGAACTAATGTTTTACGCTCATGGGAAGTAAAAAAAATCTTACAAGAATGTAAAATCTCTCCAGGACCAACAATTTGTATTGCATAAGGAGAGAGTGCTGGTTGGTTGGCAAGTCATTGTCATGGAAAATGCATGAGGGAATAGCTGTTCTCCTTTTTCTGTCCCCACCCCACTTTTTGTTTTTTAAAAAAAAAGCTTTTTAGTTGAGAAAGAAGCTTGGACATGCTTTCTGTTCACAAAAGACAGGCCCAGCAAACATGTCCATATGTTGTGCCTTTTTTCAACCAAACAAATGCTGGGGAGAGCGCCATTCCCTAGCATATTCATGACAGCATCTCTACCAAGCATAGTCAACTTGCCAACCAATCAAACTTTTTTTAAGGTGTGTATATTGTTACCTTGAGATTTGATATTCTTGTGAATTTGTCCTGATGAGTGCAAATCCAAAAAACGTGTGCCTCTGTGTGCCTCTGTGTGCCTAGGAAGAAGACACTTAGTAATGTTTTTCTGGAGACTCTCCTATGAATGTGCCTATATGAGAGAAACTTGTGATGTAGGGTTGGATTGAGCACTCTCTCCATTCTGGATTCATTTAAAATGTCATAAGGTGTGAAGACAGGATTTCCATTGTGCTAAGTATGGGTTACAGCAGATGAAATAAATATTTAATTAGTTTGTGGGATGTGGGTGTTGTTGACTAGACCTGGATAAGTTAATAGTGAGCTGCTTCCCTGATCTACTGTCATCCATATGATGCATTCATACATTCGCTGTCCTGTTAGGAAGAAAGTGTTAGGTGCAAAAGCAAGGAAGGCTGTGGTGAGTGAAGTACTTGTGTTCATCCTTGTGAAAGCTCTGGCCCTGAAAGAAACTTTCCCACTGACACTGGGCAAATTGAATGCATTGAGATCATGTTGAACTGTGTGGCTCAGTGCTTTACTTGCATGTACAGAATACCAGCCTCTACTTTGTGAAATGAAGGCAATTTTCAGCCCAAAGTTTTTCACCCTAATAACAGCTAATACAGTCAGCATACCAAGTATGCTGCCTGAAATCCAATTTTAGCATTTGAGGCTTTTCATAAGTGTTTCAATCTTTACCATTTTTGTTTACTTGGACTTTACAGTTTTGCTTAAGTTTTATTTTTTTTTAATCTCTTGCAATTTTCATTTGTAATTCTGTATATAATATGCTATATTGGCATTATTTGCACTTTGATTCTTAATGTATTTGTTCCCCCCACCCCCATCTCTTGTCACTCGTTTTTCCCAGTGTGAAAAGAGATTTCTCAAATCGAAAATTGTTTTGTACTTCAAATACTGAGTCTTTTCCCTTTTTGAAATGGAGTATTGGAGCACAATGGTTGTGTCCCTGGATTAGGCACCATACAGTGACAAATAGCATACATTTGTGGGTGCTGTGTTATAGGAATGATGTGAATGCATTGGCAAGAGTTCAAAGTGATTTACTGAAACGATTCCAGGAATGAGTAGCTTCAGTTGGAAGAAGAGATTGAAAGAGTTTCTCCAAGAGAGTAGAAAGCTGAGATGAGATTTTGAAAATCTCTTTTGAAAATCATGAGTGGGCTAGGCAGGGAGAAGCAGTTCTGCTCCACTCCTAAAAGAGAAAAGAATGAAAGGGTATAGATTTAAAGTGATTTGTGAGGGAAAAACATTCTTTATACGATGAGTAGTTAGGGATGGAATGCACAGTCTGGAAATGTGATGGAGGCAGTTTCAGTTCAAGTATACTCCATGCTCTTGGATGATCATGTCTATCCAGATAATGTACGGAGGTATGGAGGAAAGGCAGGCGATTGGCACAAGATAACAGGACCGGTATAAGATCCTTGGTGGACATGGAAAGGATGTTTCCTCTTTGTGGGAGTCCAAAACTAGGGGGATCGTTTTGTTTTTAAAAAAAAACATCGGGGAGGACCTGGAGTGATGGTCTGTCATCTTAAAAGATCTGTGGGCAAAGTTAATATGCTTAAGATGGCATACAGGAAACTTGCCTTTGACAATCATGCCATTGATTCTGAGAGCAGGGAGATTATGATGGAGCTGTACAAAACTTTGGCTAACTCACAGCAGGAGTACTGAGAGACGTTCTGAACACCATTCTACAGGATGGATGTGATTGCACTGGAGGAGCTGCAGTGGAAATTCAACAGGATACTGTCTGGGTTGTAGCATTTTTTGGCTATGAAGAAAGGCTGGATAGGCTTGGGATGTTTCCCTTTTGGGGAGAGCAGGCTGAGGAGGCATGGACTGAAACAGCTGTTCCCCTTGACTGAAGAGTCAGTAACGAGGGAGCATAATTTTGAAGAGAATGGTAGCAAGTTTAAAGAATTTTGAAGAAAATTTTTTTTTTCCACCAGAGGTTGGTGGAAATCTGGAATACACAGCCTGGAGGTTAGTAGAGGTAGGAAACCTCAAATCTTTCAAAGGAACATGGATGAGCAATTGAAATGTCTGTAATAATTCAAGGCTGTGGGCCAAGTGCCAGAAAGTGGGGTTAGTGGGGATAAGTCAGTGCAGATCTAATAGGCTGCAGGGCCTATTCTGTCCTTTATGACTCTGGCTCGAACGATGGAGTTTTCTCTGAAATGGTCTAACCTGTCTCGCTCCAGATGTTAGCTCACCACCTCCTTTTGGAAGGTGATTGGGATAACCAGGAAATGCTGGCCTTACCAGCAATGTGTGCATCATGGGAAAGAAACTGTTTCAGATTTAATCCAGTTCTCTCAACTTGTCAGAGATGACCCAGTTCTTCTAATCATTCCTCAAAGTTGAAGTCGTTCATCAATACTGTTTAAAATTGAATCTCTCCAGCATTGCATTTGCAGTTGTTTGAAGAGCCCTTTTTCACACTGCAGTTAACTTGGCCAAACCTACCTTGGTTGGTTAATTTTTTTTTTAAGAAATTCACTCTTTGGTGAAAGTGACCATACACTACTGACAGATTTCAAGCTGAAAGTTTCATTCTGAGCTAAGAAAGAGCTGAGATGCAAAGAAATTAGCAGTCTGTGAATTTGAAAGATGATCTAAATAGATCCTTTAAAGTTAGGAAGGACTTTGATAGGGTTGACGCGGAGCAGATGTTTCAGTTTATGGGGGAGCAAAACTAAAGGCCATCTGTCAGAATGTTACAGCTTCCTGGGGTAGCATGCGGAAATCAAACCCTACTATTCCTTGTGCTGTCACAAATGTGAACATTTGATTTAACCACCGAATTGTTCAATTTTACTGAACTGTCCAACTCCATTTAGCAGTATACACACTCCAGGTTTTTGTAAAATAAGTAAATAACTGTTGTGAACCGACTGGTTTTTAAACAACAAAAAGAAGAGTTGAATGCTAATCCGTAACTCCAACTTAAACTCTGATTCTTTCTTAAAATTCCCAAAGACCTACAGAAACCAATATTGTGGGTACCAGCGTATCAACAAAGTTAGTGTGGCGTGGTTCTGGTAGCAGTCTGAGTTACAGATGTAAATAACTTTCCCTTTTAGTCACCTTTTGGGACTCTGAGGACCCAAGGTTGTAGACAGATTTAAATCTGTCGTTCATCCCTTTTGGTATCCCTTTTGGAAGATACTTTCTCTGTCCTGCCCCCTCAAGGGAATTTACAGAGTGTAGCTAGCTACTTGGAAGTTATTTTAACTCCTCCACTTGCAAAAGGGGGCAAGAGATTTAGCTGCTTGCTTTTTCCTAGCCTGGATGTTTTTGTTGTATTCTGTTGAAGCATAAGGCAATTGCACAGTAAACTATCAAACATAGAAACACCGAAAATAGGTACAGGAATAGGCAATTTTTAGGCCTGTGAGCTTATACTGTACCATCATTCGATATGATCATGCAGTTTCAGTATCCCACTCGCACTTACTTCCATACCTCCTTGATTCCTTTAGCCACAGGGCCATGTCCAGCTCCTTCTTGAATATATCTATCAAACTGGACCCAACAACGTTTTCAAGAAGTTGCTGGTATGCTGAGCACTCCTGAACATGCACAAAATGTAGGGGTATGGGTGGGTTGCGCTTCGGCGGGTCGGTGTGGACTTGTTGGGCCGAAGGGCCTGTTTCCACACTGTAAGTAATTAATCTAATCTAATCTAATTGGTCCTGGTTGAAAGGCCAATCAAATGTCTGTCACTGGGCAAAACTGTTCTGAACACCTTCTGAACTGAGGTGTTTAGCATCCTCTCCCGCTTTGACTACGGCAATATTGCAGATACAGCTCTCGAGTTCTGGCAGTTTGTTTTTAAATCTGGTTCCACAGTCCCTTGGTCCTAAACAATGTCTGATATTAGATTAGATTACTTACAGTATGGAAACAGGCCCTTCAGCCCAACACGTCCACACCAACCCTCCGAAGAGCAACCCACCCAGACCCATTCCCTTACACCCTTACACCTAACACAACAGGCAATTTAGCATAGCCAATTCACCTGACCTGCACATTTTTGGACTGTGGGAGGAAACCGGAGCACCTGGAGGAAACCCACACAGACACGGGGAGAATGTGCAAACTCCACACAGACAGTTGCCTGAGGCCAGAATTGAACCCAGTTCTCTGGCGCTATGAGGAAGCAGTGCTAACCACTGTGCCACCGTCCCGTCTCTTCCATTTTAAGTAAGTGATATTCACAATAGCCATTAATAAATTCAGGAGAATCTCCTTTTACCCAGAGTGGTTAGAATGTAGAATTGCTGTCTTGAGGAGTAGTTGAGTTTGATGCATTTAGACTGAAACTAGAAACATTTATATTCCTTTCTTCCTCCTGTGGTTCCACTCGATGGGGTGGGAGCAGGTGCATGTAGAGCACGAACATTGTAGATCATTCAATCCGACTTGTTTCTGTGCTCAAATGTAAGTTACCACATCCGTTTGTAAATGTTTTAGTTCCAAGTGCAACTGCAGTGTTTAGTTGTTTTGCAATTTGGTGATTTCTTTTTCTCTTTCTATTTGGAATAGATTTGCTTGCATTAGAACTGAAATTTTAAGAAATTGGTTTGCTTTCCTCTTCCCGCAATAGATCTAACCACACTCAAATGAAGGAGGAAAATGAGGTTGTGGTACTAGATTCTACCAGAGCATGTGCAATCCTCACCAATATAAATAACATGCTAGCGTGCACAACAAAGTCAGCCTTAGAAAATGTATTGAGGTTTCAGAATTGAAGGGAGCCCTCTTGAAGTCTGATCTTTCAGATGCTAAGTTTGCATTCTATTGTTGCTCAAGTGTTGTGTTTAAGAATTCGTTCACTTGTTTTCTCCCTCACCACCCCTCCACTTCCCCTTTTTTTTAGGGTTTAATTGAAATTCTTGTGTAAACGCTACTTAAGGGTGCTATTGTAACTGAACCCTTAGATTTGACAAACCACACTTCATTTGTTTCCAGAATTTATTAACTTGTTTTGTGCTGGACAGAGTGAAAGTTGGTTTTGCCAGGGAATGGGACCTGATATTGAGCAACAAGTAGATTCTCTCTCAACTCTTCCTCAATCCAAGTATTGCAACATTTTTCAAAGTATCTTTCACAAGAAGTCAAAGTGTCTTGCAGATCTATATTTTAAGGAAAGTACAGCAAGAAATGTTTGTGTCCAGAAGCTTGGCAAGGAACGGGGGGTATAGTACAGAACAGTATGGTGGGATTGGAATGGGATGCAGAAGTTGGAGTTGTTGTGGGAACTGACCTGCAGCTATTGTGATGTAATACTTCTGTTAGTTCCTTAGGCTTCCATATGAGACAAGAATGTTTCAGTATTGAAGAATTCAGTGAACCTTTATAACCCTACCTAGTATCTAGATAGGCACACTACAGTTGCAGGCACTTTTATGTTTGGGTTCAAGCTAAATACTGTAGGGGAGAGGAGGAGGCGGGACATAAAGGTCAGAAGGCACATGACACCAGGTCATAGTCCAACAGATTTATTTAAAATCACAAGCTTTCAGAGCGCTGCTTCTGATAAAGGAGCAGCACTCCAAAAACGTGATTTTTAAATAAACCTGTTGGACTATAACTTGGTGTTGTGTGACTTCGGACTTTGACTACCAATGACCGTCCAAACCTGGATTCCACAATCGGCCGCTTCTATATCACTGGATGGCTATCAAAGGCAAGGTGACTTTTTCTGCTTCTAACTTGTGTTTCTAGATTTAAAATTATTTTTCAGTATACTGCACTACACTAAATGGACCCAGTGAGAGTATTTAAACAATGTTGCTATAAAGTATTAAAGTTTCCACCAAGAATGATACATCCAGTCAACCAAATATGCCTCCAAATTTGTGCAGATATATATCTTTGTCTAAGATTCAGTAATTAAGTGTGGTGTAGAAATGCATACGTGTAGAGGTTTTAATACAATTCTGTATTACTTTGCTCGGCTAAATATGATCTTTAAATCATAGACTGAAGCCACAGCTGTTCCAAGCATGCATATTGTAACAATTGACTCCACATTAGCTGTTCCAAATTATCAGCTTGTCGGATTACTATAAATTAAACCTGGGATTTAATTTTTGAGATGTCATCATGAGGCAATGAAACATTGAGATTTCTACCGTGCTGCTGGTTTAGTACCTGTATGGTTTTCTGATCCAAACACTTAAACATGTCATTTCCTGCTCAAAGCCCCACGTGCCCAGGCATGTGTTATAAATGTGTTTTGTTTTTTAAGATGTAGCAAAAGCGTACTGCAGTGGTGCAGCTGCCATGATTACATCATCTGGTCTGGAATTTTTACACCGATGCACAGAACTGAATTTTAATTGCAAAGGGTTCTGAATGTCCGTTTATTAGAGTGAGAATTTTCGATATGCAGCAACAACCTCTTTTGGCATTTTGGTTCTCTCCTATGTGCATGCTGTGTTGTTGGGATGTTAATAGTGAAAGTGGAAAGAGGAGCTCTGTTCCACCAGCTGGTAATTGTGTGACTTCATTGAATGTTTTTTTAAAAATCACTACTTGCTTTGTGACTGTTGTGTGTCTGATGGTGACCTGATATGTTGTTGGGTTCTGTCTGCAGTTGGGATTCCCTCGATTAAATGGTGTGGTGCTGAGGGAGATTACAACGTGATGGTGATGGAGCTGCTGGGTCCTAGTCTCGAAGACCTCTTCAACTTCTGCTCCCGCAAGTTCAGTCTGAAGACTGTGCTCCTCCTTGCAGACCAGATGGTATGGATTTTCAGGGTTTTACAAGTGGGAAGAGGGTTGAGAGCATTGGGTGTTGTATAACCACTGGCACGTTCGTCTTTCTCCTGATGCCTGTATCTTGATTCTGAGGTGGATCCATACACGTGTCACTCTTGTCCTTGCTCAAGCAAGTTGGCTTTTGACCCAGCAACACTTTAATAAACATTTTCATCCTTTTTATTTAAACCCTTTTCTGTACATTTGCCTTCCTACATTTGTAACCATCCTTGGCTGTGCAGTCTTCTTTAAGATGTCAGTTCTGGCATCTTGTGCATCCCTGACTTTAATTACTTTCTTTAACAGTCTTTCCATGCCTTGGCACCACATTCTGGAATTCTCTCACTCCCCTTGTCTTTACCCACCTCTAGTAGTTCAGTGTAAAATGTCTCTGCTTTTATGAAGCACCTTATGATTTATATGGTTTAAAAACCCCAGAAACTGCTGGAGAACTCAGCAGGTCTGGCAACATCTGTTGGAAGAAAGTAGTGTTGATGTTTCAAATCCAGTGACTCCTTATCAGGGGGCAAAAAAAGAGTTCTGAAGAGTCACTGGATTCTAAATGTTAGCTCTGCTTGCTTCTGACACGTTCTGCCAGACCTATTGAGTTTTTTTCCAGTTTTTTGTTTTATTTGATTTCCAACATCCATAGTTTTTCAAATCCAGTGACTCCTTATCAGGGGGCAAAAAAAGAGTTCTGAAGAGTCACTGGATTCTAAATGTTAGCTCTGCTTTCTTCTGACACGTTCTGCCAGACCTATTGAGTTTTTCCAGTTTTTTGTTTTATTTGATTTCCAACATCCATAGTTTTTTTTTATTTTGTGATATAAGTATCTCATTAAAGGTGTTATATAAATACAAGTCATTGTTGCTTGTTCCTTGATATTGGAATGACCAACAGGCACCGTCATTTCACACTTTAGCTCGAATGTCCAAGTTTAGAAATGATACTCTAGAATGATAGAGGATGGAATGCAAGGAAAGTGAAAGCAGTAGATACTCGCATTCAGAATTTTAATTCTGATAGCTAAAGTGTGTAAAGTCATGTTGTCCATGGCCCAGCTTTGCCCTTTCAATAAGGTCGTTGCTGATCTGACAATCCTTAATCCCACTTTCCTGCCTCTTCTTCATAGTCCTTGATTCCCTTTTAATGATTTGAGAATCTCCGTCTCAGCCTTGAGTATATTTAACAACCCATCCTTCAGTAAAGAATACCACAGATTCACACCCTTCTGAGAGAAAACAGTTCCTCCTCAACTGTCTCTTAAATGGCCAATCCCTTATTCTGAGATAATACCCTCTGAGTATAGACTCCTATAAGGGGAAACAACCTTTTCTGAATCTACCCTTTCAAGTCACCTAAGATTCTTGTATGTTTGAGTAATGTCATCTCTTACTGTCTTCTGAGCTCCAATGAGATCAGTCTAATGAACCCATTCCGCCCCCAACTCCCCGCCAACCAATGTATCTTTCTTTAGATAAGAGACCCAAAGCTTTGCAGGATTCCAGTTGTGGTTTGACTATACCATGAAAAGTTTTAGGAAAACTCCCTTATTTGAAACATTCCATTTTCCTTCTGTATTGCCTGCTGAAGTTTTTTGAGACTTAGGCATGTGGACTCCCAAATCCTTCTGTGGTGTAACCTTCTGCGGTCATCCTCCATGTAAACAATATTTATTCTTGCTGTGACGTGTATAATTTTACTTTCCCACATTTCTAGTTTGTCGGTCAAGCTTTTGCATACTCATTTTTTTATATATAATCCCTTTTCAGGTTGAGGTTATCCTCATCACTGGCCTTCCTACTTATTTCTGTATTATCCACAAACTTAGTACATTCACTTTTCCATTAATATGTATTGTAAGTAATTGTAGCCCTCCACTAATTAGATGTCATCTTGAAAATGCCCCCTTATTCCAACTTGATTATTATTTAACCAATTTTCTTTTTAAGCACATGTAGTACTCCCAAAGCCATGGGGGGGTTCATTTGAATAGTCTAATAAGTAGTATCTAAAATGTCTGCTGAAAATCCAAATGTACTACATCTGTTGCTTCACCTTTTTGACTATCCTAACTCTACCCACCAAAATATTCTTAAGTTTGTTAGGGTATGGTTTTTTCACATTCATGATGCTGTTATGCCTTTCATAATAGATGCAGCATTTTCCCAATAGCAGGATGATGGGTAACTTTAGGCCTGTTAGCATAATTTTTTTTTTCTGTTTTTATCTTTTTTTTAAAATAATGTTACACTGACAGTTTTCTGATCCTGAGGTTTTTCCTTAATCCAGGGTAATTGAAAGGATACTACCAGTGCATCCACTATCTCTAGCTCCTTCTTTTAATATCCTTGGATGCATCCCATCTTGCCTGGTGATTGTATGATCTTTAGCCCTACTACTTTCCCTGTCACTCCCCCCCCCCCCCCCCCCTTAATGATTTAGTAATTTTGAAATGCTGTTAGTGTCTTCTACTGTAGAGACTGATGCAATGTATTTTCTCAACTCCTATGCCATTTCTTGGTTCTCCATTATTATATGTCAGTCTTGTTCTCAAAAGGGCCTGTGTTCCTTGGGCCTCTTTCCTTTTCATATGTTTTTAAGCAAGTTCTCACTATCTGTCTGGATGTTACATTCAAATTTCCCCTAAATTTATCATCTTTCTTTTTGAATGTTTTAAAAACTTTCCCAATCCTCTTTCTTACTACTAAATCTTTGCACATTTGTATACTTTCTCTTTCAGTTTGATGCTATTATTAACTTGCTTAATTAACCCTGATTGGCTTATCCCTTTCCTACAGTTCTCCTTTCTCACTGGGATTTATCTTTGCTGTGGATCATTAACTATTTTCTTAAATGTCTGCTTTTGCCCTTCAATCCTCTGATACTAAACCCCTTTCCCAGTTACTCCTGTCTATTGGCAAATAGGGGTCTGAAGTTATACTTGCCCTCCTCCTTTTTATGCTAAAGCCCTCATCTTTTAAAGAGAACCATTCTGAATCTTAAAGTGTGGAATTGCTCCTTAGTTACCTGGCAGAATTAATAATGGGGAAAATGTCAGCTTACAGGAAATGGAGAGGTTTGAGATCTTAAATAACTTTTAAAAGGATGTCTGTCGCGAGAAGCAAACAGAGGTGAAGTTGGTGAATCCTTGTAAGCTAATGTGTTAACCATTTTTGAAGGAGCAGATTGCTGCATCCTTGATTTGTGATCCCTTGTACTCACGACTTAATTATTTTTCTCAGATCAGTCGAATTGAGTACATTCATTCCAAAAACTTCATCCATCGTGACGTTAAACCAGACAACTTCCTCATGGGCTTGGGCAAGAAGGGCAATCTGGTTTATATCATTGACTTTGGCTTGGCCAAGAAGTACCGTGATGCACGGACTCACCAACATATCCCATACCGGGAAAACAAGAATCTGACCGGCACAGCGCGATATGCCTCCATCAACACACATCTGGGCATCGGTGAGCAAGTGGTCACTCTGACCAAAGTAGTACCTACTGAAGAAAGGGCACTTGAGGGCTCCTAAGAATTGGAAAAACTAGCAGGAGAGAATGGTTGTTTGGATTGTGGGGTGCTGGTGGCGGTGTGGGAAGCAGGGATGTCAGTGTGTATGGACTGAGGATCTAGCAAGCCAGATTGCCTAACAGGGCTTCTGTCAGCACAAGAGAAAATTTACTCTAGAAATGTTTTGACATTTGGAATTGAGAGATGCCTTTTCACAAATAAATGGGGTGGTGTTTTCAACATAATCCCTTTTAATGCCACTGCTAGTTATTCTAAGTAAATCTTGGCTCCTGACTCTTTTAAATAACAAAAAATCTCCACAGAACAAAGTCGCCGTGATGACCTGGAGTCACTGGGTTACGTCCTGATGTATTTTAACTTGGGCTCGTTGCCATGGCAGGGACTCAAAGCAGCAACAAAACGGCAGAAGTACGAGCGCATCAGTGAGAAAAAGATGTCAACTCCAATTGAAGTGCTGTGCAAGAGCTATCCATGTGAGTTCCTCTGGTTCCTGTTCAAAGTGGTTGCAACTGTTTGATTATGTAGGGATGGTACCGAGTTCTAAGATCCACGTGGATTATTTCTCTTGTGGCCCTGTCCTTTCCTAATGACATGGACTTCAGTGTTCCTCTAATTCTATGGCTAAACTGCTGTCCTTTTGCAGTAGAAGTTAGATGGTGAGGTAGTCAAACAAGAAAAAACATTGTTCACAAACCTAGTTGTGTCCTTATTCTGTCATTGTCTGTCTGAAATTTGCGGTATGGTCACTGAGCAGTGGTCTCACTCACGTGATCTGTGTGTCTGTGCACACTCCCAATATTCTGGCATTGCCTCCTCCTGCATCCTTGCTCCCACCAGTGTCCCAACATGGCTTCTCCACTTCCACATTGCATATGAGTCATTTGTGCCTCCAGCCTAGTGGCTCTGGATGCTGCATAATGGAGTCGATGCTTTGATGCATTTAACATAGTACAGAAGTAATGTTGATAAACCCACACTGGTTCCAAGGTTGCGCACAAATGTAAACTTCTCTTTTGAGGAGATACAGAGGGGCCTCGCAGCACTTTCCCACAGGCTCCTATCCCTCTGTTATTCTGCACCACCTACATTATGTCTAGAGTAACTTTTATATTTCAAGTTGTCTGGCTATTAAGACCTGCTGCTGAGCTGTTCGATAGATGGCCCACCCTGGCAGAGACTTTTTACTGTGATGCCAATTTTGCCAGTTCACTGAATTTAATACCAAATCTGCTGTAAGGGAGTCAGCCACTTTTCACCTAATGTGATTCTGCTGAACATAAGACAGAATGACGTTGTCTGTTGTCTTATGACTAACTTCTCATTCAGTCTTGGATTGTACAATTGAAGTTGCATAAAATTCCCGGAGTCCATCACTGACATTGCAAAACTGTTGCTGAGCTGACATGGAGCCCCCTGACCAGTGTACTGTCATTCTGGTAGATAGTGTTTCTTTTCATGTCAACCATGCCTCAGTTTGCTTTTAAATAGACAGTTAGCTAGTTTCAAATATCCTGATGTATAGTACAGCTATAGGTGCATCTTTTTAAATTAGGTTAGATTTTTTAAAAATATGTCATTTTGTGAAGTGTTATAATAAAATTGCAGGGTCTGACTCTGGCCGAGCAAGTTTCTGAATTGGAATAGATTAGATTAGCTTCCCTACAGTGTGGAAACAGGCCCTTTGGCCCCTCAAGTCAACACCGACTCTCTGAAGAGTAACCCACCTAGATCCATTCCCCTCTGACTAATGCACCTAACAACATTATGGGCAATTTAGCATGGCCAATTCACCTGACCTGCACGTCTTTGGACTATGGGAGGAAACTGGAGCACCCGGAGGAAACCCATTCAGACACGGGAGAATGTGCAAACTCCACACAAGCAGTCACCCGAGGCTGGAATCGCACCTGGGACCCTGGTGCTGTGAGGTGGCAGTGTTAACTACTGAGCCACCATTCCACCCTAAATTGCCCTTTCACTGGCCCCTTGCATTGATATGGAGCAGTTCCAAGTAAATACAGTTTATAAAGCATACAGACGCATTTAAACTCCGTTGGTTTTAAACGTTGCAGCTGTAAGACCATGAGCATATGAATTAGGAGTAGGCCATTCAGCCCTTGAGTCTATTCTCCGCTTGGTAAGATAATCCCTGATTTGCATGGGATTGAAGTTCCTGGCAACTCTACTACATTTGATTCCTTTCTTGATCAAGAATGTATCCAACTTTGGCTTTTTAAAAAAAAATTCAAAGATACAGCCTTCACTGGTCTCTGTGGCAGAGAATTCCACAGATGAGTAACCATCTGATAGGGGGATTAAAAAAACTCTATTCATCATCTTAAAGATGAGTTTCCTTCACTTTTAAACTGTCCCCCAGTCTTGGTCATTCCCATTTTTTAAAAAAAAAGCATCCTTTAAATAACCATCCTTTCCTATCCCCTCAAAATCACGTGTTTCAAAATTACATTTACTAACTTAAGTCTTTTTCAGAGCCTTTCCTAGCTTATGTTCTCTTTTTAAAGAAATCAGAATTGGTTGAAAATTCTGTGAAAGATAATTGAGGATTAAGTTGTTGTTTCTTCCTGCTAATTAAAATTTGTCTCGATTTCTGTGCTGCTGCTTTATTTCCAATTCCTCACCTTGCAAAGTCGCAATTCCTGCTCTGTCCGGTTTGTTGTTCCCTTTCCAGATCCCCTTAAATGGGTAGTTCCTTAAGTCTGTCTTACATTGCTTGACTTTTTGTTTTGTTCAGTTGTTGGTTTTCAGTTGAAATAAATTGTTATACACTTTCGGAATAAATGGAAGAGAACTTAGGAGCTTGTGTGCAGTTTTCTTGCCTCAATATGCCCCTCCTTTTCCCTCCTGCCTGCTCTATTATTGCTTGTCATCTCTTTTATATCATGTTTATAAATGTGCTTTTCTCAGTATTTCTCAGCTAATTGGTCTGTGTTGCTGTGATCCTAATCTTTTTATTTTCCCTCGTCCCTCTTCCCCTTAGCTGAATTTTCTACCTACCTGAACTTCTGTCGCTCCTTGCGTTTTGATGACAAGCCCGATTACTCGTACCTACGACAACTTTTCAGGAACTTATTCCACCGACAGGGCTTCTCATACGACTACGTCTTTGATTGGAACATGCTGAAGTTTGTAAGTGCAGGCGTGTTAAACTTGTAAAATTTGGTGCTGGAAGCAGGATTTTATTTCCCCACCTTCTCAAATATTTTCCTTTAAATTACCACCATCAGAGTGTGCTTCCATGTTGCAACATCTCACTTCTCAGACTTTTAGGCGTTTGTTTTGCGTGCAACTCCAATTACTCACCAAGTGAGAAAATAAAATTACATTGCACTGATCGCATCCTTCAGGCGTCTCTGCTTGACCATGTCAGCTGTGGTTTGGGCAGCACACTGGCCTTGGAGATTGAGTTCAAAATCTAGATCCAGAGATCAGATGTACTGAGAGGGTGCAGTACTGTCTGAAGTGCAGCTTTACCTATTAGACTTTAAACTAAACTCCGGTGTGAAGATTGCAAAGATTCTCTGTGGAGTCCTGGCCAACTTAACTGACATCGCACATGCTTTTTTAAAAAAAAAGGTCTAATCTTGATATTGTAGGACCATGCTGACTGCAATTTGTTGGTGCTGTCAAGTGCCTTGGATGTTCCACAGGTGTGAGGCATTCCACAAGTGCAGCTCTTTCTTTAGCTAAGTTTTTGAAGTACTGCAGTTCACATAAATAAGCAAATGGAAAAACTTTGTCACTTAAGCAGCAAATATATAAACTGCCTGGGTCTCTTTGAACATCAATTCAATGCAGTCCATTTTTTTTCATTTCTCAGGGCATTGATTCTTTGTGATCCAAATGAGGCTAGACTCATTTTCCACCCCAAACAGACCCCTGAGTAGCTCATTCTTGTTAGTCACTGGCAACCAATTTGTGCTGTTTATTTTTAGTTAATCTGGCATGTCATATGTCTGAGTAGTTGCAGCATGAAATTCTTTATTTGCCTCTCCTTATTCAAAGGATTTGTTTTTTAACCTCGTGCCAGTTTATTGCGAAATGGTTTTCCTGTCAAGTATTGCCACTCCTGCAGCATAGGAAACATTTTAACTTCTTTTTTCCTGGTCTTGCCTTGCATGCCTTTTTACCCTCCTTTTTTTTAAATAAGAGTTCCCACTGAACTGTCCAGTTTTAATTCTCCCACTAATGGCTTTAACTCTCTTCTCCCCCCCCCCCCCCACCTTACATCAGCCACATATTTGACCATAAGTGCATGGTTCCAGGGACCAGATTAGCACAGCCCAAAGGATATCTGGTTCTTCCAGGAGCTGGGCCCTGATGTTCGCCGGGCTGAGTGGTGGTGGTTAAACGGAAAGAACTGTGGTATTATCCAGTTCTATTTTGGTGCAGAGGGAATTAATTACTAAAGATCCCAAGATCAGTGTGTACCTGAACAGTCTTGATGTGGAAGGCACTGTGGCCACTGCTTTTGATGAGAGATTTGAGTGAATTGGTTGTTTAAAACCCATCTGCCAAAGCGCTTGACTTGGATTTTGCAGTCAGCTAGAATCGCCCCACATTTCCTATTTAGCTATCCCCATTTTATGATACTTTTAATTTCCTTAATCCCTCCTTCCTTCTGACTCGTAACCACCAAACAAATGGTGGAGTTGCTCTGGGATGAGCTTACTGACACCACCTTCCCTGATTTACAGGGTGCTGGGCGGACTCCAGAGGAAAGTGAGCGCGAGCGCAGAGATCACGAACGGGAAGAGCGTGTAGTACAGACCCGCAGTTCGGCAACGAGAGCCCTCCCACCGGGAACGGGGGCTGGGGCAGTGGGTAACCGGTTACGGAACGGACAAGATGCAGTGCTGCCCACTCAGGCGACAAGAGCACAGCAGTCTGGTCAGTGTTCTCTTAATTCACTTCTACAACAATATTACGGGCTGCTTTTTAAAGACGTTATAGGTTTAGATATTCAGACCCTCCCACATAGTTGGTTGAATCATCTGAAAACAGCATAATATAGTTGAAAGCACTATTGCAGTAGATAAGGGGAGGCCATGGCCTGGTGGTATGAAGTTCTGGGGACCTGGGTTCGAATCCTGCCAAGACAGATGGAGGAATTTGAATTCAATAAAAATCTGGAATGCATGGTCTGATGATCATGAATCCATTGCTGATTGACAGGGAAAACCCATCTGGTTCACTAATGTCCTTTTTTAAGGAAGGAAACTGCCACCCTTACCTAGTCGGGCTTACATGTGAGTCCTGACCCACAGCAATGTGTTGACTCTTAACTGCCCTCTGGTAATTTTAAGGATGGACAACAAATTCTGGCCTACCTAGAGGCACCCTCATCCCATGACTGATTTTAAAAACTTCAAGAACATGCATATTAAGAGCAAAGGTTGGCCATTTGACCCCTCACGCCAGTTGTATTTAATCCTGATTGTGGCTTCGGCTTCACTTTCCACCTACTCTATCTCCTTTTGTGCTCTTATTTGTCAAGAATGTATCCTCAAATATTCAGCCCTGCTCCACTGCTCTCTGGGTAACACTTCTCCAGATTCTCAACTTGTTGAGCGGACATTTTTTCTTCACCTCCACCTTAAAGGAAAACACTCTTTTTTGCAAGTGTCATTCAGGGATACTGTTCTAAGGGAGGTACAGTACCACTGGGTTCATCAAAACTCTGATAAGGGCAGGTGATACTATAAGTGATGCAGTGGTTGGTCCTCAATGCGTCATAGAGATAATCAGCACGGAAACAGACCTTTTTGGTCCAATTCGTCCATGCTGACCAGATATTCTAATCTGCTCTAGTCCCATTTGCCAGCCCATATGCCTCCTAAACCATTCCTATTCCTATGTCCATCCAGATGCCTCTTCAATGCTGTAATTGTTCCAGGCTCCTTCACTTCCTCTGGCAGCTCATTCTATACAAGCACCACCCTCTGTGTGAAAACGTTGCCCTTGGGTCCGACAGGTTTAATTAGAAGCACTAGCTTTCAGAATGCTGATCCTTCGCATCACCTGATGAAGGAAAGCTAGTGCTTCCAATTAAATCTGTTGGACTATAACCTGGTGTTCTGTGATTTTAATTTTGTACACCCCAGTCCAACACTGGCATCTCCAAATCATGCCCTTAGGTCCCTTTTATATCTTTCCCCTCTCACCCTAAGCCTATGCCCTCTAGTTCTCAACTCCCCCATCCCTGAGAAAAGACCTTGTCCATTTACCCTATTCATGCCCCTCAGGATTTTATAAGCCTCTATAAGGTCACCCCTCGGCCTCCAACACTCCAGGGAAAACAGCCCCAATCTATCCAGGGGTCTCCTTGTAGCTCAAACCCTCCAATCCTGGTAACATCCTTGTAAATCTTTTCTGAACCCTTTCAAGTTTCACAGCATCCTTCCACATGATTGTAATGTTCAATATTTATCCCCTCAACCACGGTAATTAATTATATCAACATATTGTTCCAGACATCATTCAGTCCTACATATTTTTATATTGCAAACAAAAAATTGATCGGTAAGTAACTGAGCTCATGGTGGACGCTATTTATATTAAGATACTTACTTCATCAAATACACTTGAACAGACCTAAGTATCCATAGCCTTGTAGGCAAAGAAATGCTGATTTCCACTACCTTGTGAGGTAATACTTGAGTTTATTCCTGAATGGCCCAGCTCCAAATTTGAAATAGTGCCTCTATAGTTCTAGATTCCCCACTTTGAGCAAGCATTTTTTTCAGCTGATTTAAATTTTTCCATCATTTTTAAACATTTCAATTGGACAACTCTTTAATCTTCCAAACTCAAGGGAATGCATAAACTGGAGTGGTAATCTGTCCTCCTTATTCATGCAAAGCATACAGATGAAGCACAAAATGAGCAGCACACTATAAATATATTTACTATTAAAGATCAATGAACAAGTGGCAGGATCAATTCTACCAATTTCTCTCAATCCTGAAGATTTCAACTGAGTTAATTCTCCTACAAAGAAAGTCAGTCAAAACTTCCATTACATTCATTTAACATTCCTAATCATTGGGAAAGAGAATCGCTCACTTTTATCTGCAGTAGCCAAAACTATTAGTTGACAAAAGGATTATTCCAAGGGAAACCACACCAAACATTAAGGCAATGTACATTTTAATAATTACAGGGTGAAGAGAAATGCTATGTTGCTCCAGTTTTATTATAGTTATATCGTGTCAGTGTCCACACCACCATTTCTGTTCCACTGATCCAAACCATAAATTGTTTAATAAAGATATCACTACAGTCAGCATAGTCGTTTCCTACAAAGTGCTATAGAATGATGCTGAATATGCAGGTGCATATGAGCACTCTTATAAAAGACAAAGAAACCACTACTTTTTGCTTTATAATTTATTTTTCTAAACACAAATACATTAACAAACAGCATACAAACAGAGGTATCAGTGATTGAAATGGTGCATGAGCTGCAATAGTACATGGTGCTCAGAGGCAGTTTGAGCCTCAACAATGGAATGATTTCTTCACACTTAAACTTTTCATTCATTATAAGTTTGTTTTAAACAAGTGCGTGTTTCTAGCTGTCTGAGCAACTTTATCGATATTACAATTTCACTTTTCGGGCTGGCAAGAGATCAGGAAAGCAAATGTGGCCTTTGGAAACTTTGGACTTGGGAAGGCAGCCGATTCCATGTCGATAATGTCTCATGTTCCACTATTAAGGTTACAGAATAACGTATTTCACACAAACTGGCTTCAAAATGAGCAATGGTCTGTTTTTAAAAAAAAAAATACACACCCTAACCTTGGACCAGTGAACAGTGGGTTGTGGCTGCCATGTTTGATGGAAGTTATCAAACAAGTGTACATATGAGGCTTGCGTACTGATGATACAAACCTCTGTCACCTCTCCGGATTCCAAAATACTATTACTTATGAAAACCAAAATTGTAATCCTTTTTAAGCCCATAAAACTGGCAGGCCAAATGAGGAAATACAATAGGTTAGCTAGTCAACAACCAGTTAACATTGGGCCCTGGCACAAAGTCCTCCAACTGCACTTCATTAAGTATGGTTATTTAAAAAAATAAATCAAACGAAGCTTCAGACAAACTTCCAAACATCAAATGTTCAAAGGCACTGCCAAGCATGCTCCATTAGTTCTTTGTCCAGTTGGAAAACAAAAGTAATCAGCAACTCTTGCAACTGAGAGATTGTCGTACTGTAGTAAATCAAAACTGCTTAGTAAACTGGTTCGAAGTGTTCTGTTAAGAAAACGCTATATGTTTGGTGGTGGTAAAATGTTAGAGACAAACAAGCCATGCAGTTCTGTGTGAATAACAAACTGCTGAGGTCGAGAAGAAACCTTACCCACATTTTGATCAAAATCTAAAAGCAAATTTCAGATAACTATCCAAAAAACATTTTGTACATATTGTTAACACCCTTCGTATTTAACTCAATTTCTAAAAACAATTTTGCTTGCCAAAAGGTTTATGCTTCTCTTGTTTTGAGAAGAATGAGAAGTCAAGAAGCACCACAGTTCTACAAGAGCACAACTTTCAATCGGAGCAATTTTAAACAACACCATGGAGCCTTATCAATGCAAGGGCACTTTTACTGTTTCAATCAAAAGCTGGCTTGACCTAAGATCACTGACTCGAGCAGCATCAGGATAGTAACCATTGGGGTTCAGAGTGATTCAGGCACACAATAACAACAGTTAATGTCATCCAGTTTTAACAACATGGTGAGCCAGTGATTCCAAAAAATGGAAGGTCCCTCAGCTGTTGGTAAAATAGAACTACAGTTGGGAAGCAGCTCTTAATTGAGCTAGGAGTTCCCACTTCTCTATCGGAGAGATCAGTTAGCACTTGCTAAACTATAGCATAAAATGTCTGTAGATTTTATGTACTCGAGGTTGTGTCATTGGGATTAAAAACCTGAGTGCAGCCCTTCTTCTCTTCCTCCCTCATGCTTGCTGTCAGCTCTTACTGGTGTTGAAGGTTCCACTTGTGTGCACGGTCCCCTTAGCTTGTACTTTGAGTGCTTATGAAAAGACCATGTGGTAGATTCTTTTTGATTGCATAGGAAAGGACAGGAAATAGATTTGTTGATCAGGCCATTTAAAGTGAATGTAGAAAGCTTAGTTCTGTGGGGAGTTCTGAAACAGAGCATTTTTGTGTTTTGAAAAGCACTGTATATAACAACCATGAAGTGGCCTCGAAGCTTTCCTCTTGGCTGTCGGCTCAGTACCACTTCGACCTTGCAGGATCAGCCAAGCTGAACATTCCAGTTAAACAATCTCAATCGTTGTCTGGTTGCAAAACGGGAAACCTTTTTTTTTCCCCCTTCCTTATGTGACAAAAGATAGTTTAACAAAGTGCTTTTCTCTTCCTGTTGGTTGCAGCCAATACTTCGCCGAGACCAATCTCTCGGGCTGAGAGAGAGCGCAAAGTGAGCATGAGGTTACATCGAGGCGCTCCCGCTAACGTTTCTTCCTCTGATCTCACAGCACGGCAAGATGCTTCACGGATTTCAGCATCACAGGTAAGTGGGGTTGTCACTGTCCTTCATCTGTGTGTAATTCCCCCAGCCCCCTCTCCTGGCTTCTGTTTTTAATTGACTTTGCTGGATGGGAGGTGGAGTTTGGGAAAATTTTGAGAAATACACCGATTCAATATCAGTGTCCATCTTGAGTCTAGCACTTCCATCTGAGCCTATTAGAAGTACAGGCATTAGGGTATTATAGTTCTTTTACTGGGCAGGAGGCCTGGCTAAATGTAAAAGGGAATTTGATTTCCACCACAATTTGATTTGAATTGTTTATATCACTTTTTTTTAAAACGTCTGAAAAACTAACCAAGCTAGTAGCTTAATGTGACAAAATCCCAACTTTTGTACGTTCGTTTTCTTTAATAGGAAGCGTGCTATGCATGCACAATTAATCTTCCAGTCTCATGCTGACTAAAGCACCAAACATGTCACCACAGCAGCTAGCGATAAGACAATTAATATTGACCTATCTGATCTTTGTGCCTCGAAAGCTAGTTCAAGGTCTGAGTAGTATTAGAAGGAAGTCCTTGTAATACCCCTGCCTCTGAGCCAGAAGGTCCAGGTTCATGTCCCACTCTGGGGCTTGATGAACAAGGAAGACACATTCAATAAGTGGCCAAACTAGCTGAGTGTTGACCTTCAAATCCTTCCCATACGCGACAGTGACAGGCCTTTAAGAGTGGGAGACGTTCCTCGTCACCCACGAGATGAAAAGATCTACCATCCCTACCCATTGTTCCAAACTACACCAACAAGCTTAAAAGGTGCATGTTGATTGAGTGAACTGTAACAGCACTGTCAGAGAATCTGGGACTCTGGAGCTACCAAAAAGCTGTGTTGCAATTTTTATTGTTTTATAAAGGGTTGGCTATGTTGCTCTCATCATTAGTGTTGTTGACTTCCTCTGGACTCTGGTGTCATTTGGTGACTATGCTAATGGTTATCTCAGTTGGCTGGTTTGTGTTGCAGTGATGCCAACAGCACCAGTTCAGTTCCCACACTACTGTAGTGACCGTGAAGGCCCTGCCTTCTCTACCCTGCCTGAAGTGTGGTTTGTCTCTAGGTAAGCCACCACCAGACGTCTCTGTCTCCTTATTAAGAGAGCAGCTGTGTGGTCCTCTGGCATTCTAGTAACTTTACTAAGAGGTGACGGTGAGTGCTGGTGCCAATGAGTAAGTGGCCATCGCGGCTTGATCCTGTCCAGCAAGGAATAGCCACATTAACTCCTTGAAAAACCTTCGCCCGAGTGTATGGCTAATTGTAGCAGATCCATTGTTCTGGCCAAGTGAAAATGGTCCTATTCTGGAAACAAAATTAAGATCTGTCAAGGAGTCAGTTAAGGGGCAGAGTTTTTTAATAGCAGCAGCAAATACTTGCAAGTACTTGAGTCAGACAGCATCTGTGCAGAGGGCAGGAACTGTTAATGTTCTAGGTTAGTCACCTTTTTGTAACAACTAATAAGAGACATCAAGCCTTAACTCTTTCTCTCTGCAGATGCTGAATGTTTCCAGAATTTTATTTTCATTTCCAGCATCTGTAGTAACTGTGCTTCTGTTGCAATTTCATCCCCTTCAGGTGTGCACAAGTGTATTTTGTTTTGTAGTACGGAACATAATGTGAGTTAACCAGATGCCTAGATCTGTTTCATAACTATGTACATATTGTCAATGCCTGTGCGCTGAGACCTGGGTAGTCAATTGAAGTGCTACAGCTCTTTGCCGCCCTCTATTGGCCCATCCTAGAGTTGCTGTAATAAAAAGGCTGAAATTGTATCGCTGGACAACCTGACTGCTTTAACTCGGTATTGAATTGGATTGGGATGTGTGTATCCATTATTGCACATTTACACACATTGGCACATATGAGTACACAACTCCACTTTTTTCATTTCAAACTCTTGTTCTCCAGATGGAAAGTGTGCGCATTTTTATTGATGTTTGCGTGATCTCTGCTGCATGATGATCCGGTGAATACTGATGGATTGACGTCCCTCTATGACCAATTCCTTGGTCTCTGTGGCTACCATCTTGCAGCTGAAAGAGATTCCTTCCTTGATCAAAATCCAATAGCCCCATTGTTTCTAGTACAGTTCCTCAGGCAGTAAGAACTCGGCTTGCCTTCCTGTTCCTTCCCCCAACCAGGAAGTCAGTGATGGCCACTCCAAGTTCCGATGTTTATCTGCCCTAGATGTCACCAGAACTGGGCATTAAAATGTGACCCCTTTAACTCTTCATTTTCTGATGCCTTGTGTTGCTGGGGAGGGGAGGTATTCAGATATAAGTCACCGAGTAGAGAATGCAAAGTGACCTCAGTATCAAGTGGGCAGGATTCCAAACCTGTAGGTGAAGGTGGCAGCACTAAGCAATTGGGGGTGGGGAAAGGGGAGGAGGGGGTCACCTGGCTAGCACCAGTATGAGAGCAATGTTTTGTCACTCACTGATGAATTGACAGGCGATGCAAATTCCTGTTTATTGTTCGCTTCTCCATGGTCAGAGCTTTTATATTCCTTTTTCAAGAGGGTTGTTATTATTACACTCATGATCTGTTTACTTTCTTTACAGACCAGCATGCCCTTTGAACATCTGGCAAAGTGACTAGTGTCCCTCGACCAGCAGGTAGTTTGGTGAGTGGCCATAACCTACCCTGTTAAGTTTATTTTTTTTCTTTTTTGTGTGGAATGAGTGTCCCTGGCAAGGTTGGTCCTTGTCCATCCCTTGTTGCCCATCACCTGGTTGGTTCTGCAGTCTGAGTGCAGTCACAAGTCACTGCTGAGACCAGACCAGGTAAGTACAGATTTCCTTGCCTTAAAGGGCATTAGTGAAGCAGGTGGATTTTCACAGCAATCGGCAGTGGTAACAATGTGACCATCCAGCTTTTTAATTCCAGCTATTTATTGAACTCCAAGTTTCATCACGTGCCCTGGGAGGAGTCAAACTCATTCCCAAAAAATCAGCTTGGATTCTGGATTATTGGTTGAGTAACATTACCACTCCATCACTGCCTTCCCTACCTATACTGTGTCTCTGTCCAAGTTACGTAAGGAGTTTCCATCATTTAGTTTAAAGAAACTTGTGCTGATGGCTTAACTTGGTATAGTATCAAATAATGAGCAGATTTTACGGGGAAGCTAGAGAAGTATATGGGTGAAAGAAATAGAAGATTGAGAATATGGTAAGACTAAATGGAGTTGGAGGTTTTTTTTTTTTTGGAGCAGTTTGACAGAAAGGTCTGTGCTGTGACCTCTTGGGGACAAATTGCATATTTTCAAGTTTATATTTGGTGTTGCACTGAAAATCCTAAGGTACAACATATTGGAGGTTTTTGTCCACCGCACTGATAACTGCTGTTAGTAAGCTATTCACGTTGGAAGGTTTCGGATTTAATCTTTTGTCCTGCACCAAAGGAGCCTGGTACACTTGGATAATTTAAAAGACATCTGGATGGGTATATGAATACGAAGGGTTTAGAGGGATCTGGGCCAAATGGGACTGATTTAATTTAGGTATCTGGTTGGCATAGACAAATTGAACTGAAGGGTCTGTTTCAGTGCTGTACATCTGACTCTCCTGATATGTAACTGCAAGTACTTGTTCCTTGCTATCTGATGTCCAATTCCAGATGTGGTTAGGACTTCCTTTTAGCAATGCAGACCCTTCAGCCTCTTGATCTGTGACCTAATTCCATCTTTGACTCATATTCCTTCATATCTTTGATTAAGAGGAACCTGCCAAACTTCAGTTTAAAATGAGCAATAAATGTAGCATCTTTTCCTAGTGAGTTTTGAGAAGACCTGTAGTTCAGATTGACGTTCTGGATGTAGGTTTGCTCGCTGAGCTAGAACGTTCATTTTCAGATGTTTCATCACCATGCTGGGTAACATCTTCAGTGAGCCTCCAGACGAAGCACTGCTGAGGGTTACCCACACATATAAATAGAAAGCAGGAATAGAAAGCTGATGATTCCTGCTTTCTATTTATATGTGTGGGTAACCCTCAGCAGTGCTTCGTCTGGAGGCTCACTGAAGATGTTACCTGGTATGGTGATGAAATGATGGAAATGAACCTTCCAGCTCAGTGAGCAAGCCTACATCCAGAACATCAGTTGCCGTTTGCTGGAAAGATTTCAGACAATCTTTGTATTGGTTATATTTTGAGAAGGTTTGCTAAGTGCAAGTTATTTAAAGTGCATTGACCCATTAGCTTGGAAGTTCCTCTTCCCCCTTTAAGCTTTAGCAGGTATATATCATCTCAAATAATATGGTGTATTGTGTTAAATTCTAATGTTTACAGGCTGTATATAATCTGAACTTCCTTCTTGCCTCTTCACTTGGAAGTGTGGGTTTCTTGCTGAAATATTATTTTTAGTGAGTGTTGACTGTTGCACTTACCATATGACCAAGACTGGGGAGGGGGTTTAGAGTGAACTAATCTTCTAAGTCTTTGCTTGAGATTAAGGCTACCTTTGCTGCTCTATTACTGCTTGCCAAAGAAAGCACTGGTACAGCTGCTCCCATCTCCATTGATGTTCTGTCTCATGTGGTCTCTCATGCCAACTGTCAGTGAAGGGCTGTGTAGGGAATTGCAGGGAAAGGACTCTTCAGCATGAGGTAGTGGTTACACCCAAGTTCTTCTTTGAGCACTGAAGCCTCCAGGACTGGAAGTGGAGACATGATCCTCCCCTACACCTCCATTAGTGGTTGCCAGGCCCTGATTAGTTTTTAGGCAAAAGTGAGGACTGCAGATGCTGGAGATCAGAGTCTTGATTAGAGTGGTGCTGGGAAAGCGCAGCAGGTCAGGCAGCATCCGAGGAGCAGGAAAATCGATGTTTCGGGCAAGAAGGGCTTTTGTCTGAAACGTTGCTTCTTTAAAAAAATTTTATAAATTTTTTTAACCCCTGTTCCTCTGATGCTGCCTGACCTGCTGTGCTTTTCCAGCACCACTCTAATCTAGCCCTTGATTAGTTTTTGTTTTTCCACTTACTAGCATCACTAAAGTATACCAGCCATTTACAGAGGGCTTTAGCTCCCTGAGTGACCTCGCAGTGATAATGCAGAACTAGTGCTTGCTGGGTGTAACTCTGTTCACACTCTGCTAATTGAGAAGGAGTCAAGAGCTAGGCAGAAGACCATAAAATAGCTGTGTGAATGTTAGATATGGGGAGTAGAATTTATGGAATGGTCTTTCAATGTGACGATAAGATTAGAGACTATATCTGCGAATGATGTTAACGCTGTGTTTCTCTGCAGCTGCTGCCTGACCTGAATTTTTTTTTTTCCAGCCTTACTTTATTTTGTTCTTATCCCAGATGACAGAGGTTTGAATGATGCTTTTGGGGGTGCGCTTTGATCGGGATGGTGTTTGAGTAACACTGAACTTGCTTTCTCCTGCCATCCAGATTCCTTCGCTGACTTCTGCCAATGACGGAGCGACTTCTCCAACATTGACCACTGCGATGGAGCCTTCAGGGAGGATATCAGAACAGGGCTCGTATTCACCCACTCTTTTATTTGTGCGAGAATAGAGGACGAAACTCCTCCGTCTCAGTCTGAGCACGCTTTCAGTGATCTTGTGTCAATCACCTCAGATTTATTATATACTTTTTTTCCCCCCCAACTCCCCGTTTGCTTGGAAGTTTTCTTTTCTTTTGGAAGAAAACCCAGATTTAACTTCTCCTCTGTTCTGGAAAGAAGTTCTGCCTCCCACCCTCCAAACAGTCAACGCCTTTGAGCTTCCCACCTGTCAGTTATAAATAAGCTGCCTATCTATTTCTTCCCCAAACTACTCCTTTCAAACACCGCCCTCCCTCCCCTTCTGAGTGTGTGTTCACCTCCTGCGGTACAGTTAATGGTAGGAGGTGAAGGAAAGAGAAAACAAGTCATTTTTATTTTTTGAAAAAATGATGTTGACTAGCTCCTTTCTGGACACACAGTAGCCTTTGTGCTGGTGATGCCAAGTCTGGTCATTTTCATACACTTAACACCCCCCCCCCCCCCAAACCACATCCATTTAGCGACCTATCCCAGAAGCAGCTTAGCCATCAATGCCTCGTACTGCAATTGTGGGCCACTGTGGTCAAAGCGGTGATGAAATTGTTCCTTTCAGATAACCGCATTGGGATTCATGTATATAAAGGATTTGTTTTCAGCCATCTAACCCTCCTGTGTTCAAGAAAAAAAATTTCAATCTCCTTTTTTCCATAATCCTGTAATACAGAAATTAATATCATTTAGTCTTTTATCTGTATGCAAGGTGACTAGACCTTTGCATTTTAAACTCTTGCATATATTTTTTTAAAAAAGCAGTCTGATTTTCTTTTTTAAAAAAGCACTATTCCTGTGAAGGGATTGGGGGAAATCTCTCAGCAAACACTCATTAAAGAGTGAGAGTCCAATCACATCTGCTTGTCCTCTTGTGTCAACTATATATATTTTATATATATGTGTGTGTATGTATTATAGTATATATAGTGTTGACAAAACCAGTGGCATGGAACCGCCTTGGCTGCTAATTTCTGAAGAATGTATATATTTATTTTGTCGGGTTTTTTTAAGCTTTATAGTGTTCCGTTTGTCGTGTTTCCTTTTAAAAAGGAAGGTAAATTTTCAGGGGTGGGGCTGGGTGTGCAGGAAAATCTGGATGAGGGTATTTTAATCCAGGTATAACATTTCAGTGCCACATTCCTGTTTGCCAACCCCACCTATTGATCTACGCAGGTTTTAAGGATGGCAAACTGGCACTCTATATTAATGTTTATTAATGTTTTTTTTTAGTAAATCGTGAATTTGATTTTTTTTTCCTCTCAAACATCATGGTCATTTCCTCTGACTGCTTCTCTCTGCTGGTGTTGGGTGGATGTGGGGTCTCTACTTGGCTACGTAAAGGGAGTATCTGAGTGCTTCTGAACTGCACAAAATCTGAAAGACTGCTTTGTAGTGAGAGAAATTTTAAATAGAACTCCCTTTTGTTTTTAGATGTCAGATAGCTAATCCCCCCCACCACTGGTAACCCAGCAGCTCTAAGGACCATTCTCCTATCCCTCAAAACCAGGTACAAGCAAACGGTGGCACCATTCGGGGGTATTTGTTAAAGGAAAATGGAAGGGAAGACTGCAGCAGGGCACTGTCAAGCTCTTAAGGCTAATTATCTAAGTTTGCGGTAATACTTTGGTCTGTTAATGCAGTGTTAGCTGCTTGGATTCCTTTCACTGCTCCAGATTGGTTCCAAATGGTCAGACCCTGATCTAAGGGTGGACTGCTCCCCAGATCCCATGCTTGTTAATATTCAGCAGTATTGCCTCATTCTTTTCCCACATTGTGCAACCGTGCTTTATAAGCCACTTTTCGCTGATCAGAAATACTGTGTTGAAGCTTATGAATATTTTTGTGGGAGGGAGTGGATAGTATAGGGGTGGGTGCCAGTGGGGAGGAAGCACTTGCCAGCATACCTGCCAAAGCATCAGCCCGTCGAACCTTTCTGGTGAGATAGTGCAGAGATGACTGCTTCGAGCAAGATCCTAAGTGGTCAGAGGAAAGAAATCATTGTGCTGAATTATTTGTCGGCTTTAGCGTGTTGATGTGTTTACAATTTTTTTATTTTAACTTTATAACTAGACCCAGGCAATTGCTAAAGGGGATGTTTCCGATGCAGGTGTAAATGTGTGAATAACTATTGTGTATGTGTGCACTGTGCGTGTGTCTTTTTCCTAAAGGTGTTCAGTGAAATTCTTGCAAATTCAGCAGCCAGAAACGCGAAGGGAAGCTCAGCCAAACCTCTAGGCTCCCTTGGGACTTTATGCCCAGTTGAGTAAGGCTCGAGATACGCTTTTTTTTTTGTTCCCAAGCACCAAGAGATGTGGGAGGTGGGATATGTGCCTCAAATGTTGTCTTTCAAAAGATGTTCCTGTGGACATAGATTGGTGCTACTACCTCTTGTATCAAGGAATTGGTAAGATTTCCAGAACCCCTTCCAAATTATTGGTGTATCCATGATCCCACAGAATGGGGTAAAAAGGGAGGAGATTGATCTGAGGAAATGGGTCAGACATTTTGAATATAAGCGAAGTAAAATGTGACCCTTCCCTAGTTTGCAAATCAATTGCACACCTGCTTAAGTTTTGACAGACCTCTTCTAGGCATGGGCAACGACTGTGACAGGGGACCTATCTTAGGAATTTACTCTGAACGTAGCACTAGAATTCAGTTCCCTCATGTAGTGACCTCTTCTGAAAGGGGAGGTGGGGAAGAACAACAGAGCTAAAGACATTTTCTTTTTTTTATTCTTCCACCAACTCCCAAGAAATCTTTTTCCAGTGTCGACATTTATTGGACTTTATACAAACCTGGGACGGAGGGTTTCTTTCTTCCCCAACCCCTCTTGGAATGTCGGGGGATGTTGCTTCAGAGTATGGGAGTCAGGGGTGTCTGCCCATTGTGTATCAGGAACTGGTGTCTGAAACATTGGAGCCAAACATGGGTGGGTCCATTTGTAATGCTTATCAGTTTGGAAGCAGCAAATAATTTATTGCCCCCTCCAAGGTACCTCCCTTCAGAATTCGCACTCATTAGTTGACACCTGGTAACATTTTATCCCACAGTGAAAGTATAGAATAGCATTTCATTTTTTCCTCCTGTACTATAAACTTGAATATCACCTTTTTTTTTGAGATATTAACTGTGCACCAATGCTAACATGCCCTTTGACTCTTTCGGTTTTATATTTAATACACACGATTCTTAAGTTATTTTCCCATGGATTTTTTTAACATTGGTATTTCATAAATAACTTTTGAGATTTTTTTGTATTTGTGTAAATAGCAAGTTTTTTTGATTGTAAAGTGAAAACTGTTGCTTTAGTACTGACGTCGAACAGTGTAACATAGTTTTAATTTGTGCAAAAAGAAGGGGTGGATAATCGGGGAGGGCAGTGTCAAACAGTCAGCATATCCTTTCGTAAATAATGTGGACTATAAACTAGGTTGTCCATCTGAATGGTGTCCCTTCGCTAAGAAGGGTGGTGTTTTAATCCAAACCAGGACTTTGGGTGAAGTTCTCTCCCTACAGAATGACTGACTGGATAATGCTGTGTTTTTATGCTGTTTTGCATTTTAAAACTCTGCTGTCTTTTTTTTTTGTTTTTCATTTTGAATACTGTATCTAAATACAGCCTGGAGATGGAGGTTCCAGGTCTGAAATTTTAAATGGAGCTTTTTGTCAGCTATGAGCAGTCATTCCTGTCGCTTAACTGCTTGACACTAAAAGGAGGAAGACCAGTCCTTATTTAATGGTTGCCGGAAGTTTGAGAACAAAACAAAGTCGCATTGAAAAGCAGACCTCGTTTTTTCAAAGTGGCGGCTGCTGCTGTCTTACTGTTCAATATTGCTGAGGATTGGCACCACGCACGGTGTCATTCATGTATTGGGTGCCAGCATATGTCCAGTCGAACATAATTGCAAAACATGCCCCCTCTCCTGTTGTATATTGTATTTATTGCACACTATCTTATGAATGTATGTGCGTGTGTGTTTTATTTTGGCTATTGACAAGATTTGGGAGGGAAGGGGCTATTTTGGCAATTAGTGGCCTTAGACTTCTAGCTCAGTTCAGTTGCTTTCACTCCAGTTTCAGTCCGTATGAAGAATGTGGTGGTTGTTGCTTTTGTCTGACCTGATCCGAGGAGGCAACACAGCATAACCTTATGGGTTTCAGCTCCAGAAACCCATCAGTGATTTTTTTTTAAATGAAGAAATCCTTGACGTGTTTACATGATACTGACTGCTATTGGCGGTGAGACGAACACATTTTGTGTGTGGGGGGGTGGGTTGGTAGAGGAGGTAAATGTTTTCAATAAAATAAGAAGTGGGGATCTCTCGTAACTTGACCGTTGTGTTGCCGCTGATAATGTCTAGGTTTCTCTGTCTGTGTTATTTGGGGATTGTGGCTCTCTCTCTCTCGATGCTCGCTCTCTCTCTCTCTCGATGCTCGCTCTCTCTCTCTCTCGATGCGCTCGCTCTCTCTCGATGCGCTCGCTCTCTCGCTCTCTCTCTCTATGCTCTCTCTCTCTCTCTCTCTCGAGGAAACCCATCTAAATGTGAAATTTGGCTGAAATGTTTAAATGCTTTGAACTGCCCTCCCCACTGCCCCTTTTTCTAAAAAAAAAGTGCTCTCTGACTTATTCCATATCAATGTCTAATGTACAGTTCTCTATTCCTGACACTATTTAACGTTATTTACAATGCAATTTAATATGGTTGTTATTTGTGTACATTTTAAAACTTATAAATAAAAGGGAGAGGAAAAACACAACTGCTGTCTTGTCTGGCTGATTGTTTGTTTGCTCAATTAAAGTTCCAGATTGTCCCCAATACAGGATTAGTTATCTGGGCTTAATTCTGGATTTTGTGATCCAGAAGGAACTGTTTTAACACTTATAAATGTAGGGTCTCCCAACCTTTTTGTACCATGACCCCATTTCAAAACTGGAAACTTATGATCTCTTGGTGGAGATGTGATTTAAATTCTGACTAGTATCATAAAGATCTAGTAACCTGGAAGAATGGTATTTACCAATGTACGCTAGTAAAAGTCAATCTTGGGTAAAGGTCAGCCCCCTATTTGGCCAAAAAATCTGGAATTTTCCATATGTTGTGGAAAAGTTGACCCTGTTTTCACAAGGGCAGCACGGTGGCACAGTGGTTTGCGCTGCTGCCTCAGCGCCAGAGACCCAGGTTCAATTCCCACCTCAGGCAACTGTTTGTGTGGAGTTTGCACATTCTCCCAGTGTCTGCATGGGTTTCCTCCAGGTGCTCTGGTTTCCTCCCACAGCACAGCCCAAAAATGTGCAGGTTAGGTGAATGGGCCGTGCTAAATTGCCCATAGTGCTAGGTGAAGGGGTAAATGTAGGGGAATGGGTCTGGGTGGGTTGCTCTTCGGAGGGTTGGTGTGGACTTGTTGGGCCACTACTGTAAGTAATCTAATCTAAAAAGATCAACTGTTGTGTCAAAATATTATTCTATACATGTTACAATGAGGAAATGATTTTTTTTGTGCTATGTGATTTCATACCAATTTGTAGTGAGTCTGGTGACAACCAACCTTGTGGAATACCGTCATATTGAGTTGAGTTTTGAAATTTCTACATTTTATGTGAAGCTGCCCTCCTGGATTTTAAAAAAAAAGGACAGCATTTAAGCTGAAGGTCATTGAAGTTGCAGAAAAGACAAATGACTGCAGCAGCAAGAGAATTTTGTTTCAGAAACTTGAGAGACTGGGGAAAGAAACCAGACCAACTTCAGACAATGCTAAAATGAAAGTGTGACAACAGAGGTAATTCCGGATGGACTTGAGTGTTTTGCAACCAATAGACGTTGTATCGATAAGCCATTTAAGGATATGATGTGAGTGAAGCAGAATAACTGGATGTGTGATGGAGATAAAACATTCAGATATTTGATATTTTGGAAATATTAAAATTCAAGCAGTCCCAAAGTGGGGCCCTTCATGTCCATATGAATTTTATTTATATGCCCCACAGGAAGCCCCATGTTTTAATATCATTGGAAAGAGACCATAAACTTCAAAGCTTCTGACATACAGGAAGAGTTCTACAGCACGGAGACAGACTGTTCAGTCCAACCACTCCATGCCAACCATAATCCCAGACTAACTAGTCCCTCCTGACTGCACTTGGCCCAAATTTCTCCAAACCTTTCTTATTCATGTACTTACCTAAGCGTCATTAAACATTCTAACACGCCTAATCTTTGTAAGATCTTTTTGCCCTGGCCTTGAAATCCCCATCCCGAGGGAAAAGACACCTGCCATTCGTCGCATCTGTACCCCTCATGATTTTATAAACCTCTCTCGGGTCACCCCTCAACCCTCTGCACTGCAGTGGGGGGGAAAAAAATAGTCCCAGCTTCTCTTTGTAAATCAAGCCACCCCCCACCCCCATTACTGGCAACATCCTGGTACAACTCTTCTGTACCCCCTTCAGCTAAATAATATCCTTACTCCAACAGGGAGACCAGAAGTAGACACCACTACAGAAGAGCCTTACCAACATCCTGCACCGCCTCAATGCAACATTACAACTCCTGTAACTCAAAAGGTCTGAGCAATGAAAGCAAGCTGCCTTAACCACCCTATATGCGATGCAAACTTCAAAGAATTAGATATCTGAGCCCTAATAGATTGGTTTCTGGGGAAATTTGCACGGATTGTTAAGAAAGATTTGCCAAGCATTGTCTTAACGATACGTGAGAGTGGGTGGAACTGGAGGGAACAACAATTCTTTGAACAAATTGGAGGAGAATTTAGAACTAGGAGGCACCATTTCCAAATAAAGATTCTTCCAGTTAAGAATTAATTTTTTTTTCCTAGTTTAGTATTTTACCTCCTTTCTGTCTTAAATAGGTATGTATCCTTAGAGTGTGATCCCCGTTCTGAACTTCCCAGTCATCAGAGTGCCCTTCCTGCGTTTACCATGACTAGCTGTGTTAGAATTTTACAGATCTGTGTGATTTCGATGGAAATTGCCCATGTAAACTTGTCATCCTAACTACATTTTGGGCAGTTATTGCACATGCAAACTGACATTATCAGTGTTGGTATTGTTAATTATAAAAAACTGAAACACTACTGATGTAAACTTTCTAACATTACAAATGTGATTAAAATTCTGACAAGCACTGTAGATTTGGTACCCTGGAAATTGGTATTTAGTTCTGATTTTTAAAATAGCATCTACTTCACAATGAATTGAAGGCAGTTGGTCAACTTTATAATTGTGCTGTGCTGCATTGAAGTTTTGAAATTCAAGCAATGCAGGAATGCAGTTCACTTAGAAATTGATTTTTTTTCATGATTTCATGACTTGAGTTCTAATAAATTTAATAATATTGTTAAAGTTAGCTGTGACAAATGGGGTTTTCTTTTGTGTAGGTATATGCTGGAGAATGACTTCTGCCACAAATCCACAACATGGTTAATTCCCTCCAGTTATTCAAAATGGAATGTTTATAATTCCTGTAATAATTGCTACCAATTTTGCTTTCAGATGCAGTTCAATCTATTGCATTCACATTTCAGGACTAGCTTCAAATTTAAGATAAATGAAGAGGTTCACGTGATCTGTTCTGCAGTCTGCTTGATAGACAATGGTTTGATTGTGATGAAATCAAGGGGCTACTGATTCATGAAGGAGGAGTGAAAGTTATTTTGATGATCAAATTAACCGGCTTCTCTACAAACTGTTGAATATCACTGGGGCGCTGACAGCCTCATACAGGGCACCTTCAATGCATTATCTGAGACGACATGGCATCTATTGTTAAGGTTCACTTGAGAATGTAACTTTTTTTTTTAAAAAAAAACGTTCTGGATATTTACCTATGAGAGAATTGAAACCAACATGGTCATTCTAAAAAATGAGAGACTTCAACAATCCAGGTTTTTTTCTTTTACTATAAAATTGTGTCGTATGATCTTATACTCTGCAACCACCTGATGAAGGAGCAGTGCTCCGAAAGCTGGTGCTTCCAAATAAATCTATTGGACTGAACCTGTTGTGATTTTTTTTTGAAACTTTGTACACCCCAGTCCAACACTGGCATCTCCAAAGCTTAACAGGCACCCGAGCTTCTGAGATCAGCTGAGCAATAAGGCTGCTCGACTTTGCAAGCTATCACAGCTGGATGTGTGAAGAGAGGCCACCTCTATTCAAGAAGGCATATCTTGCAGTTTTCAACAAATTCCTGCAGCTTTTCTCCCTGTCTGGCGTAGCCAAGGGAAGGATGATCATTAGAACAGCTTTGCTGCTAGTGCTGTATTTAAGGAACTCTCAGGAAACACCAGCACCAAAGTCACTACAAAGATGTAGGAACCCATTGGAAGTTAGATGTATTACTATTTGCAGAGTTACAGCCCTCTTAGCAGAGACAAGGTAAGTGTTACATATACAGGGGAATATGTCACTTTTTGCAAAGTTCCCTTGGAGAAGGAAATTGTGCTTAGCCAATGTTACCTTTGTTATTTGTCAAACATTTTAAATCATGAAATCTTATCACTTCTATGTCTCCTTCTCCACACCACACCCCCCTAAAAAAAATTTGTTCTTTATTAAAGTGCAGGAATAATTTGCAAGGCCAATGTTTGTTACTTATCCAAAACTTCCTTAGAACTGAGGGGCTTGCTATACCATTTCAGGCAGTAGTTGAGAATCAACTGTATGGCTGTTGGTCTGGAGTCATATATAGGCCAGACCAGGTAAGGACAGTAGATTTCCTTCCTAAAGGGCATTAGTGAACCAGGGAGGGTTTTGCAGTGATTGGTAGTTTCATGGCCACCCTTATTGAGGTTGGGTTTATATTCCACTTTCCATTAGGATGTACTAACGGAGTTTGGCCCCATGTTCCAGCAGCATTCTGGGCCTTTTGGATTAATTGTGACACCATACCACCGTCTCCCAATGATATAATTGATATCATCTAATAACAGGAACTTTACATCTCTTAAAAACTTGTAACCGTGATTGTAACATTGCACACCAACACATGGAACGTTCTAAAGCCCTCTATATAGCCAGGGGATGCAATGACCTTGTGATGTCATCACTGGACTATTAATCCAGAAACAAGCTGAAAATGTGTTGCTGGAAAAGCGCAGCAGGTCAGGCAGCATCCAGGGAACAGGAGAATCGACGTTTCGGGCATAAGCCCTTCTTCAGGAATGAGGAAAGTTTGTCCAGCAGGCTAAGATAAGGGACTCACTGAAATCTTTGTAGAGGATGGAAGAGAGCTTCTTCAAGGAAGGCATCCTTGTAAGAGGATTCGCAGTAGGTTGAAATCTTTGAGGAGAAAGTGAGGTCTGCAGATGCTGGAGATCAGAGCTGAAAATACCCGAAACGTCGATTCTCCTGTTCCCTGGATGCTGCCTGACCTGCTGCGCTTTTCCAGCAACACATTTTCAGCTCTGAAAATGCCCGAAACGTCGATTCTCCTGTTCCCTGGATGCTGCCTGACCTGCTGCGCTTTTCCAGCAACACATTTTCAGCTCTGATCTCCAGCATCTGCAGACCTCACTTTCTCCTATTAACCCAGAAACTCAGCAACTGCTAGAGTTTGAATTCTATAAAGAAAATTGGAATCATGGCTCTAATGATGACCGTGAAACCATTGTTGGTTGTCCGAAAAACCCATCTGGCTCACAAATACCTTTTGGGGCAGGAAGTTTGCCATCCTTATCTGGTCTGGTCCACATGTGATTCCAGACCCACAGCAATGTCGTTGCCTCTTAACTAGGAATGGACAATGAATGCTATGCTGGCCTGGCCAGGCCTGCCCACATTCTGTGAGTGAATAAAAGTTCTCTTTTCAAAATATCTGTTTGATCAAGCTTTTGACCATTTAGAGTCATAGAGATGTACAGAACGGAAACAGACCCTTCGGTCCAACTCATCCAGGCCGAATAGATATCCCAACCTAATCTTGTCCCATTGCCAGCACCTGGCCCACATCCCTCTAAACCCTTCCTATTCGTATACCCATCCAGATGCCTTTTAAATGTTGCAATTGTATCAGCCTTTTTGTCCCGATATCTCTCTATTTAGCTGGGTGTCCAGTTTTGCGCCCCTGTTCTGACATGCCTTGGGACATTTCACCAATGTTAAAGATGCTGTATAAATAAAGACAAGTTATTGTTGCTGCAGGTTGAGAACTCTGATGGGTTGGAACGAATGGCTTCATTTTGTCCTGTAAAGCTCTATGCTCTGATTCCACTGTATACTTGAGGGATTTATCGGTCTTGTTGAAATGAGCATGAAATTGCCCTATTGAAGGAGAGGAGCTTCTTCCAGCCCAGAGACAGCCTCCCTGTG
Organism: Chiloscyllium plagiosum; assembly: GCF_004010195.1. Lineage (NCBI taxonomy): Eukaryota > Metazoa > Chordata > Chondrichthyes > Orectolobiformes > Hemiscylliidae > Chiloscyllium > Chiloscyllium plagiosum. The sequence goes on along the minus strand of NC_057748.1, from coordinate 12,024,026 downwards.
TGAATGAGGCAGCTTGCGTGGAAGCTAGATATGTGGAATGATTGTCAAGACTGGAGTCCAGTTTTCCATCTCTAGAATCCCAGAATGATTAAACTCTCTGTGGAAGCTCTTGGGCTTTTGCTCAAAAGACATACTAAATGTCAAACCATGATATCTTGTTAATCAGCTGTCTATTTGTTCTCTACTACTTGGAATGTTACTTCTTCAAAAGGACTAAGGCAGATGAAAAGAATTTGAGGCACATCCCACTTAAAAAACCTTGCGTGTTTCGCTACGGTATTTCATGTGGAATCCAACCTGAGACAACAAACCTGTTCCCTGTGAGTGAGATTTAAGATGATAGGGACAGGAATAGGCGGTGCATTCTCTCACCTTCAATCAGATCGTGATTGAAATATACCTCATCTGTCTGTGCCTGCCTCTGGTCTGCATGGTTTCTGCATTGCTGTCCCAAAGTTTCCGATTCCCTAGTCTTTCACAGGAGCATTTTTTTCAGGTTTCCACAATCCTTCAAAATGTACATCCTTTTGGAGGTCCCTTCAGGAGATTTTCTAATTATTGGAGATTATTGAGTCATAGAGCTGCACAGCACGGAAACAGATCCATCGCTCCAACTCGTCCATGCTGATCACAAATCCAAAATTAATCTAGTCCCATTTCCCAGCACTTGGCCCGTATCCCTCTAAACCCTTCCTACTCATATACCCATCCAGATGCCTTTAAGATGTTACCAGCCTCCACCACTTTCTCTGGCAGCTCATTTCATACACACACCACCCTCTGTGTGAAAAAGGTGCTTCTTAGGTCCTTTTTAAATCTTTCCCCTCACATCCTCAACCTATGCCGTCTAGTTCTGGACCCCCTTACCCTGGAGAAAAGACTTTGGCTCTTCGCCCTATCCATGCCCCTCATGATTTTATAAACCTCTATAAGGTCACCCCTCAGCCTCTGACGCTCCAGAGAAAACAGCGCCAGCTCTTTCAGCCTCTCCCTATAGCTCAAACCCTCCAACCCTAGTAACATCCTTGTAAATTTTTTCTGAGCCTCTCAAGCTTCACAACATCCTTCCTATAGCAGGGAGACCAGAATTGAATACAGTTTTCCAAAAGTGCTTAACCAATGTCCTATACGGCCATAACATGACCTCCCAACTCCTATACTCAATGCACTAACCAATAAAGGCAAGCATACTTCACTATCCTGTCCATTTGTGATACCACTTATGGGCGGCACAGTGGTTAGCATTGCTGCCTCACAGCGCCAGAGACCTGGGTTCAATTCCCATCTCAGGCAACTGTCTGTGTGGAGTTTGCACATTCTCCCCGTGTCTGCGTGGGTTTCCTCCGGGTGCTCCGGGTTCCCTCCAAAGATGTGCAGGTTAGGTGAACTGGCCATGCTAAATTGCCCGTAGTGTTAGGTGAAGCGGTAAATGTAGGGGAATGGGGTAAATGTAGGGGAATTGCTCTTTGGAGGGTCAGTGTGGACTTGTAAGTAATCTAATCTAATCACTTTCAAGGAACAATGAACATGTATTCCAAGGTCTCTTTGTTCAGCAACACTCCCCAGGATCTTACTACTAAGTGGGTAAGCCTTGCCCTGATTTGCCTTTCCAAAATGCAGCACCTCACATTTATCTAAATTAAACTCCATCTGTCACTCCTCGGCCCTTTGGCCCATCTGGTCAAGATCCCATTATAATCTGTGGTAACTTTTCTCACTGTCTACTACTCCTCCAATTTTGGTGTCATCTGCAAACTTACTAACCATACCTCCTATGTTCATATCCAAATCATTTATATAAATAACAAAAAGCAGTGGACCCAGCACCAATCCTTGTAGCATACCGCTGGTCATAGGACTCCAGTCTGAAAAGCAACTATTCACCATCACCCTCTGTCTCCTACTTTTGAGCCAGTTCTGTAACCAAATGGCGCGGTTTCTCTGTATTCCATGCTAACCAGTCTACCACGAGGAACCTTACTGAAGTCCATATAGATCACATCCACTGTTCTGCCTTCATCAATCCTCTTCATTACTTCTTCAAAAATCTCAAATTAGTGAGACATGATTTCCCACGCACAAAGCCATGTTGACTATCCCTAATCAATGCTTGCCTTTCCAAATATGTGTCCCTCAGACGTTCCCCCCAACAACTTGCTCACAACCAATGAAGGGCTTATGCGTGAAACATCGATTCTCCTGGTCCTCAGATGCAGCCTGACCTGCTGTGTTTTTCCAGCAACACACTCTTGACTCTAATCTCCAGCATCTGCAGTACTCACCTTAGCCTATCGCCGATGTCAGGCAGATTGGTCTATCGGCTTTTCCTTACCACCTTTTTAAAATAGTGGCACCACGTCAGCCAGCCTCCAGTCTTCCGGCTCCTGACCTGTGGTTATCAATGATGCAAATGTCTCAGCGAGTAATCACTTCCCTAGCTTCCCACAAAGTTCTAGGGTACCCCTGGTCAAATCCGGGGGATTTATCCTCCATTTATGCATTTTAAGAAATCCAGCACCATCTCCTCTGTAATTTTGACATTTTTCAAGATGTCACCATCTATTTCTCCACATTCTATATCTTCCATCTCCTTCTCCACAGTAAACACTGATTCAAAATACTTGTTTAGTATCTTCCCCTATCTCCTGCGGCTCCACACGAAGGCTGCCTTGCTGATCTTTGAGGGGCCCTCTTCTCTCCCTAGTTGCCCTTTTGTCCTTAATGTGTTTGTAAAAACCGTTTGGATTCTCCTTAACACTATTTGCCAAAGCAATATCATGTTCCCTTTTGCCCTCCTGATTTCCCTGTTAAGTATACTCCTACTGCCTTTATATTCTTCTAGGGATTCACTCAATCCTTGCTGTCTAGACCTGACAATATGCTTCCTTCTTATTCCTGACCGAAAGCTCAATTTCCCAAGTGATCCAGCATTTCCTATGCTACCAGCCTTGCCTTTCACCCGAACAAAAATATACTGTCTCTGGACTCTCATTTTCTAATTTTTGAAGGCTTCCCATTTTCCAGCCGTCCCTTTACCTGCGAATCTCCGCTCCTCAATCAACTTATGAAAGTTCTTGCCTGATACCATCAAAATTGGCCTGCCTCCAATTTAGAACTTCAACTTTTAGATCCGGTCTATCCCTTTCTATCACTATTTTAAAACTAATAGAATTATGATTGCTGGCTCCAACATCCTCCCCCAGTGGCACCTCAGTCACCTGCCCTGTCTTATTTCCTAAAAGAAGGCCAAGTTTTGCTCCTTCTCTAGCAAGTACATCCACATACTGAATCACAAAATTTTCTTGTACACACTTAACAAATTCCTTTCCATCGAAGCCTTTTACACAATGGCAGTCCCAGTCTATGTTTGGATAGTTAAAATCTCCTTCACTCTATTATTCTTACAGATAACTGAGATCTTCTTACAAACTTACTTCTCAATTTCCTGCTGACTATTGGGGGGGGCCTATAGTACAATTGCAAAAAGGTGATCATCCCTTTCTTATTTCTCAATTCCACCCTGTTATGGACTGGACCAGACCCCGCAAAATATTTTAGAAAGGTAGCCTAGACCCTAACTCTTTTCTAATTTTAAAGGCAGACATGTAGTGGATATTCCAGGTCAAACCACTCAGCTTTAAGCAAAACAGAATTTATTTGCACTCTATAGTTGAAACACGGACAAAAGAAAACAGAATTTCGTTAAGTTATTTTATTTGAAAACCCAACTGACTCAAAATCACAACTTAACAAAGGAGCTGTTCCAATTCCCGCAATATCCCAAAAAACACACCCCTTCACAAATGGTAAATTCAAACTTCAGTTCTTACAAGAACATAGAACAGTACAGGCCCTTCAGCCTTCAATGTTGTGCTGGCCTTTTCTCCTACTCTAAGATCAGACTAACCTACATACCCTTCATTGTACTAACTTCCAAGTACCTATCTAGGATTTGTTTTGAAGCGGGAGATGGCACGAGGCAGGGTGACACTAGGCACACGGACACACAAGATGGCCGTTGAACTATCAGTTGACTAACTTGACACATAAGATGGCCGCAAGATCACAACATGGAGAGAAACAGCAGAGCAGATACAGTCACTGCTTGAGGCCACCAGAATGCCAGCACAATGCACTTGATTAATTTAAGGCGGGTGGAGGAGAGAATACACATGAGTAATGAACACTGCCCACGAAGTATCTGGGTCCAGCCAGCACCTCTTACAGAAATGCTAACATCTTGATACAGACTCAATACGAAATGTTAATGGCCAGGGCTACAGTAATCGTCCTTCTCAGGAAGAGCAATTAGTGCCCATTACTACAGCAATGGCGTTCCGTGCAGACATTGAAACTGACATTGTCTACCCTGAAACTGACAATGACTGTATCAAAACTATCAATGATTTTGTAACGATTACTATAAACAAACCATGTACAAAGACAATAATCTCATCACTGACCTATTGTATTACAAGGTAAAAACAATGACTGCAGTTGCTGGAAACCAGATTCTGGATTAGTGGTGCTGGAAAAGCACAGCAGTTCAGGCAGCATCCAAAGAGATTGCTCCTTGGATGCTGCCTGAACTGCTGTGCTCTTCCAGCACCACTAATCCAAAGACTATTGTATTACAAGATATATAAAAATTTCTCGACATGTGCTCCGGGTTGGGAGGAGACTCACAGCTGACCACTGTGCTGTTGGTGTCTTTCTCTTCCCGGAGCTCCGGTATTTCCTTGTCCAATAAACTCTGTTATTGAATCCCGACCCTGACTCCGAGACTGGCGATTTTTCCCATAACAGTTTAGATGTCCCTAATGTATCTGACTCTATTCCCACCGCTGGCAGTGCATTCCACACACCCACCACTCTCTGCATAAAGAACCTATCTCTGACATCTCCCCAAAACCTTACATCAATCACCTTAAAATTATGTCCCTTGTTTTATCCATTTCTGCCCCAGGAAAAAGTCTCTGGGTGTTCACTCTATCTATACCTCTCATCATCTTGTACACCTCTATCAAGTCCCCTCTCATCCTTCTTTGCTCCCATGAGAAAAGCCCTAGCTCCCTCAACCTCCAGTCTAGACTGCACCTTGGTAAATCTCCTCTGCACCCTCTCTAAAGCTTCCACATCTTTTCTATGTCGAGGCAATCAGAACTGAACACAATATTCCAAGTGTGGTCTAACCAGGGCTTTATAGAGCTGCAGCATAACCTTGCGGTTCTTAAATTCACTCCCCCGTTAATGAAAGCCATCACACCATACGCCTTCTTAACAATCCTATCAACTTGAGTGGCAACTTTGAGGGTTCTATGGACATGGACCCCCAAGATCCCTCTGTTCCTCCACACTGCCAAGAATCCTGCCTTTAACCCTGTATTCTGCTCTCAAATTTTCCAGGTTGAACTCCATCTACCACTTTTCAGCTGAGTTCTGCATCCTGTCAATGTCCTGTTGCAACCTACAACGGCCCTCCCCACCATTCACAACTCCACCAATTTTCATGTCATCAACAAACTTCCACTTCCTCATCCAAGTCATTTATAAAATTCACAACGAGCAGAGGTCCCAGAACAGATCCCTGTGGAACACCACTGGTCACCAAGCTCCAGGCTAAATACTTTCCATCTACTACCACCCTCTGTCTTCTATGGGTCAGCCAATTCTGTATCCAGGCAGCCAGATTTCCCTGTATCCCAAGCCACCTTATTTTCTGAATGAGCTTACCATGGGGAACCTTTTCAAACGTCTTGCTAAAATCTTGTACACATCCTCTGCTCTACCCTCATCAATGTGATTTGTCACATCCTCAAAGAATTCAATAAAGTTTGTGAGGCATGACCTGCCCCTCTTAAAGCCATGCTGACTATCTCGAATTAAATCATGCTTTTTCCAAGTAATCATAAATCCTGTCTCTCAGAATCCTCTCCAATACTTTGCCCACCATAGATGTGAGACTGACTGGTCTATAATTCCCAGGATTATTCCCATATCCTTTCTTGAACAAGGGAATACCATTTGCCACCCTCCAATCATCTGGCACTATTCTAGTGGACAGTGAGGACTCAAAGATCATTGCTAAAGGCACAGCAATTTCTTCCCTCACTTCCTGTATTAACCTTGGGTATATCCTGTCTGGCCCAGGAGATGTATCTATCCTCATGTTTTTCAAACATTTTCAGCACATCCTCCTTCTTAATATCAACCTGTTCGAGCATATCAGCCTGTTTCACACTATCCTCACAAGCATCAAGGTCCCTCTCAATGGCTAATACTGAAGCAAAGTATTGATTAAGGACCTCCCCTACTTCCTCCGAGTCCAGGCACAAGTTCCCTCCACTATCCCTGATCGTCCCTACCCTTACTCTGGCCATCCTCTTGTCCCTCACAATGCCTTAGGGTTTTCCTTAATCCTACCCGCTAAAGCTTTCTCATGCCCCCTTCTAGCTCTCCTCAGTCCATTCATCAGTTCTTTCTTGTCTACCTTATAACCCTCGAGAGCCCTGTCTGATCCTTGCCTCCGCAACGTTAAGTAAGCTTCCTTCTTCCTCTTGACTAGATGTTTCACATCCCTTGTTACCCAAGATTCCTTCACCCTACCATCTCTTCCTTGCCTCAGTGGGACAAACCTATCCAGCACTATCTCCAGAAACAACCTCCACATTTCTGTCATGCATTTTCCTGAGAACGTCTTTCCCAATTTAGGTGCCCCAGTTCCTACCTAATAGCATTGTAATTCCCCCTCCCCCAATTAAATACTTTCCTATACAGTCTGCTCCTATCCCTCTCCATGAGTATAGTGAAGATCAAGGAGTTGTGATCACTATCACCGAAATGCTCTCCCACCAAGAGATCTGGCACCTGGCATGGTTCATTTCCAAGCACCAAATCCAATATGGCCTCCCCTCTAGTCAGCCTATCTACATATTGAGTCAGGAGCCCTTCCTGGACGCACCCTACAAAAACTGCTCCATCTTGTTACGACATGGGGTAAACCCTTCTGCTTAATTTACACCAGCAGCACAGAAAAGATTTATCCTGTGCAAAAATCAGTGAAGATTCGAGAGGCCAAGAACTATCTAAAGTAAAAATTAACAACTTTATTTCTTAACTTATAACAGAGAATTATTAACTAACAACTATTTACAGCCCCTCCTCTAACCTATCTTGTATCTTCCCTTCTATAATACTAATAATACCAGTCTGTTAAACCCCACCCCTACCCTCCCCCGATTAAGATGTATCAAAAATTCAAGTTTTCAAAACCAACCCGCTTCTATTTGTCTTTTTTTCTTCTTAGGGATTATGCTTCACAGGTCACTGATCGATAAAGGTACTTTTAAGAGAGCTATTTTTGGGCAGTTTCTACATGCTGGTGACTTGGTAGTTCTCCTCCCAACTGTTCAATTCTCCCTGGTATTATACCCCCAAAGCATCGGATTATGTCATTGGCTTTTAAGATTGTCAAATTGGATTGGAGTTGGGTATTATTTGGGGTATAATTTAAACTGATTGGCCTAATTTGAATCTGTTTTGTCAGTTCCAGGCAACCCAGCTAATCTAGCTTTTGACCAATTGTTACATTGTTACCTTATTCAGAGCACTTGGTGCTGTGTCAGGTAGTTCAGCTTGCTTCTAACTCTCGTAAAGGTACAGTACACACACATCTTCTTAACAATCTAAACTGTTTGAACTAAGAAGGTTCCAATCAAGGGAAATTAAAGTCACCCATGACAACATCTCTGTTACTTCTGCACCTTTCCAAAATCTGCTCCCAATCTGCTCCTCCAATCTGTTGCTGTTGGGGGGTCACTAGAAAACTCCCAGTAAAGTGACTGCTCCTTTCCTGTTTCTGACTTCCACCCATACTGACTCAGTAGATAAACCCTCCTCGACAACCTCCCTTTCTGCAGCTGTGATACTCTCCCTGATTAGCATTGCCACTCCCACACCTCTTTTGCCTCCCTCCCCATTCCTTTTGAAACATCGAAACCCTGGAACATTCTACAACCATTCCTGCCCCTGTGGTATCAATAATAGCCACAACATCGTTGCTCCAAGTACTGATCAATGCTCTAAGTTCACCACCCTTATTTCTGATACTTCTTGCATTACACAGACAGACTTCAATCCATCACACTGACTGCACCTTTGTCCTATCAACTGTCTATCCCTTCTCACAGACTCTCTGCACGCTGTATCTGGCTGTTCACCACCTACTCCATCATCTGATCGGTAGCTCTGGTTCCCACCCCCCTGCCAATCTAGTTGAAACCCTCCCGAAGAGCTCGAGCAAACCTCCTGCCCAGGATATTGATGCCCCTCCAGTTCATCTGCAACCGGTCCTTCTTGTACAGTACCCACCTTCCCCAGAAGGTATCCCAATGATCTACATATCTGAAGCCCTCCCTTCTACACCAGCTCTGTAGCCACCTATTCATCTGCACTCACTCTCTGTTCCTAGCCTTACTAGCCCCTGGCACCAGTAGCAATCCTGAGATTACTAATCTGCTCCTCCTGCCTTTTAGTTTCCAACCTAACTCCCTATATTCTCTTTTCAGGTCCTCCTCCCTTTCCCTGCCATGTCATTGGTACCAATATGTACCACGGCATCTGGCTGCTTTGCCTCCCCCCTTACAAATCCTGCAGACTCAATCCGAGACATCCCTAACCCTGGCACCCGGGAGGCAACATACCATCCGGGAGTCTCACTCATGACCACAGAATCTCCTGTCTGTTCCTCTCACCATTGTACCTCCGATCACTATCGCTCTCCTATTCTCCCCCCTTCCCGTTAGAGCCACAGAGGCAGGCTCAGTGCCAGAGACCTGGCCGCTGTGGCTTTCCCCTGGTAGGTCACTACCCCCAACAGTATCCAAAGCGGGATACTTATTGTCGAGGGAAGCGGCCACAAAGGGTCCCTGCAATGTCTGCCTATTCCCTTTCCCGCTCCTGATGGTTACCTTTATCCTGTAACTTAGGTGTGCCTACCTCCCTGTAACTCCTCTCTATCACCCCCTCAGCCTCCCGAATTATCCGAAGTTCATCCAGATCCAGCTCCAGTTCCCTAACGCAGTCTGTGAGGAGCTTGAGTTGGTGCACTTATACAGTCATAGAGATTAACAGCACGGAAACAGACCCTTCGGTCCAATCTGTCCATGCCGACCAGATATCCCAACCCATTCTAGTCCCACCTGCTAGCACCCAGCCCATATCCCTCCAAACCCTTCCTATTCATATACCCATCTAGATGCCTTTTAAATGCCGTAATTGTACCAGCCTCCACTACTTCCTCTGGCAGCTCATTTCATACACGTACCACCCTCTGCGTGAAAAAGTTGCCCCTGAGGTCTCTTTTATATCTTTCCCCTCTCACCCTGAACCTATGCCCTTTAGTTCTTGACTCCCTGACCCCAGGGAAAAGACTTTATCTATTCCTGATGAAGGGCTTTTACCTGAAACGTCGATTTTCTTGCTCCTCGGATGCTGCCTGACCTGCTGTGCTTTTCCAGCACCACTCTAATCTAGACTCTGGTTTCCAGTATCTGCAGTCCTCACTTTTGCCTTTATCTATTTACCCTATCCATGCCCCTCATAATTTTGTAAACCTCTGTAAGGTCACCCCTCAGCCTCCGACACTCCAGGGAAAACAGCCCCAGTCTGTTCAGCCTCTCCCTGTAGCTCAAATCCTCCAACCCTGGCAACTTCCTTGTAAATCTTTTCTGAACCCTTTCAAGTTTCACAACATCTTTCCAATAGGAAGGAGACCAGAATTGCATGCAATGTTCCAACTATTGCAAGTGAAGTCAGCAGGGAGACCAGTGGTGACCCTTCCCTCCCACATCCTGCAAGAGGAGCATGCAACTTGCCCTTGCCTCCATCCCTCTGCTCTAAATGACCAAGAGAGATTGAATAAATGAAAAAAAAATCCTTACCATACCAACCCACCACACAGGATTTCTTTGTTTGGTTACAGGAGGAGGACAGGTGTGAGACACTCCATATGTAGTGTCTTGGGTTTAGCCACAGCCTGAATGTTTCAGTTCATGTGCCCAGCAATCCCTTGCCCATGTTCACTCCTGATTGTGCCTACACTCCACCTACTTACGGGGCAAGTCATTGGAAACAGACCCTTCGATCCAACTCGTCCATGCCGACCAGATATCCTAACCTAATCTAGTCCTATTTGCCAGCACCTGGCCCATATCCCACTAAACCCTTCCTATTCATATACCCATCCAGATGCCTTTTAAATGTTGTAATTGTACCAGCCTCCAACACTTTCTCTGGCAGCTCATTCCACACATACACCACCTTCTGCGTGAAAAAGTTCCCCCTTAGGTCCCTTTTATATCTTTCCCCTCTCACCCTAAACCTCTGCCCTCTAGTGCTGGACACCCCCAACCTAGGGAAAAGACCTGGTCTATTTACCCTATCCATGCCCCTCATGATTTTATAAACCTCTATGAGGTCACCCCTCAGCCTCCAACGCTCCAGGGAAAACAGCCTCAGCCTGTTCAGCCTCTCCCTGTAGCTCAAATCCTCCAACCCTGGCAACATCCTTGTAAAGCTTTTCTGAACCCTTTCAAGTTTAATAACGTCCTCCTTATAGCAGGAAATCTAGGATTCAAGAGTCCACACGCCTACCCTATTAATGTGCAATATTCTCAACCTTTTCACACAGAGATAGGGAACACAAAAGCCTTTGGTTTTCAACTGCATTCTGGAAATAATGAACAGCAAAAAAGGAGAGGGTTTTAAAGAAAAATAAATGTTCTCTGAACAAATTGAATCTGCTCGCCAACTTCCCAGGTCCCTCTGTTGGCCTTCCTATCTGAGTCACTTATTGACTATGTATCATGTAGGTCAACAATGGCCGTTACTCTAACTTGATGTGGCGTAAACACAGCAAATTGGTAACTGCTAGTCATAATAACGGACTTATTTCAGCTTTGGAAAGGCTAATAGAAAACTAAAGTGGATCGCATATCCTAGTAGAACACAGTCTCTTTATTATCACCCGCAACATTGACAATGATGCCATTGCTACATCATGACTATGCAATTGGTGCACAGGAAAATCAGACTGGAGCCCCAACAGCACAGCTTATGACGTTCCAAACCTTACCCAACTGATATTGCAAGAGTTTAAGGCAGATAATCTATTCATGTGCTGCTAGGGGTGGCATGATGGCTCAGTGCTCAGTACTACTGTCTCATAGCACCAAGGACCTGGGTTCGATTCCAGCCTCAGGTGACTGTCTGTGTGCAGTTTGCACATTCTCCCTGTTTTTGCGTGGGTTTCTTCTGACAGCCCAAAGAAGTGCAGCTTAGGGTGAATTGGCCATGCTAAATTGTCCCATAGTGTTTGGGGATGTGTAGGTTAGATGCATTAGTCAGGGATAAAATGTAGGGGAATGGGTCAGTGTGGACTTGTTGGGCCGAAGGGCCTGTTTCCACACTGTCGGGATTCAGTGATTCTATGTTACTAAGGCTTGAAATCAATTTACAAATGTTGTTAAGGCTTGAAATCATTAGTGTTATTGGTCAATAAGAGAAATCGATACATAATTGGTCAGAAAGGGGGATGTGGATTCATGTGTAAAAGTGTAATTTTAACCACCATGAAGCAGACCCACTGGGCCACGGCTCCGTGACCTGCTGTTTGATTTTCCTCGCAGGCAAGTTATAAAGGAAGTACTCTCATCCAGCTGATCATTTCGACACATCCACCACTTTCTCTGGTAGTTCATTCCACACGTGAGCCATTCTCTGTGTTAAAAACGTTCTTGAGGAAGTTTCACTGGGGCTAACTTTCATGGTGTCGCCGGCTGGGCCAACATTTCAGGCCCATCTCGAATTACTCCTGAATTGTGTGGCTTGCTCGGGCCACTTCAGAGGGTAGTTAAGAGCCATTTCTGTGGGGTCGCAATCACATGTAGATCCTGCAAGACAAGGATAGCAGATTCCCTTCTGTTAAAAGACATCAGTGAGCTAGACGGGATTTTACAATCAACAATAGCTCCTTTGTCACCATGTATAAGACTATTCCCATATTTCAGACTTATTCATAGCATTTAAACTCCAGCAGTTGTCATGGTAGGATTTCAGCACATCCTGAGAATCTTCTGAATCACCAGCTGGCATCACCCCAGGCAGGAGGAAGGTGACAGGACATGTATTAGCACCTTGTTAACAAATACAAAGTGACTTTACTTTTAAAAATTAGCGTACAAATTCATGTAGATCACTCACCTGCCACAAGCTAGTGAGGGTAGAAATAGGAGGATAGAGGAGATGAATGTGTGGCTGAGGAGCTGGAACAGAGGAGAAGGGTTCACATTTTTAGTGATACCAGTGGGTGTTCCATTTACCTGACACGCCCTGCAGGGGGAGTAGGTGTGCTGTGTGAGGCACCATGGCCAAAGACTGAAGCAATCCCCCTCTCGCACTCTTGTGTTCAGGAGGAAAGGCGCCATTTGGAGGTCGGAGGAACTCTGGGTGGACGGTCTGCACTTCACCAGGGAAACACCCAGCTGACATGCCACATCATCTCAACACCCAGATC
>NC_057748.1:11999835-12010952 GCF_004010195.1 Chiloscyllium plagiosum | reverse complement strand
TCCTCCTTACTGTCCAGTTTTGAAACCATCACCTTGATAAATTATGATTTCTCTACCTTAATTAGTTTGTAGTTTTGGATTACTTATTACTGTGGTTAGACCCACAGCATGCGGTTCCTACACCGAACATGTTATTCCAGTCACTTGGTTTGTCTCCAGCACCATCTTAATTTTTTGTAAGTATCTCTCAGCCACATTTAATCAGATTATAGGTCATCCCTTCACTTGTTATTCAGCTGTTGACACTTTACTCACACTGTCTGACACTTTTGATCACCCGCAGAGATTTATTATTCAACACTCCACTCACACAATTCGTGTAATCATTTGCTCTCTCTGCCCATAAATTCTGTGCCTGGGTGCTTCTCTTTCACTTCACCTGACGAAGTGGCAGCGCTCTGAAAGCTTGCGATTTCAAATAAACCTGTTGGACTATAACCTGGGATCCTGTTAAAAATCACAGGACACCAGGTTAAAGTCCAACAGGTTTAATTGGAAGCACTAGCTTTCGGAGTGCTGCTCCTTCATCAGGTGGTTGTGGAGGACACAATTGTAAGACACAGAATTTATAGCAAAAGTTTACAGTGTGATGTAACTGAAATTATACAATGAAAATACCTTGATTGTTTAAGTCTCTCATCTGTTAAAATGACCATGATAGTTTCACTTCTTCCACATGTAAACCACAACACTTTTTTTTTTAAAGTTACATTCTCAGGTTAACTTTAATAATTGGTGTCAGGCCAGATAAGATGTTGAAGGTGTCGGCCCCCTGTGTTCTGTTATCTCTTTATTGCTGGAACAGCACAGCAGGTCAGGCAGCATCCAGGGAACAGGAGATTCGACGTTTCGGGCACAGGCCCTTCTCCTGAAGAAGGGCCTGTGCCCGAAACGTCGAATCTCCTGTTCCCTGGATGCTGCCTGACCTGCTGTGCTGTTCCAGCAATAAAGTTTCAACTTTGATCTCCAGCATCTGCAGACCTCACTTTCTCCTTCTGTTATCTCTGCCTATAACGTTTAGACTGATTCTAATTTTAAAATTGAGTTAACAGAGTCTTACACGGATTCATGATTTTTTTGAGCAAAGTACAATGTACATAGTACTTCTGACTATGCCTGCCCCAGTCCAACACCGGCACCTCCATATCAAAGAAGGAGAGAGATTGAGTTGGAGAGTCCTTCCTGGTAACCTCAGCCAGTGTGGGAACTGAAGCCAAGTTGTTAACATCACTAGGCACTGCAAAGTTCAGCCATCTAAGCAGTGTATCCACCAATATAAGATGAACATTAAGCAGCTAACAAGAGGTTGGAGAATGAGGTTTTTAAAAATTCCGCCATGGGCTGTGGGCAACACTGGCACAGCCAGTATCTATTGCCCCTCCCGGAGGCACAGTGGCTCAGTAGTTAGTACTGCTGCCTCATAGCACCAGGGACCTGGGTTCGATTTCAGCCTCAGGTGACTGTGTAAAGTTTGCACATTCTCCCAGTGTCTGCGTGGGTTTCCTCCAGGTGCTCCGGTTTCCTCTCAGTCTAAAGATGTGCTGGTCAGGTGAATTGGCCATGCTAAATTGCCCATAGTGTTAGGTGCGTTAGTCAGAGAGAAATGGGTCTGAGTGGGTTACTCTTCAGAGGGTCAGTGTGGACTGGTTGGGCCAAAGGGCCTGTTTCCGCACTGTAAGGAATCTAAATTCTCAACATGCTGGAATGGGTTTCCTTTGCTTTCCTCCCACAATCTAAAGATGTGCAGGTTAGGTGAATTAGCTGAGATAAACTGCTCTGCACTGTGCAGGGATGTGCAGGCTAGGTGGGCTAGCCATGGGAAATACAGGGTTAGAGCGATAGATTGGGGGGAAAGAGGGGGTTAGATGCTCTTCGGAGGGTTAGTGTGGACTCGATGGGCCTGTTTCCACACTGTACGGATTCTATAATTCCATGATTCAATGAACTGTCCCTCTGGGACAGTTACGAATGAACCATGTTGCCGTGGGACTGGAGTTATGTGGAGGCCAGACCAGGTAAGGATGGCAGATTTCCTTCCTTGAAAAAGGACATTAGTGAACCAGATGGGTTTTTAAACATCATGCTCACCAATATTCAGAGCAGCTTTCAATTTCAGATTTATTACTTGAATTTAAACCCCATTGGTTGCTGTGGTGGGATTTGAACCAGTGTCATTACAGTACTGGTCTCAGCCTTTAGATTACTGGCCCAGTGACATTACTACTATTCCACTCTGCCAGTGTAAGAATGAGAAAACACGGGGATTATCAGGAAAGCAAGGTACTAAAATCCATAATGTGCTCCAATATGATGACTATGTATTCCTCCCTCCCTCCCTGGGAGTGATTCACCAGAAATTAAAAATCCAATAAGCCTTGAAAGTATAAAATGTATTTTTATTCTTTTTAATGGTAGTTTGGAATGAGAAAAGATTGTTTTAAAACTCAAGGATTACTGAAGGGTTGCTGCATGCCTTTTGAAAGTAAGAAGTTTACACTTATTGTAAACAGTGCTTATATAGTTACTGGTTCAAGCAGAAGGTGTCAATGAACTGGATTTTTTTTTTTACAAATGGAGTTCAAACCAGCACCAAGTATCTGATGAATTGGTCTTTAGTCCACAGACCAATCGAAAACAAATGCTTTCTGCCTGACAACAGCACAATTGGCTCTTAGGTAGCTGAGCAGCGTGGGACTGTGAAAGACAAAGGGAGAAGCCCTTGGATCTCCACAGGCTCAGGAGGTCTCTCTGTTCTCTGCAGTAAAACACAAGAAAACCAGTTGATCTTTTCTCCAGCAGTTGCTGTAAGCTTCGATTTTTAAACAAACGAGTCAGGGACCTTGCTGATGTTTGAACATGTCAAACCAATGAAAGCAGCTGGAGAAGGTAGGTACACCCGAGAAGCAGCATTCAGAGCAGCAGAAGGAACATTCCAGCAGATCCTGTGATTAGGGACCACTGCTTTCCCATTCATCCTTCCACCCACAATAGCCATGTTGTTTTTCAGTGTTTGTGTTTATCTGGAGGCACAAGGGGGAGGTTAGGTTTATCACTAATAGAGTTTATGTTGATGGTTCAAGTTGGCATTTGTCTGTTTGCTGGCAGGTGGGACTAGATTGGGTTGGGATATCTGGTCGGTATGGACAGGTTGGACCGAAGGGTCTGTTTCCATGCTGTACATCTCTACGACTATGACAGATACAGATCTGCAAATCATCAATCTGGGTCTGAGAATCAGGTAAATTGAGGAATTTTGCTTATTTCAATAGAATCATTAACTTTGGTGAAAACTCCAAAAACAACAGGACTCCATTTCCAGTGCACTACCCCACGGAGGTGTAGCAGAACAGAAGTGGGTCATGGACATGAACAGCACGGAAACAGACCCTTCGGTCCAACTCATCAATGCTGACCAGATATCCTAAATTAATCTAGTCCCATTTGCAAGCATTTGGTCCATATCCCTCCAAACCCTTCCTATTCATATACCCAGCCAGATGCCTCTTAAATGTTGTAATTGTACTAGCCTCCACCACTTCCTCTGGCAGCTCATTCCATACACGTATCACCTTTTGCATGAAAAAGTTGCCCATTAAGTCCCTTTTAAATATTTCCCCTCTCACCTTAAATCTATACCCTCTAGGTCTGGACCCACCCCAGGGATGAGGTTTTAGCTATTCATGCCCCTCGCGATTTTATAAACCTCAATAAAGTCACCCCTCAGCTCCAGGGAAAACAGCCCCAGGCTGTTCAGCCTCTCCCTATAGCTCAAACTGTAATGTAATCTAATCTAATCTAATCTAATGTAATCTAAATGCACTTTACAGCAGAACAGCCCCTACAGGAACAGACCCTTCAGCCCAACTCGTCCACGTTGACCCCCAGGTTTCCTAAACTGAACTAGTCCCATTTGCCTGCGTTTGGCCCATTTCCCTCCAAACTGTTCCTATCCATGTGCCGATATAAATGTCTTTAAAATATTGCAACTATACCCACCTCCACCATCTCCCCAGCAACCAATCAACCCCACTGCCCTGTGGCCCACATTTCAACTCCGCCCCGCCCCCGCCTCTGCCGAGGACATGCAGGTCCTGGGCCTCCTCCACCGCCGCTCCCTCACCACCTGACGCCCGGAGGAAGAACACCATAGCTTCCGCCTTGGAACACTTCAACCCCAGGGCATCAATGTGGACTTCACAGTTTCCTCATTTCCCCTTCCCCCAGCTCCAGCCTTCCAGGTCAGCACCACCCTCATGACCTGTCCTACCTGCCTATCTTCCTTTCCACTTATCCACTCCACCCTCCTCTCTGACCTATCACCTCCATCCCCACCCCCATTCACCTATTGTACTCTATGCTACTTTCTCCCCACCCCCACACTCCTCTCAGTTATCTCTCCACCCTGCAGGCACCCTGCGTCTATACCTGAAGGGCTTTTGCCTGAAACGTTGATTTTCCTGCTCCTCGGATGCTGCCTGACCTGCTGTGCTTTTCCAGCACTACTCTAATCTAGACCCTGATCTCCAGCATCTGCAGTCCTTGTTTTAACCTAGCTCATTCCATAGGCGCACCACCCTCTGCGTGAAAGTGTTGCCCATTGGGTCAGTTATAAATCTTTGCCCTCTAACCCTAAACCTTCGCCTTCTCGTTTTAGACTCCCCTACTCTGGGGAAAAAAAAGACTTTGACTATTTGCCCTACCTATGCCCCTCATGATTTTATAATCCTCTATAAAGGTCACCCCGCGGCCTCCAAGGCTCCAGGGGAAACAGTCCCAGCCTTTCCTTAACTCAATTTTTCCAGTCTCGGTAACATCCTTATAAATCGTTTTTGTACCCTTTCCAGGTTGACAACATCCTTCGTATTGCATTGACAAATGTGATTTAGTTTTTGACAAAACTCCTTCCTTGACCGTCCCAATTCTGAAGGGGAGGGAGAAAAATACACCCACCCAAAATGCCCTTCAAATTGCATTTTGCTTCTTGTTATAAAAGAACCAAGAACACACACACTCATAATAATCATCTGACGCACTGGTCTTTGCTTCCATTGGTACTCAAGAGGCAGGGCTGCCCGAGACCGGGAATCTCCTCATCCAAAGAAGAATAAGAGAGTGTGTCTCTGCTGTTGCTCAGCAACCAGCTCCTGGTGCTGACGTCAGTAGTTAACAGGGCAACAGCTACAGGTGCTGTCATTCTGTTACTGGGCAGTGAAACAACAACTTATGTTTTTATAGCACCTTTCGTGTCATGAACTGTCCCAGTGTGCTTCACGGGGACATTGCAGAACAAGCAATGTGCCAGTGGTTAGCACTGCTACCTCACAGCACCAGGGTCCCCGGTTCGATTCCAGCCTCGGGTGACTGTGTGGAGTTTGCACATTCTGCATGGGTTTCCTCCGGGTGCTCCGGTTTCCTCCCACAGTCCAAAGATGTGCAGGTCAGGTGAATTGGCCATGCTAAATTGCCCATAGTATTAGGTGCAATAGTCAGAGGGAAATGGGTCTGGGTGGGTTATTCTTCAGAGTGTCGGTATGGACTGGTTGGGCCGAAGGGCTTGTTTCCACACTGTAGGGGATCTAATCTAATGTAAGCCACACAAGGAGATACTGACCAAAGGTTTGGTCAAAGAGATAGGTCTTAGGGAGCATCTTAAAAAGGTGGAGAGCAGGATAGAGAGGCAGAGGGTTTAGGGAAAGAACTACAGAGCTCGGGGGCCCAAGCAGCTGAAGGCATGGCCACCAATTGTGCAAAACGTTCCTACACAACTGGAGGAGGGTGAATATAGGAGGGTGGTGGGGTTGGAGAAGATGATAAAAAAAAATGGGAAGACTGAGGGCCCATGGTGGAATTTGGAAGGAAGGGCAAGAGGTTTTACAATTGTGTGCAAATGAGGGGGTTTTATGGGCGACAGGGAGCTAGATGGCAGAGTGAATCATGGAATCCCTATAGTGTAGAAGCAGGCCATTCAGCCCAGCGAGTCCACACCGACCCTCTGAAGAGAATTCCATCCAGACATACCTCCCTACCCTACCCCTGTAACCCTGCATTTCCCACGGCCAATCCACCTAACCTGCACACCTTTGGACTGTGGGAGGAAACCAGAGCACCCAGAGGATATACAGGGATGTGCAGTCTAGGTGGATTAGCCATGGGAAATGCGGGGTTATGGGGATAGGGTGGGCGTGGGGGTGTGTCTGGGTGGGCTGCTGTTTGGAGGATCAGTGTGGACTTAATGGGCCAAATGATAGAATCATAAACTTCCACACTGTAGGGATTCTATGAACTGCTGTGGGGAAGATGGTGGCAATTTGGTTTCTTGAAACACTACAACCCGTACTTTCTAGCTACCATTTGGGAAGGAGCTCCAGGATGTGGACCCAGAAACAGTGAAGGAACAGCAATGTACTTCCAAATCTGGATGGCGAGGGGCTCGTGGGGGAACACCCAGGAGGTGGTGTTCCCATCTATCTGCTGCCCTTGTCCTTCTGGATAACAATGGTGGTGCCTTTGAAAGAGTCTTTGTGCATGGTAGCTGCTGAGAGTGACTCTCTGTTCGGGTGCCAGAGACAGTAGTTTCACTTCACATTCAGTTTGTTGGGAACCTCCCACTTAAAGTGGGTGGTATGGAGGGGGCATGAACGTGAGAGACACCAAAATATTCTCAGATCTCAACTTGGAGAAGCATTGCACACATGGGCAACATGAAGAAGGCTTATGGTCAAAGCGAGCCATCTAGATTTTGGGAAGATCAAGTCTTGGAGAAGCTGCAGCTGAGAATTTCAGGAATGGGGAGACTAGAGGGCATTGGTTTAGGGCGAGAAGGGAAAGATATAAAAGGGACCTGAGGGGCACCTTTTTATACAGAGGGCGGTGCGTGTATGGAATGAGCTGCCAGAGGAAGTAGTGGAGACTGATACAAATACAGCATTTAAAACACATCTGGATGGGTATATGAATAGGAAGGGTTTGGAGGGATATGGGCCAAGTGCGGGCAAATGGGACTAGATTAGGTTGGGATATCTGGTTGGCATGGACAAGTTGGACCGAAGGGTCTGTTTCCATACCGTACATGCCTACGACTCTATGGCAGCAAGATTGCTATAATGGTTCTGCTATAATGCGCGTTTTCTTAACACGAATTCACTATAGCACGATTGACGAATTGGGGACACTGTTTCTAAAGCATGAAGCTTTAAAGCATGTATTGGTATTAATGTGATTCTGGCTCCATTAGTTTAAATGGTGCTGCTTTTACGTGGTTTTCTTATATCACGGGATTGCGCGAGAACGGACTTACATGGTATAGCAGAACTGCCTGTGCCTGAAGAGACTGGGGTTGTGCAGTTTAGCTCTGATCGAGGGGGTTTAATAGGGACTGAAAGCCAGTCGTTATCTCTATGGAACAAATAAAGGATAAACTGGTTCCCTGTGGCAGAAGAGTTGGTCTCCAGAGGAGACAGGTTTAAAACACGATTGGCAAAGGACCCAGGGTGATAGGAGGAAACTCTACAAGAAGCACACCCGCTTTGGATTTAGAACACACTTCCAGAATGCTGGCAAACAGCAGCTTCAAGAGGAAACTGAAGAGTCTGTGCTCGAGAAACCAAATAAAGACAGTGTGTTGTGAAAATAAAAGAGGGGAACTACCTTCAGACCGGACTTGAAACATTAACTCGGTTTCTCTCTCCACCGACTCTGCAAGCCCTGCTGCAGGTCACGGAACTCCTACAGTGTGAAAGCAGGCCATTCGGCCCATCATGTTCACACTGAGGGATATGGGTCAAACGCAAGCAAGTGGGACTAGTTTCTTTGGGAATGTTGTCGGGATGGACTGGTTGGACAGAGGGGTCTGTTTCTGTGCTGTGTGACTCTGATCCTCCAAAGAGCATCCCTCTGAGAGAGACCGAGGGAGACCAAGGGAGACAGGAAAGCTGTAAAGCGCATGTTTGAGATAATCCACTTGGTAGAGTTGCCCAGAGGTATTCCTTCACAGTGCTGGTCAGGGGAGTAGGCACAGGACTCACCAACATGACAGGTCTGCACAACAGTGAATGAAGCTGCTCGTTGGAGTTTGTTCTGATCGAGAATTCAGTCACGCGGCAACACACAGGCAGCAAGTGAGGACCTGCCCTTCAGCTTAAAAGCTGCTGCTTAAATCAAATCGATGGAACAAGAGGAGGAGAGAAGGTCAAGCTGATAGAAAACAGGAATCTCTCAAAGATGGCAGTTCCCTCGTTCTGTCCTCCACCATCCTTTTTTTAAGCAGAGGGTGAGGGTGAGTAAGGAAAGTGTGCACGGAGATGGAAAAGCACAAGCAGGCATGTAAAAAAGATTTAAAAATAGCGAAAGCAAGAGCGAATAATAGTGGAGGGGGACAGGAGAATAAAAAAGCTGGCAGCAACATACAAGCCCAACAATCTACCGGTGTGGTTTTATTTGGAGACATTTGTACCAGGTTGACTTTCCCTCACAAGGCAGACACCTGACTGGCCACCCTCAAAAACAAACTGGGTTCAGGTGTTTGCACTGTCTTACAGTCATAGAGATGTACAGCATGGAAACAGACCCTTCTGTCCAACTTGTCCATGCCAACCAATATCCTAAATAAATCTAGTCCCACTTGCCAGCATTTGGCCCCATATCCCTCCAAATCCTTCTTATTCATATACCCATCCAGATGTCTTTTAAATGTTGTAATTGTACCAGCCTCCACCATTTCCTCTGGCAGCTCATTCCACACACACAGCACCATCTAGATGGAAAAAGTTGCCCCTTGGGTCCTTATTATGTCCTTTGCCTCTCACCGTAAACCTATGCCCTCTAGTTCTGGACTCCCCCACCCCAGGGAAAAGATCTTGTCTATTTACCCTATGCATGCCCCTCATGATTTTATAAACCTCTATGAAGCTATACCCCTCAGCCTCCAAATGATTTAATAAATCAGAGCAAGCAGCTGGAGAAACAAAACTACTGAGCAGGGAAACTGGCTGCGAGGGCTCCATCTTGGTGGGAAATGACGGGTCATGACAGTTCCTACTTATTTGAATGCATTCCCACAGAGGCCATTCATATTGTGCCCTCTTTCCCATTTGAAGTATGGCAGAAGAACTCTCCAAGGGACATGCCAAAGTTCCAAGGGGCAATAATAGAGTGGGTGTTTAACTGGGAAACAATCATTAGACAGAATTACATGGTATGTATGGCCCAGAAACAGACCATTTGGATGATTAGATTCCCTAGTATGGAAACAGGCCCTTCAGCCTAACAGGTCCACACCGACCTCCGAAGAGTAACCCACCCAGACCCACTTCCCTACCCTATATTTACCCTGACTAATGCATCTAACATTATGGGCAATTTAGCATGGCCAATTCACCTGACCTGCACATCTTTAGATTGTGGGAGGAACACAGAGCACCCACAGGAAACCCACGCAGACACGGGGAGAATGTCTGTGTGGAGTTTTCACAGTCGCCCAAGGCGGGAATCAAACCCAGGTCCCTGGCACTGTGAGACAGCAGTGCTAACCACTGAGCCGCCCAATACATTCATGCTATTATTTATAACTTGTAGTATTCTCCTCTCACCCCCCTCCAAACACATCCTTATATGACTAAAAGCAAGCATTAAATGGGCTGCAAAAACAAATATTGCTGGAGAAACTCAACAGGTCTAGCCACGCCTGTGAGGAGAAAGCAGAATTAACCTTTCAGGTCCAGCGAACCTGCCTCAGAACTGGAGTTCTGCAACACATTCTGCAGAAGGGTCACCGGACCAGAGACATTAACTCTGTTTTCTCTCTCCACAGGTGCTGACAGACCTGCTGTGTTCCTCCAACAATGTCTGTTTTTGTTTCTGATTCCCAGCATCTCAGTTCTTTATGAAATTGGCTCAATGCTTTTCTATTTCTGTTACCAGAACGTGCTCAGTATATGTTGCCTGGGGCACAAATATGACCCCATTCTAGAATAATCATAGATTCAGAATCCCTACAGTGTGAAAGCGGGCGATTTGGCCCATCAAATCCAAACCGACCCTTTGAAGAGCATCCCACCCAGAACCATCCCCCCTGTAACTCTGTCAGAGGGCTATTTCTTGCTGTTCGGGAATTTTTTTTTGGTTTTCCCAGAATCCTTTCTCATTCTTGCCAACACCTTTATGAAGTGATGCAGTCATGTCATAATATTACTTGTGTTTGTGTTAATAGAGTCATAGAATGTAGAATGTATGGAATACTCCTGAAGCAGAATTTTACAAGTTTGGCATGTCCTGAAAAACGATCGCCCCGAAATTTAAACTTGGAACTCGCAAAGAAAATACATTCACTTCCTAGACATCAGTGTTTAAAAATTGGCACAAGACACACAATTCTACATACAGACATCCATCGCCCTGAACCAAGCAAGGTCCCAGTCAATGCATTTCCTTTGTACAATCACAAGGTTGGAAAATTTTAACCAGATCTTTTTCAGATCATCGGAGCTCTCAACCTCAAGCTTAAAACAAAGCAGACAACAGCATTCATTGCATTCCATCCCTCCCTACCAAAAAAGCAGCATTAAGCAAGAGATTCCACATTCGTCTGCAAATACTCCATTTCTTCAGTGTTTTCAGTTTGAGTAGCTCCCTGTTAGCTAAGTATCCCTATGTGGGCAGGTTTGAAAATGCTCGCTTTTTTTTTGCAACCTCCCTCTTTCATTGTTTCTCGCCTTTATCCATACCCCAAACCCCACACTTTTTTTCTCCCACCCGACCCAGATTTCATTTAATTTGAATTATTGTGGTCCAGTGTTCCTAAGTACAGTGAAAAGCATTGTTTGCGAGCAGTACAGACAAATCGTAATAAGCAAGGACATAGGGTGCTTCGACAGAGTCAGATAAACAAGGTTACAATGCATAGGAGGCACATGAAGCAAGATCAACATTATTTGAAGTCAGAGTAATTTTTAAACAGACTTCAAATTTAGGTTTAAAAGCATGGAAGGGTTACAAGAAATGTTAGAATAAGATCTGCTGTAGGGAGTTACTCAGTGTTGGTACTATCTTGAATCCAAGATCCAAGCTGGAGGGAGAAGGGAGGTGGGGAGATAAGAGATGGCTGGGGGAGGGGGGTATAA
>NC_057748.1:11946952-11995887 GCF_004010195.1 Chiloscyllium plagiosum | reverse complement strand
GAAGAAACGGCTGCCTTGGAAAATGGAAAAAGGGAAAAAAAGAGTGGTCCCCGACCTTGGCAGCCCATGCCTGGTCATTCCTCCACGCCTTTTAAATGCTGGAATTGTACCAGCTTCCACCACTTCCTCTGGCAGCTATATAAAAGGCATCTGGACGGATATATATGAATAGGAAGGGTTTGGAGGGATATGGGCCAGGTACTGGCAGGTGGGCCTCGATTGGGTTGGGATATCTGGTCGGCATGGACGGGTTGGACCGAAGGGTCCATTTCCGTGCTATATATCTCCTTGCCTCTCCTTGTAAGTCAAACCTTCCACAGCCAGCAACATCTTGGTAAATCTCTTCCGAACTCTCTCCAGATTGATAATATCTATCCAATACAGGGTGACCTCCTGCATGCAAATTGGTTGGATAGCTTAATTGTTAAATGAGGGACCTTTCTGTGTATAAATTGACTGCCTCTCAGTCCAACAGGTCTACTGTTGACAAGTAACACATAGCGAAGCATTAAGGAACTGAAGTGGGGTGGGGTTAGAAATGGATCCAAAGTTGTCCTTTTGCTCTACACGAGGTGGCGTTAACTTGAGCATTCCAACAGGGGGCATGGGGGTGGGTGAAGACAGTCACAACTGAGGCTAAGCACAGTGGTCAGCGTTACCTGGTGGCACGTGATTAGGAGAGCCGTCCACACAAAGAACCCCGAGATGCCCTGTGCCGCCGTGGTCATCAGGAATATCGGCTGCTCCAGCGCCGTTGGAGTGTCGGGCAACCACGAGACGCTGGGATCCGCCGCCGTGCTGCTGGGGGCCGGCTCTGGGGCCGACATCGCCGCGGAAACCATGCTGACGCTCCCGGAGATGTTGCTCGGCCTACTGCTCATCTGCGCAGAGAGGAGAGAACAGAGGGGGAGGGGTTGAGCGAGGCAGTGGGAACGTGGGTACACACAGTCGCACAGCCGAGGCCAGTGTGACCAAAAGCGGGAGTAAATGAGCGAGGAACAAAACAATAATAGAGACAGAGAGAAATGCAAAACACAGACATTGCGACTGAAGGCCTCCTGCAAGATGCCAAAGCTCCTTGAAAAGATAAGGGGAGGGCTAAACTGCAAGGCTGTAGCTCAATCAAGGGTCACCCTGACCTCTCACACAGTGACAACAATGTTCCAGAGATAAAACTGTCGCCTGATAGATAAAGCGATCCTCATGTAGTGTATGGGACAATTTCTGCAAGGTCAGAGAAAATTCCTATAGGTTTCAACCATGTCCCAGCAAGCTCCACGGCCAGTGGACAGCACAGGGAGTGCGATCCCTGTTGTAATGTTGGGAACAGTCAAAGCCAATTGTCATTCTGCATTAAACAGCAGTTAACAACCAGGTAATGGAATAGAATAGGAATTGCACATTGGCCCCAAGGTCCCGTACTTCCCGCGGGAGCCTGTGCCCCACAACCTGAGCCGCCTCCGAAATTTTAATTTCGTTTTGTTTAAGGAAATAAAAAGAAGAGCCCTGTATCGACTGCTGCTGCACACCATCCACCTCTTCTCCCTCATCCACCGTCCGGACACGCCTTGGCGTGCCCATTTGCCACCGGGCGGTGGGGATCCCCAGTGGAGGGCTCTCTACGCGGGAGTCCTCCCCCTTGCTCTCGGGGATCTGGGGTGGAGGGTGCCGCACGTAGCAGTCCCCTGCAACCGCAGATTGCGGTGGTTCACGGACTCCCAGCCCAACTGCTTGTTCTGTGGCACTGTGGAGTCCGTGGACCACGTCTATATTGGGTGTGGGCGTTTGCACTCCCTCTTTGATTTTCTTAAAAACCTCCTCCTCTGCTTTTGGTTGCACTTCAGCCCCACGTTCCTGATCTTTGGGCACCCGGTACGGAGGAAGGAGGGCAGGTCTGAAGACCTCCTCGTGGGTGTCTCACATGTATACACACACACCATGGGTGCTGGGGAAAAAATATAGCTAGGAGATCGCAGCATGGACCCTTGGTTGTGAAGGGCAGTGTTTGTCACTGGCCACCTGGGTGTTTTCCTATCTTCCTGGTGGTGGAATTTGAATAAAGATTGGTGCACTTTGTGTCTTTCACTGTGTCTCACACCTGCACACACACACCATGGGTGCTGGGGATAAAATAAGCACTACCGCACTTAGGTGGTAGTGTGGGGGTTAAAACAAAAAAAAAATAAAAAAAAAGAAAAAAAAAAGAAAAAAAAAGAAAAAAAAAGAAACAGGAGATTTGGCGACTTGGGTGTTTTCCCTTAAAAAAAAGAAGAAAAAAAAAAATAGAATAGGAACTGATTGCCACTTGCATTTTTACAAAAAATGATAATGGTTGAGCGAAGACGTTTGGACTGGATGCCGGGCAGAATTCCCCAGTCCCTCCTCAAAATAGTGGCATGGGATCTACATTGTAATGGGCCATACAGCACTTCGGGAGGTTATGAAGGGCGCTGTATGAAAGGGAAGGTCATGGCTTAGTGGTCTGATCACTGGACTGTTAATCCAGAGACCTGCATAATGTTGTGGAGACCTGGGTTCGAATCCCACCTTGGTGGAATTGGAATTCAATAAAAATCTGGTCTAACAATGAGCGTGAATCAAGTGTTGTAAAAATTCATCTGGTTCACAAACGTCCTTGAAGGAAGGAAACAGTCGTCCTTACCTGGTTTGGCCTACATGAGACTCCAGACCCACAGCAACGTGGTTGAGTGTAAACCGCTTACTGGCCTAGCCAGGCAGTGACGCCCTCTTTCCAACAATCACTCTCAAAACAGGGTCAGTGAATTGGCTGTGAGAAAGGGAGACGGAACTGCATCGAACATGTGGAGTCAGTGCCGGTGCTTGCAAGGGGGTAATCCAAGGGCCCAAGCTAATGTTCTGGTTGACGCAGATTCAAGTCTCCCCAGGGCAGCTGGGAAATGTTAAATTCAATTAACAAAGCTGAAGGCTGGTCTCGTCCATGACTCTCACCGATTGTTGTAAAAACTCACTAATGAAAGCTGGGTGACTCCAGACCCACGGCAGTGTGATGGATTCTTAACTGTGCTCTGAATTAACCTGGCATTTCACTAAGTAAAGATGGGCACCTTGCCAGCGATGTTCACATCCCTTGGAAGAATAAAAAGACAAGCCTTTCTCCCAGAGGTTTGACAGTGTGGGATTGCCCTGTTGAGCTAGCTGCCTTGCGCCTGTGAATTGACCTGCTTCTCAATTAGACTCAGATTCCTGGTGAGGTCATCATCCTGTGTAAGGCTAGATGATACAGGGCAAGAAAATTAAAACAACTGCAATTAAAATCGCTCACATCAGCAGAGTGCACCTCAGTGAGTCATCTCAGAGCGAGGTTAGCGTGAATGCCAGGCCCAGTCCAGAGGCTCATGCACATTATTTAGGCTGACACTGAGGGAGCGCTGCATTGTCAGAGGCTCTGTCTTTCAGAGGAGTGCTGCCAACTCTCTCTGGTGAGCACAAAAAAAAATAAAAAGGCCCATCATAGAATTTATAATGCGAGGTATTGCATTTTGGTAAAACGAAGAAGGGCAGAACTCATGCAGTTAACAGTAGGGCCCTGGGGAAGTATTGTCCCTAGAATCCCTACAGTGTGGAAACAGGCCCTTTGGCCCAACAAGTCCACACTGACCCTCCAAATAGTAACTCACCCAGACCCATTGCCCTACCATATTATCCGATATTTACCCCTGACTAATGCACCTAACCTAAACCAAGGGCCAATTCACCTAACCTGCACATCTTTGGATTGTGGGAGGAAACCCACGCAGACACAGGGAGAATGTGCAAACTCTACACAGACAGTGGCCTGAGGCAGGAATCAAACCCAGGTCCCTGGCGCGGCGAGGCAGCGGTGCTAACCACTGAGCCACTGTGCCAAGACTTAGGGGTTTTTTGAAAGTGGCATCACAGGTAGACAGGGTAATTAAGGCGGCGTTTATCACACTTGCCTTCATTGCTCAGACCTTTGAGTGTAGGAGTTGGGATGTTATGTCGAGGTTGTACAGGACACTGGCGAGGCGAGGACACAGTACTGTGTCCAGTTGTGGTCACCCTGTTTTTAGGAAGATTATTATTAAACTGGAGAGGGTTCAGAAAAGATTTACATGGAATGTTGCCAGGATTGGAGGGTTTGAGCTACTGGGAGAGGCTAAATAGGCTGGGGCTATTTCCTCTGGAGTGTCGGAGGCTGAGGGGTGACGTTATAGAGGTCTATAAAATCATGACAGGCATAGATAAGGTGAATAGCAAAAGGTTTTTGCCAGGGTGTGGGAGTTCAAAACTAGGGGGCGTATTTTTGCGGTGAGGGGAGAATTATTTAAAAGGAACCTGAGGGGCAACTTTTTCATATAGAGGGTGGCTCATGTGTGGAACGACTTGCCAGGGTAGTCGGTAGATGCAGATACAGTTATAGCATTTAAGAGACATTTGGATAGGTACATGAATAGGAAAGGTTTAAGAGGGATATGGGCCAAACGCAGGCAAGTGGGACTAGTTTAGTTTGGGAAACTGGGTCGGCATGGATGAGTTGGACTGAAGGAATTTCTTCTATGCTGTATGACTCTATAACACAGACGATTAGCCCAGTGTACAGGGGACATGATGTATCGCTCAACCAGCATCTCAAAGTATCTGGGGTGGAACCACATAGCAACAGCAATGTGTAAGTTGGTCACCCAAACTGTTTTATAAACATTGACTGTCTCTCAATACACATCAATGGCTCTAAAGTTCTTGGGTGATTCCTAAAAGGTACTATTTAAATGCAAGCTTTTCGTTCATTCATCAGCAGACTCTTCAATCTCAGTGGTTTTGACCATGCAGGGAGACATTTCTCTGAATCAACCTATTCAGAGATGTGGAACACCTCTGGAGCAGGTGGGACTTGGACCGGGGTCTCCTGGCCCAGAGGTTGGGACGTTAGCGCCACACGCAGTCCTAATGACTTGGTGGGAAGGTGCAGGTGGGGTCAGCGACAGCTGTGAGGAACTCCCAACCGCCTGCCAATGAAGCCTGGGGTTCACCAGAGATTAACAACTACCTTCGGGAGAAAATGGCGGGTGCAGAGAGAGTAAGTCACACGGCCGACAACCTCCCACCACAACCCGAGGCCAAGAGTTACAACGACGGGCACGGAGGATGATGACGATGACGACAGAACAAACCAGGTCAGCCCGTCACCCAAACTGCCTTTTTTGGTAAAAACTGCTTGGCAAATGTCCAGAGGTCACAGAGGCACTACAGAAATGCAGGCCAAAGCCGGGCATCATTTGCAACCATTTCTGGAAGGCCAGACTGGGAGAGGGGGGGTGGGGTAGGTGTCATCGATGATGGCAGGGGACTGGGGAAAAAGAAGAAAAAAAACCCACAGAGAACGGGTGCGTCACATTAGAAGGCGTTTGGTATACTTTCCTTTGATGGACAGAGCATAGAGTACAGGAGTTGGGAGGTCATGCTGTGGCTGCACAGGATGTTGGTTAGGCCACTGTTGGAATATTAGATGCAATTCTGGTCTCCCTCCTATCAGAAGGATGTTGTGAAACTTGAAAGGGCTCAGAAAAGATTTACACAGATGTTACCAGGGTTGGAGGGTTTGAGCTATAGGGAGAGGCTGAATAGTCAGGGGCTGTTTTCCCTGGAGCATCGGAGGCTGAGGGGTGACCTTATAGAGGTTTATAAAATCATGAGGGGCATGAATAGGGTGAATAGACAAGGTCTTTTCCCTGGGTGTGGGAGTCCAGAACTAGAGGGCATAGTGTTAAGGGTGAGAGGGGAATGATTTAGAAAAGGGACCTAAGGGGCAACATTTTCACGCAGAGGTTTAAGAGACATTTGGATAGGTACCACACAGAGGGTGGTGCGTGTATGGAATGAGCTGCCAAGGGAAGTGGTGGAAGCTGGTACAATTACAACATTTAAAAGGCATCTGGATGGGGATATGAATAGGAAGGGTTTAGAGGGATATGGGCCAAGTGCTGGCAAGTGGGACTGGATTGGGTTGGGATATCTGGTCGGCATGGACAAGTTGGACCGAAGGGTCCGTTTCCGTGCTGCACATCTCTATGACTCTACGACTCTAGACCTTCTGCACTCCCAGTTCCAACCAGAGGGGGCAGAATGTTCCACCTCCAGCACTTGGCACCACACCCAAAGTAACCTTCCCGATCTCTCAGTCACAACCAATAATCAAAATAAAATGCAATCGTGCCACTGCTAGACATTGTGTCAAGAATCTACAGCATTAACTTCCAGCAACTCAAACATGGGGTTAGATTTCTCCACCCCGCCATCATCCATCTTTATTGAAACAGACAACATTCTAAAGGTGCATTAAAGGTTATTTCTGCTTGTGGGTTCATCTAGGATTACAGGGTTTAATCTCAAAAGTTTAAAAAAAAAGAGTCATCTATTTAAAAACAGAAATGAGGAGGAATTTCTTCCAAGAGTTAGGGGTGAAGTCAAAGATGTGGAGATGGGGATTAATCGGATCAGCCATAATTCCATCCAATGGCAGTGCAGACTCAATGGGCTGAATGGCCTTTTTCTGTTCACTCCAGGCTGTGGGATGATAAAGGCAGCCATAGACTTGCAATCACAACTAACCTACTAAACAAGCCTTCATCTCGATCTCCTCTCACAACAAGCAACAGAAACATTCCAGTCGGAAAGGAAAAAAAAGGAAGTCTTTATTCCATCTGCCCAAGTACTATAATTTCAGTCCACCGCAGCCTCAGGAAATTATGCCTCTCGGAGAAACTCACTTCCTCTCTGCAAAATTGCAGACATGCACACAGAGCAGCCACAGAACTAAAGAACAGCCACGTAGATTGAGAGAGGATCTGGCAGATAAACTGTGCATGGATGGATACATTCACTGTTAAGCTAGCCTCGTCTGCAGCGCCACAATATAATCATTACACATCAGCAAGTCGTAAATCCTGACAGCGTGGAAGCAGGCCATTCAGCC
The DNA here is from genome assembly GCF_004010195.1 of Chiloscyllium plagiosum. Taxonomy (NCBI): domain Eukaryota; kingdom Metazoa; phylum Chordata; class Chondrichthyes; order Orectolobiformes; family Hemiscylliidae; genus Chiloscyllium; species Chiloscyllium plagiosum. The sequence goes on along the minus strand of NC_057748.1, from coordinate 11,988,911 downwards.
CACCCAGTTCACATCAACCCCCTGAAGAACTCCCATGGCTAACCCAGCTAACCTGCACATTATGGGACAATTTATCGTGGCCAACCCACCCTAACCTGCACATCATTGGAGGAAACCAGAGCAAACCCGCACAGAGACAGAGAGAATGTGCAAACCCCACACAGACACAATCGCCTGAGGCTGGATTCGAACCGGGGTCCCTGGTGCTGAGGCAGCAGTGCTAACCACTGATCCACCAGCTCCTGAGAGAGACCAGGTTGACTGCAACATGGGCAGTACTGTGGCTCAGTGGTTAGCACTGCTGCCTCACAGTGCCAGGGACCCGGATTTGGTTCCAGCCTCGGGTGACTGTGTGGAGTTTCTCCCTGTGTCTGCGTGGGGTTCCTCCAGGTGCTCTTGTTTCCTCCCACAGTCCAAAGTTGTGCAGGTTAGGGTGGACTGGCCATTGGGAATGGTGGGTTACAGGGATTTGGGGGGGGGGGGCGGCTGGGGGGAGTTGAGCTCTTCAGAGGGTCGGCATGGACTTGATGGGCTGAATGGCCAGTTTCCACATTGTAGGAAATCTATGATAACACAGGCAGCTAGTTGGGGAAGGAAGCTTCATAAATACAGAGTGGTGGTCTCAAGGTCCAAAACAAGAAACAAATAGTCTTGGGATTAACCCCAATCATGGGGCAGGTATTGTCATCCCTGACGAATGGCGTTGAGTTTATTCACCTGGAGTTTAAGGTTTATAGGTCTGCCCGAAAAAGATTTTCTACACATCATTCTGGCTTCACCTCTTTGGCAAATCCAAGCACTCACATTCTTGAGTGGGAACAGCCCCTCCCTGCCACATCTGTCCAGACACCTCTATAGTATATCCATCTTCCGGAGTCTTGTGTCAGCCAGTCAGAATTATTGTTACATTTTTCCCACCCCCCCTACTCAATTCTATTAGCAGCTGTAGGTGAGCTTCACGAGGAAGGAAAAAAATACACACTGCGTGAAAACATATTAAGGCTCCAGTGCTCCACGCGTGATAATAAATCCATAACAGAGCTCCCGGTTCTCAAACTCTGCTCCTTAAACCTTCTTAAAAAGGTAATCAATCTTGTACTCTTCATCTGTCTGCGCAGGTATAGTGAAAGGATCTATACAGGCATGAAGTCAGCTCTGGCTAAGTGGTACAGGTTGTTCTGCTATCATGTACGTTTTGTTAACGCGAATTCGTGATCGATAAGTTGGAGACTATTTCCACAGTGCAAACTTTTAAAATGTGACGGCTCGAACACGATTACATCGCCAACACTTGAAGCGCTGTTTCTAAAGCGCAGTTCTCCAATAAAAGCCTGGTTGTACAAGAACGTATCCATCGTGTTATAGAAGAATGACCTGTACAGCTCTTGCCTCAGAATCAGCCTCATTCCGTGAACAGAAAGTCCAGGCTAGCTCTCGCCATTGCAACCTTGAGGTGGACAATACTTTTGGTGAACAATAGAGACCCCCACAGCACCACTCTGAAAGTCAAACAGAGGTGCCGTGACACATCCCTCAACTGATAATGATCAGAGCTGATCTTGGGCGAGACATCACTGCTTGTGAGAGAGCTTGCTGTATGTAAATTGGCTGCCCTGTTTACCTCACAACAGTGACTGCACTTCTGAAAGCACCTCAGCGCCTATGAGGTACCATGAAATGTCACGGGAAAAGGTGCTACAGAGATGCAAGTATCTTTTCTTTTGCAGTTGGTGAACAATTTCTCAGAAGGTATGCACAGAATACAGGTCGTTCTGCTGTAACGCATGTTTCATTAATGCAAATTTGCTGATAACATGGTTGACAAATTGGGGACACCGTTTCTAAAGCACCAAGTTTTAAAGCGCATATTGATTTCGGCCCCATTAGTTTAAATGGTGCTGCTATTACAAAATTTTCTTATAGCGTAAGAACGGAACAACCGCGTTGTAGCAGAACCGACTGTATTCAAAAGCTCAAAACTTATAGGAGCAGAATTAGGCCATTCAGCCCATCGAGTCTACTGTGCCATTCAATCATGGCTGATCTGCTCCTCACCCCCATTTTCCTGTTTTCTCCCCATAACCCTTCAACCCATTACCAAATAAAAATCTTCTAAATCCTCCTTAAATTTACTCACTGTTCTGGCATCCACTGCAGTTTGGAGTCATGAATTCCTTTGGGAGAAGGAGTTTCTCCTCAACTCTATTTTAAATTCGCTACCCCTCATCCTAAGACTATGTTCTCTCATCCTGGAATGCCCTACAAGGGGAAGCATCCACTCCAGGGTCTATTTTACCCACACTTTTCATCCTCTTGCATACCTCAATTCGATCTCCCCTCATTCCTCTAAACTCCAGACAGTATGGGCCTAAACTGTTCAATCTCTCTTCATACGACAAATCCCTCATCTCTGAGATCGATCTAATGAATCTCCTCTGTACTACCTTCAATGCCACTACATCTTTCCTCAAATAAAGGGGACCAAAACTGCACACAATAAATATCGTTCAATAAATATCGCACAAGCAAAAGTGAAATTTGACATTTCAAAAGCATTCAATGCTGAGCCCATCCTGTACTAGCTGCCTACCTACAACTTTGTTTCAAGTTCGACTGCAAGGGGTAGCACTTTCAGACTGTCTACCAAGCCGAAACCAGCTTTAGGAAGGAGGGGTGGTGAAATGGGTTTGAACAACGACAGACATACATGCTGCACTGTGCTCCAAATCCCCCCAGTGCTGAGCACACTGTGTAACTTTAACACACTGACTGCCCGACAGTATCTCCACTCCCACCCCATCCCCAGAGACCTCGCAGTTTAGCCCTCGTTTCACACGCCATGGTGACCGAGCTACAAAAGGTCAGAGGTCGGAGAGCCAAACCTTTCCCCACAAAGCAAAGCTGTGCTCGCACGTTACGGCTTTTATCTGGGACCCCCTGGAAAGACAATGAGCTGCAGGCGTCTGGCAGATGCAGGCAAAACCTAGAGGCTAAACAGACACCCTTTTCAAGCTTTCAGATGCCAGCAACTGCCAGTACAGTGTTCCTAATAAAACGTTAGGACCCCAAATGAAGTAAACCTAGGCCTGTTATAGGGTCAAACAGCACGGAAACAAACCCTTCAGTCCAAGCAGCCCTTGTCAGCCATATTCCCAAATTAAATCAGTCCCACCTGCCTGTGTTTGGCCCTCCAAATGTTTCCTATTCATGTATTTATCCAAATGTCTTTTAAACATTGTAACTGTACCCACGTCCACCACTTCCTCAGGAAGTTTATGTCACACACAAGCCATTCTGTAAAAACAGTTGCCCCTCATGCACTTTTTAAAATTTTTCTCCGCTCACCTTAAAAATATGCACCCTAGTTTTTAAACTTATCCATCAGAGGGAGAAGACACATGCCATTCACCTTATCTATGCCTCTCAGGATTTTAAAAACCTCTAAGACCATCCCTCAGGCTCCAGTGAAAATAGTCCCAGCTTATCCAGCCTCTCCTTATAACTCAAACCACCCCTGTTCCTGGCAGCATCTTGGTAAACGCCTTATGAACCCTTTCCAGTTTAATAATATTCTTCCTATAAACAGGGCTAGTCGGTCAACTATTGAGATAATGAGAGTCACTCAGGCCCCAGGGTCTGCTATGTACAGGGATGTACCTCTGAGACTCTGGTCAGGCTACCTTTGGAGTATTGAGAGCAGTTTTGGGCTCCATATCTCAGGGAGGGTGCATTGTGTGTTCAGGGAGGGAGTGTGTTCAGAGAATGTTTACGAGGTTGGTCCCAGGAATGAAAAGCTTAATATATGACGAACGTTTGAGGATTCTGGGTCTACACTAGATGAAGTTTAGAACGATGGGGGGGTGGGGGCATCTAATTGAAACATACCAGAATACGGAGTGGCCTGGACAGAGTGGACATTGGGAAGATGTTCCCATTGGTGGGAGAGACTAGGACCGAAGGCACAGCCTTAGAGTAAAGGGAAGACCTTTTAGAATGGAGATAAGGAGAACCTTCTTCAGCCAGAGAGCGGTGAATCTGTGGAATTGCCACAGAAGGCTGTGTGGGCCAGGTCAGTGAGTATATTTAAGACAGAGATAGATACGTTCTTGATTATCAAGGGGATTAAGGGTTATGGGGAGAATGCGGGAGAAACCCATCAGCAATCAATGAATGGTGGAGCAGACCTGATGGGCTGAATGGCCTAATTCCTGCTCCTATTCCCACCCTAAGCCTCAATGCAGATTTCAGAGAGTTTACCTGCCTCCTTGGGTCACCCACTTTGACAACTCCTGACGTGGCCCGGCATCAGCTTTGAAATGATCGGGTTACTCGGGATGCTGAAGGAACTCGACAAATTGCACGCGGCGTTGCCAAGATACCAGCAGCCTCCCTGGCTTCGCAGTCAGTGAATCTCAGTGATGAAATGGTGAGAATGATCACAACTTTATGCCCAGTGACACCAGCGTAAAACCTGCAGAGCCCATCTGCCATCTGCACAGGAAGAAAAGGGGAACAGTGCAGTGGGGGGGGGGGGGTGCAATGCAATGTCAGCTGTCCTTTGAGAGTGCATTTCCCTGAGAAACATGAGCCTTACACTAGTTTAACACGACAGCTTAAAAAAAATTTTTTATCCACAATCGCTGCATTCCTGGCTTCATTGCCAAGTGCAAAACGATATGCTAATAGCATCCCTGAGGAGACCAATCTGTTTACAAGCATTTGCCTTCTGAGTCAGGTCACAAGACTCAGAAAGGGCCAGCGATCCGGCAGCTTTGCACTCTTCAAATCAGTGTGACATGCTCAAGTTGGACAGTGACATTTACAGTGTGCGGGGGGGGGGGGGAATGAGGGAGCAGTGTGGGCTACATTATACAGAACAACCTCAGTTATCCAAACATCAATTATACAAATTGCAGATCTCAAGGTGCTGTAAATGTTTCCTTCATTTACGATCAGATCAGTTATCCAAACAAAATGCTCCCCGTCCGTCTCGTTCGGATAATCGAGTTTGTTCTGTATCTGAATTCTGAAGTCCCAAAACAAAAACATCCTCCACAGGAGGGCTGCACTGGGCTCATCCGCGCCACCTTGAACTCTTCAATCCCTTTTCCCGAAAGGTTTCAACACTCTGGGACTCCTTCCATAAAATCTGCAGCCTCATGTTTAAATCCCCTCCTCGTACCCGTAACCTCCTCCAGCTCTACAAAATGAGGGGGTTTTGCCTCAATCAGGATATTGTAACCTGATGCAGCAATGATGTGAAGGTGCCAGTGTGGGACTGGGGTGGACAAGGTCAGAAGTCACACGACATCAGGTCAGAGTGCAGCAAGTTTATTTGAAACCACAAGCTTTCAGAGCGCTGCTCCTTCACCTGACACAGGAGCAGCACTCCGAAAGCTTGTGATTTCAAATAAACCTGTTGGACAATAATCTGGTGTTGTGTGACTTCTGACGTGACGCAATGTTTAAGTTAGCTCGATCGGCTCAGTGGTTAGCACGTTCTCCCAGTGTTTGCGTGGGTTTCCTTCTGGGTGCTCTGGTTGGGCGAGTTGGCTGTACTAAATTGACCACTATGTTCAGGGATGTGTAGGTTAGGTGCATTAGTTAGAGGTAAATATAGAGTAGAGAGAATGGGTCACTCTTCGGAGGGTCGGAGTGGTCTTGTTGGACTGAAGTTTCCACACTGTAGTGAGTCTATGATGAGGAACAGTACACACCCGCATTAGTGCTCTGACTTTGCAACGAGTCAACTAGAAACTGTTGATGGACTGTGAGGAACCGAACCGGAGAAAACTCTCCCTCACTCCACAGTATTGCCCTTTAGTGTCCCCCATCTCCTCCCAGACTCTCCGCAACTGCAGTACCAAGCCCAATACCACTGCTTCACCTCAAGTTGTTTACCGACCTTGACCGAGAAAACTGCATCTCACGAAGACGGAACTGCTGCTGTATCCCAGCTGGGAATGAGTGACACTGCGCGCAAACAGTGGAAAGTTCCCAGCAGCATTGTCCTTCCTCACGTAGCTGCATTCATTACAAAGAAACAAAAACAGGCTTCCCCAGAGGTGAAACCAGTTTATTACTTATGACTGCGGAGCAGGCCATTCAGCCCATCTGGTCCAACCTAGCATACCCATTGATTGCTGTAACAACAAAGAGTTTCAGCCAGTTCAGACTCTGTTGATGGATATAACAGAGTCAGAGAAATGTACAAAACAAAAACAAACCCTTCGGTCCAACTCATCCATGCTGACCAGATATGCTAAGTTAATCTAGTCCCATTTGCCAACACTTGGCTCTTATCCCTCTAAACCCTTCCTGTTCATGTATCTATACAGATGCCTTTTAAATGCTGTAATTGTACCAGTCCTATTTTGGGGGCATTTCCTTGTAATCTTCCCTTTCAATATTACGGTGAATAAAGTCACCAATATCCTTAAAGGTCTTCAGGATTGCTCGGCCATAGAGAATAAGTTAATAGGTGATGGTTTAACCACACCGTTTTGCCATGCCTCAGGCAAGAGGCAAGGTGGAGCTTTGCCCTTTTATAAAATGGAGACCAGAGCTGTGCAGAGTGGGCTGACCAAGATTAAAAGCATTTAACCCAAGATCGACTTATCGACCTGGGTTGCTTCTTGCAGTGATTAGGCCAAGCTTCAGAGACCATGGTGCTGTAGCGGTAAGCTCTCCACAGCCTGCCTCAGCTGCTGGGAGAATCTGTCATAGAACCCCTACAGTGAAAGTAGAGGCCATTCAGCCCATTGAGTCAGCACCAAAGAACATTCCCACCACCCCCGCCAGCCTATCCCGGTAACCCTGCATTTCCCATGGCTAACCCATCTAGCGTGCACATCAATGGACACTACCGGGAAAGTTAGCAGGACCAATCCACCCTAACCTGCACACAGAGTCATGGACCCTTTGATTCAACTCATCCACGCCGACCAGATATCCTAAAATTTATCTAGTCCCATTTGTGAGCATCTTCGTGACTGTGGGAGGAAACCAGAGGAAGCCCACGCAGACACGGGGGAGAACATACAAACTCCACACTGACAACTGCCAGAGATGGATTCGAACCCGGGTCCCTGGCGCTGTGAGACAGCAGTGCTAACCACCGAGCCACCCTTTAGCTCCTGATATCGAGATGACAATCCCCTACTTGGGGACAGTGGTTGGTAGGGTAGGGTTGCTACCACTGCTCAAAGGCAAGGCTTAGAGTGGGGGGGAATGTTTGAGGGACAAAAATAAATAAAACGCTCCCCCCCTTCACCAAATCTTGGGCCTGATCTCCCATATGAATGTCAGAGAAAACGGTCAAGTGGGGAACCAGGGGAAAGAAAAGGGAAGCTCCTGACAAACAGTACGTGCATCGAGATTGGGCAGTCTGCGCTGAATTACTAGTTTCTTTGAGTTTTTAGTATGTTTTTGGGGAAGAGGCGAAGTGAAAATAGGCATCGTGTCTCTCAACATCCATAACTAGTTACTTGATACACAAAGGTCACTCCCAGTCAACATATTTCCCCCACCGCCCCACCCCCAGCAGCTTCTCATGCCTTCTCCCCAGCCACTGACTCCTTGGAGATGCATACAGCACAGAAAAAGGTCCTTCGGCCCAACCTTGCAAGGATTCCACCCGTCACAACTCAGCTACCTCCACAGACACTGCCACCAAGTGGACATGCACGCTGGCTGAGCCAACACCACAGGAATTGAGCCAGCAGGTTGGATAGCCCAATCCTGCCCCTTTTCACTCACATTTGCCCCCCTTTACTGACTTAAAGATTTCAGTGTGGGGAAAGAGCAGTTGGGTAGAAGATCAGCTACGATCTAGTTGAACTGTGAAGCAGGTTTGAGGGGCCGAATGGTCTACTCCCAGTCTTATTGCTTTTTCAAATAGGTCCACACAAAGAGCACGGAAACAGAGCCTTAGATCTAACCAGTCCACACCAAACATAATCCCAAACTAAAAGCTAGTCCCACCTGCCTACTCCTAGAGATTATAGGATAGCAACCATGAGTAGGAGTTCTGTGCTACACTCCTCACCATAAACAGGAAAAAGGGGTCATTGGCCTATCCTGGTCACCAGCCAAGCTTATCTGGATTTTCACCTAGTTTGCGTCAATTCAACCCCTCAATGGTTTAGACAGCTGAGATATGGCAGATATCAAACCATTACCATTGCAAAGTAGGTACAAGGTTCAGGAATGAATCAGAAGACACTGGCCAATAGGGAGCCTGATGAAGAAATAAAAGATTTCATACCTACAACTAAATCTCATCAGACACACACAATTGTACACGCAATGGTTCCTCAAAATGCAGTTTAAGGCAAGTGCAAAATTGCACTTACGTAGCACCCCAGGAGGTTCTTAATCACTTTACAGCCAATGGAGTACTGTTTGAAGTGCTGCCACTGTTGTACACGAAACACAGTCAATTTTAGCACAGCAAGCTCCCACACACAATGACCAGTTCTGGTGGGTGGCACAGTGGTTAGCACTGCTGCCTCACAGCGCCAGAGACCCGGGTTCAATTCCCGCCTCAGGCGACTGACTGTGTGGAGTTTGCGCATTCTCCCTGTGTCTGCGTGGGTTTCCTCCAGGTGCTCCGGTTTCCTTCCACAGTCCAAATGTGCAAGTTAGGTGAATTGGCCATGCTAAATTGCCCGTAGCGTTAGGTGAAGGGGTAAATGTACAGGAATGGGTCTGGGTGGGTTGCTCTTCACAAGGTCGGTGTGGACTTGTTGGGCCGAAGGGCCTGTTCCACACTAAGTAATCTAATCTGCTTGTTCCCCCTGGTGTGGGATCAATGCTGGTCAGGTCACAGCTGCTGTGCTTGGAGTGCGACGCAATCTTCTACACCCAGCTGAGGCAACAAGCAGAGCTATAGTTTAACAACTTGCCTGAAAGAAACGGGACTTCCAACAGTGTGTCGCACTCCCCCGGCAGTGCTGCACTCTGCCAGTAGTGCCTTGGAATGTCAACCCGGATTGTGCTCCAGAATGTGGAGGGAAATTCAAAATCTAACTTGGAGCTTAGAATGACATCCATTGAGATGAAGCTGACATCCTAGATAACATAAGACCCCTTCACAGATTTACACACTGAGGTGAGACCCTGGTACTCCCTTGACAAGGGATGGGAAGATATCAAGTATGATACCTCTTAAAGTCATAGAATCTGTTTTCATGCTGTCCATCTCTTCGGTCCAACTCATCCATGCCCACCAAATATCCTAGCCTACTCTAATCCCATTTGCCAGCACTTGGCCCATATCCCTCTGAACCCTTCCTATTCCTTGCAGCATTTTAAATGTTGCAAATGTACCAGCCTCCACCACTTCCTCTGGCAGCTCATTCCATGCACGTACCACCTTCTGCGTGAAAAAAGTTGCCCCTTAGGTCCCTTTTATCTCTTTCTGCTCTCAACCTAAACCTATGCCCTCTAGTTCTGGATTCCCCCACCACAGGGAAAAGACTTTGTCTATTTATCCTATCTTCTTCCTGAACACTGTCCTGTAATCCCAGAAAAGTCAAGGAGAAGTTACATCGCAGGCAGAGACACAGTGTAAGATTGTGCTCAAATGTATCACTTGTTGGTAAAGAACCCAAGTAAAAGTTGAAAAGAGACACATGGCTTAAGCTTTTTTCATCTTGCACTTATCAGGACAAATGCAAGAATACCAAATGAGAAACAATATAATAGCCCATGCCCAAGACCAGGACAATTTCCAGGGTTGGCACAAAAAGGAGCAAGTCTCTGGCAAGGACCAGTTTGGACATGTTCCTTTTGTTTGCAGAGAGTGTGTCCCCTGCACACAAAAGCAATATGTTCAAGTCTTACCCTTTTTTTCTCTTGCCTCCACCCCCCACCCCCACCTCCTCAAATGACCAGAGACCCTACAGTTCCTGGATTAAAGTCCTGCCTGCTTATCTGGACTGAATTCTGTAATCTAAGGCTATCCTTCTCACTATTTACCACCCCAATTTTTAGATCATTTGTGAACTTACTGGTCAACCTTCCAACATGCAAGTCTCAAGTCACTTATATGAACAAGTAGAAGGGCCCCAACACTGACCTCAGAGATCCTTCTGGACACAGACTTCCAGTCAGAAAAATGCCTCTCAACCTACTGTTTCCTGCCACTCAACCAACTGTGGATCCAAATTTCCCTGGATTGCATCAGCGCTTATCATTCTCCCACAAAGGACCTTTTCAAAAGCCTTGCTGAAATCCAAGTAAATTACATCAAACACCTTGGTCCCATCTACACACATATATCACCTCTTTGAAAAATTCAAATCAAGTTGGTCGGACCTGACCTCCCCTTAAGAAAACCACAAGAGAGTTTCAATTCATTCACAGGATGAGGGCATCACTGGCTGGGCCAGCATTTATTGCCCATTCTTAACTGCCCTCTGGGAAATTAGGGGTCAACCACATTGGCTGTGGGTCTGGAGTCAAATGTACGCCCAGACCAGGTAAGGACGGCAGTTTCCTTCCCAAAGGACTTTAGTGAACCAGATGGGTATGCTTCAAGATTTTTCAAGGGAGACTAAAGATACATCTGATCAAGACAGAAAATGAATTTGAATCTTAAGAGAAAGTAACACAAATGGTTTGTGTTGTCAGATGAAGGAGGAAGATCTATACAGCGTCTTTCATCAGACCAATTTGTTCACAAATCGATGAGTCATGACAGCATTTACTGTACTTCAGCCAGTCCCTTCCCACTTACACACAAGAAAGTACAGACGTCATTTTCCTGAATACATACTGAACAGGAGACACAGAATACACAGCAAGCCCTCAAGACAGAAAAGGAGGAGATGGAGGACAGAGAGAGACAGAGAGAGACAGAGAGAGACAGAGAGAGACAGAACAATTAGAGAAAGGGGTGGATCCAAAAAAAAAGGAGGTGGGGGGAAAACAAATAGAGGAAGAAAAGAGGTAGAGAGGAAGAAAAGAGGTAGAGGGGGAACAAAAAGATAGCGGGGGGTGAACAACCGGGGCAAGGGGAACCAAAGAATAAAAGAACAAAAAGAGAGAGAGAGGAAAATAAATTGCATTTGTCTAACCTCTTTCGCAACCCACAGGTTATACAGCAGGAGCAGCACACTGAGACATGTTTAGGGACTGGCAACGCTCTTGGAGTATCAGAACAGGAAGGAAGGGAGGGTTGGCACGCTTAAATTTTAATTCCTAATTGTTAGCCCTGACAGTTTACTTTCCCCTCCCTTGGGCTAATCTCACACTCACCTCAGAGTCACGGGGCTCTCAGTTCAAGTTCCACTCCAGGGCTGGAGGTAAACTGTAGATCGACAATTCAGCGCAGTACTGAAGGAGGGCTGTGCAATGGGAGGTGCTGTCTCTGACACAAGACATTAAATCAATGTTCTCCTTACCCAGCTAGCTGTTTGGATGTACCTTAGAAGACCCTAAGCACTTGTTCAGGCAAGGACAGGGGAGTTAACCCACTGTCCCAGCCAATACTTAACCCTCAATCATTTAACATTCATTCTTCTATTCTCCAATGAAAGAAAGAGGGGATTTCACAGAAGCTTATAAAATTCTAACAGGGCCAGACAGGGTTGTTCCTGATGACCAGGGAGTGCAGAACCAGGCGTCACGTCAGAGGAATACAGGATATGCCATTTAGGTTTGAGATCATAGAATTCCTACAGTGTGGAAACAGGCCATTTGGCCCAACAAGTCCACATCGACCCTCGTATGCCACCCAGACCCATTTCCTTACCCTATCACACTGACTAATGCACCTAACCTACACATCCCTGAACACTACGAGGCAATTTAACATGGCCAATTCATCCTAATCTTTGGACTGTGGGAGGAAACCGGAACACCCAGAGGAAACCCATGCAGACACAGGGAGAATGTGCGAACTCCACACTGATAGTTGCCCGAGACTAGAATAGAACCTGGGTCCCTGGCGCTGAGAGGCAGCGGTGCTAACCATTAAGCCACCATGCTGCCCAAATGAGGAGACATTTCTTCACCCAGTGATGGGTGAGCCCTGAATTCTTCGCTACAGAAAGCAGTGGAGGTCAAAGCATCGCATGGAGAAGGAGAAAGGTGTAGTTCTTAGGACAAAGGGGAATCGAAAGGATAGGAGGAGAAAGTGGGAATGGGGGAACTGAGTTGGACGATCAGCCAGGATTGGATCAAATACCAGAGCAGGTTCGAAGGGCTGAATGGCCTCCTCCTGTTTCTATCATTAATCGAGGTTACGTGGTTATCATTCTGTAATTTGGTTAAGCTTATTGAGAGCACGTTAGCTGCCATGCTGCCCAAATTACAACTTCTTTGACCAGAGTAATACTCTTCAAGATGTCAGCAAGGTCATAAACCATTCCACATAGATGCAAGTTTTTTTCTTTTCAAACTTTTTTTTTGCACTGCATTTAGTTTGGAATTAGCTCACAGTAAAAAAGGTGTTTTATTCGAGACGTACACAGCAATGGCTGCAGCTGTAAAGACCATTCGGCCCATCAGGTCTGTTCCACCATTCAGTGAGATCACTGACTGATCTGATAATCCTCGACTCCATTTCCCTGTGTGTTTTTTCCGCTAAAAGCCTTGATTACAGATTAGTGTTTTCATAGTCGAGAGAGAGTGTGTGTGGTGCTGGAAAAGCACAGCAGGTCAGACAGCATCCAGGGAGCAGGAGAATCGTCGTTTCCGGCATAAGCCCTTCATCAGGAATGAGGCTGGCAGCCTCCTTGGTGCTGAGGAAGGAGATGTGGCTGCGGGAGCGAGGTTGCTTGAGGACGTGGCTGAAGAGCTTCAGGGCAGAGGAGAGGACTTAGGGAGTACAGTGAGAGGGGGACTGGAGGCTCCCAACTTCATTCCTAATGAAGGGCTCCAGCACAAAATGTCACTTCTCCTGCTTCTCGATGCTGCCTGACCTGCTGTGCTTTTCCAGCACCACACATTCTAGACTCTGATCTCCAGCATCTGCAGTCCGCACTTTCTCCTAGTATTTTAATAGAGACAAACTCTGGAGAGAAATGTTCCCAAGTGCAAGTCTACGCCACCACTGTACCAAAAACAGAACAGTCTCTACAGTGACCACCCCAACCACCCCCCCCCCCTCAAAGATATCCCTCCTTTGGACATTTATGGAGCAGGGTGGGGGTTGGGGGTGGGGGGGGAGGGAAAGAGAGAAAACACTCCAACCAGAGTGATAAGTCAATAAATAAAAAAAAAAAAATTCAGGGGTAATTCAGGAGAACCTCCACTGAGTTGTTACAATGGGGAGAAAGTGAGGACTGCAGATGCTGGAGCTCAGAGTAGAGAGTGTAGTGCTGGAAAAGCACAGGTCAGGCAGCATCCGATGAGCTGGAGAATCAACGTTTCGGGCATTAGCCCTTCATCAGGAGTGTCGTTACAAATGTAGAACTCATTACCAAACTTGTATTTACATGACATGGGTCTCAATGGCAAGGTCAGCATTCGATACCCATCTTTCGGGAACATCTTCTTAGGCCATGCCAGAGACAGTCAACAGTCAACCACATTGCTGTGGTTCTGGAGTTACATGTGGGCCAGATCAGGTAAGGATGGCAGATTTCCTTGCCTGAAGGACATTTGTGAATCAGATGGTATTTTACAACAATGACAGCTTCATGGCTGAATCTGATCATCCAGTACTGTACAGAAACATAGATAATAGAGGAGTAGGCCATTCAGCCCCTCAAGCCTGCACCACCACTCCATTACATCATGGCTGATCACCCAACTTAGTACCTTGTTCCCACTTGTATCCTGTAACCTTGGATCACTTTAGCCCCTGGGAGATACAATGCATGAAAATCTGCTCCCAAATATTGAGACTGAGACTAATCTTTCAAACCCAGATCCTTCATTGACCGAATTTAAGTTCCACCAGTTGCTGCGGTGGGATTTGAACTATGGCCACCCCCAAACCCCTTTAACCTTTGCCTCTAGGTTCTAGTTCAGATGACACTAACACCACATCACCATTTCCTCTTGACCTGCTGCAGGAGTGGAGATGAACAGCATAAGTACATTTAAGGGGAATAGAGCTATGTATTAAGGAGAAAGGGATGGAAGGCAATACTAACGAATTAGGATAGCAGGAACCTAATGTGATGCAGCAGAGTGTGGGCCGAATGACCTGCACCATGTTACTTGTAACAAAGTGTACATCACACTTGGCCCATCCTGTAACACCTCGTGCACACAATCTTATCATCCAGTGTTGTGCAGAAACATAAATAGAAGGTGTTGGCCATTCAGCCCCTCAAGCCTGCACCACCATTCCAATGGCATCATGGCTGATCATCCAACTTCGTACCTTGTTCCCACTTGCAGCCAGTAACCTCAGGTTCGTTTAGCCCCTGGAAGTTACACTGCATGAAAGTCTGCTCCCAAATATTGTATTCATTAATATTGGGCATAAGGCCATAAGACCTAGAGCAGACTTGATGGACTGAATGGCCTTTCAGTCAATTAGATCACGGTTCATCGGATCATCGTCAAATTTTCTCTACTGCCTTTTCCCCAAACCCTCGATTCCCTTACTGTTTAAAAAAAAATCATCTCAGCCTTGAATGGACTTAAAACGGCAACATGTTATTATAGATATTTGCTAATCAACCTGCTCAGAAGTATCATTACTCACTGCTGGAGCAGATGAAATTTAAACCCAGGTCTCCTGTCTCAGAGGTATGGGCACTACCACTGTGCAGGAGCCCCACCACTTCATTAATAATTTTTTGCAGCTCTAAAGGCTCAAGTGTAAGAAAACTAGTTAACACATTAACTGGGAGATCAAACCACTTCCAATTAAACTGGAACCTCCATGCTACATAAGTCAACGCAGTTGTGACACAGAACACAGACCAGTCCGACACAAAATGGCGTCAAAGAAAAGAAGTGGACAGGCATATTCACAAATGCCTTTCTCTCAGACTCTCTTTGCGAGTTGTTTAAAAAGCTGCAGCACAACAACAACAGGGACAAGGAGGTTTTTACACCCTTCCCCCCCAGGCACTGGAACCAGTGGGCACAAGGGAGAGGTGGTGGTAATATCACTGGATTTAGTGATTGAGAAACAGAGGTCTAATTCTGAGGCCGCAGGTTCAAAACCCACTACAGCTAATGGAAAAATGTAAATAAAATCAATAAAAAAAATTCAGGAACATAAAGCCGGTCTCTATAATGGTGACCATGACAACAAATCATTGACTGTTGTAAAATCCCATTGGTTCACTAATGTCCTTTAGGAAACGAAATCTGCCATCTTTACTTAGTCTGGCCCATGTGGGTCTCCTGCTCAACTGCTGAACTCTGCACTGCCCTCAAATGACCTACTTAACAAATGCAATTCTCACATCCCATGACAGTTAAAACAAACACAGTCGTATCTCAGTGGGCAGCACAGTAGCTCAGTGGTTGGCGCTACTGTCTCACCGCGCCAGGGACCTGGGCTCCATTCCACCCTTGGGTGACTATGCAAACTCCTCAGACATTCTCCCCCCAGGTTTCCTCCGTTTTCCACCCACAGTCCAAAAGATGTGTAGATTAGGGGGATTGGCCAAGGTAATACATGGGGTAACAGGATACAATGGGGGGGCTGGGTTTGGGATGAATGCTTTACGGAGGGTCAGTGTGGACTGAATGAGCCAAATGGGCACCTTCTACACTGTAGGGATTCTATGTTTAAGACTTGTCTTCTGAAATTACTCTAGAGGCCAGTATTCTGTTACCTTTTATTTCCATGTGGAGAGTCCTTGACACTGACCCAGCTCCCACAGAGCGAGCTCTGAGTGAACTGGACCTCTGACACTCCTATTTCAGCCAGGGCTCCCTGATTGGACCAGGTTTAGAGCCCCAATCAGGGAACTCAGATTCTATGTGGTCCACTTGGCTGACCTTGATACAATCACTCCATCCCTCCCACTCTGGGTCAGAGGATATGGGCTGGTTCTTCTTTAGTGGAGCTCCTCCTGGGGTGTTTTAGCACAGGGTCAGGTTCCTCTAACTCTGTTACACATCGCCCGGATCTGAGGCACAGTCCCTAGCCTCTTGTCCCTGGAGCATCTCGGAAGAAATTCAGTCTCTTCTTCAGGCGGCAAAGTCATCGAGGCAGCAACATCCACCGGTGTCCATCTCAGATTCCGAGGTCTCTTCAACCCCTGATGGAGGGGGAGAGCCCATGGGTTTTGGAAAAGTCGGAAAGGCTGTTGAGGAGCCGTGTACAATTTATTCCTGCCCTGTTTGTGAGTTTGCAGCTTTCTGATCGTCCGCGTGCTTGTTCAGGACTGTAACGCCCACCCAAACATTATACATCACTGCACCTGACCTCAGGTCGACCCTGCCTCTTACCCATGTGCAGGGCTATTCCTCTGGTCCCTACACCAAGCTTCAACCCTGAAGTAAACTCTCTCTCTCTCGTTTAGCGGAGTCTTGTGTCCAGCACTGGCGTTCCAGATGCAGTGTCACCCTCCCGTCCCAGGTCCAGATTTAAGCTGCTGTACAGTCTACTCCCTGTCAGCAACTCTGCTGGAGCTATCCCTGTTGTTGCGTGCGAGGAATGGTCCTATAATCAAACTGGAACCAGGACAGTTTGGGATCTCGTGAAGCTGTAGGCTGTTTCTTTAAGCCTGGCTCCTTTCTACCAGACCATTGGATGATGCATGGTAGGAGGGGTCCTTATGTTGATTATCATTAAATATTTAGGAAATACTCAAATGTCCTGCTGGCAAATGATGGCCTGCTTTCTGTGACCAACATTTCCAGGAGTCCGTGCATTGCAAAAGATGTGCGTGGTTTCTCTATCATCATCTCCACGTTTGACAAATGAATTCTCTGCGCGTCCAACCGCTCTGAGTGGGCATCCAGTGACCGAGAACATTAAGCCCATGGAAAAGGACCTGCAGAGTCAACGTGTCACCGAGTCCAGGGTTTACCCGGCCATTCCCACCAATGTGTGGGGGACCTGCCAGCAGTAATTGTCTTCATTGGCACTCTGGGCACTGCCTCACCAACGCAGCATCCAATCCTGGCCACCAGAAATGACTTCATTTTGGAAACCCCTAGATGACCACGTTGGAGTTCAGCCAGTACCTGGTGGTGACCATTGCTCAGGACAATCACTCTTGCTCCCCATAATAATCTGCCATCCTCTGATCTGGTGTCTCCGGTTCCAATTCTGGTTGTGATGGCCCCTTGGTTTCTCCCATCACCATGAGCTGTTTCAGTTTTGCCAGGCCCGAATCTTTCTAGGTCCAAAGTCTGATATTGTCAACTGTGTCTGGAAGCGTATCCAGAAAACCTAAAACCATTATGGACTCTTCCAGTGGTGGCTCATTGCATTCACATTCATACTTGGCTTCCCTGGTGTTCCGACTTGTAACTGTCTGCACTTAGTATTAGAACCCACCACTGAATGTGGCCTGAAGCTATGCCCGGCCTTGCCTTGTACTCTAAGTAGGCCGAGCAGGGGTTTGTGCTCCATTATTACAAATTTACATTTGTAAAAAAAAAAAGGTATTGGTGGAACCTCCTGCTCCAAATAGGAGCACAAAACCTTCCTTCTCTATCTGGGTGTAATTGCACTTTGGCTAATCCAAAGTTCTGGATACATACATTGTTGGGCGTTCCTCTTCATTGGGCCACCTGTGAGCTAACATTACCACCCTGATGCGGCACGGGGAGGCAATGCACATCAGTACCAGATCTTGATTGAGATCACAGTGCACCATTAACAGAGGATGATAGCTGTTTGTTCACTTCCTTGAAAGCTCCATGACCATTTCCAAAGCTGACCCCTGACGTTAAGGCGCCAAGATGGAGGTCAGGTTACGAATGAGCTTTCTGTAATAACTCAGCAGCCCAAGGAAAGACCTAAGCTCTGGTACAGACTTTTGACTGCCCTCATTTTATCTTTCAACCGGTGTCACCTGGTCTTGTCAACACTGTGGCCCAAGTAGGTCTCTTGGGATGCCTGGAACACATTTTTTTCCCCCTTCTAAAGGTAGACACCTGCCTAGGAGAAACACCTACGTCCAAATTCTCTAAACGGTCCTTGTTGGTCTTCACTGTTATTAGCACATAGAGGTGACATCATCTAGATAAATGATGAGCTGGGGTAGTGCTTGTAAAACGTTCGCAATCGTTTGCTGAAAGACTGCACTGCTGACGATACCCCGAATAGCAGTCTCGTATATTAGTACAAACCCTTATGGCTATTAACTGGAGTCTACTCTTGGGAATCCTCATCTAACCACCAATTACAGGTACCCTTGGCTCATGTCCGACTTTGTGAAGGACAGCCCACCCACCCCCACCAGCTTTGTGTATAAATCCTCGGTGTGAGGGATTGGGTATTTACCATCCCCAAAAAGGCAAACTGATCCACCATTCTTCACAAATAGGTGCAAACACAGTGCTGCCCAATCCACAAACTGGACTGGTCTGATCATTCCTTCGCTTTCCAGCCTTCTGATTTCTGCCCATGAGGCAAATGGCAGTGGGTGGGCCTTGGAAAAATTGCAGCATTGCTTCCGGGTCAACATGCAAGGTGGCCTTAGCTCCTTCAATAGTGCCTAGACCTTCCTGAAGAACCGTTGGGCATTTAATTAGGACTTCACTCAGGCAGCCGTTTCCAAATCGAGAAATGTTGAGCCAATCAAGGTGAATCTCTCAAACAATTTCATCCCATCAGGCTTGGGCCTGAAGCGTTTTACTACAATCAGTAGTAACTGAACCAGTTGCTTCTCAGAAGAGATCATAATCAAAGTTGTACTTTTAATCTGTATAGTTTCCAGGTTTAGGCTTCAGCCTAGCTAAAGTCTAGTGGAAAATTTTATTAAAGACTGCTTTCACTGAAATGGCCATGCTTGTATCGACCTCCATTAGAACCGGCTGACCATTTAATCAGACGTTTATTTTGATTGGTTCGGATTTGGATATTGTGAATAATTTACCTGTTCCAAGCCAGCTGTAGATGGATTTTCCTGAATACCGGCTTATGAGTTCTCTTACTCCATTTAGGTTTAGTGGGACTCTTGCTGTCTCAAGTCCGCGGACCAGCAGCAACTACAATGGTTTGCCTACCTGCCTGGATCCTGAAGAAAATTTTAACCGTTTGGCCAAGGCTTGGCTTTGTTTTGGGGTTTTCTGTGGGCTGACCTAGAGTCCCTCTGTTCAGGATACGCCCCGAGTGAGGCTGTGCAATGGTCCTGCACTTGAGTGGTGTTCCCCAAGCTCAGTTGAACTGGCGAGGGTATTCTTCCATCAGAACACCCTGTAACTCACATGATCCACTTGCTGCATTTTCCAATGATAAAACCAGTTGTAGAGCCTGTTTGAAGTCCTGTTTGGCTTCAGCTAATAGGCACTTTTGCATGGTTACGTCATTAATCCCATATTCCAAACGGTTTCCCAGGATCTCATTCAGGGTTAATTCAAAGTCACGTGCCTCTGCCAGTCGTCTTAACCTCATCAAAAATCCCGACACAGATCCCCCAGTTGTCGAATTGCTGAGTGAAACCAACAGCACCTCAGAAATAGAGGAGGCTTGGGGTTTATAATATTCCGCCACTAAAACCATCAACCCTTGACAGGTTTTCATATCTGCTGCCTCAGGGAAAGTTAAGCTCCTAATAACCAAAAAGGCTGCGGGTCCACAAGCAGCCAGGAGAATGACTCGTTGCTTTTCATCTGCCCCAATGTCATTTGCCCACAAAAAAATTACGCATACGCATTCTTTCCATATACTGGGCCCTGTCGTTGAAGCCAGGATCGATCGAGTCAAGCTTCCCAGATAGTGGCATGATGCCAAAAATCCTAAACCTAACTCAAGGTGCGTACTTTTTTCACATAGCCACTGAACCAATTCCAGAGGCTGGTACCGAGTCACCAAGTCAGCCTTTATTTACACGTGTGGAGTCCTTGACACTGATCCAAATCCCTCAGAGCCAGCTCTCAGAGTGAACAGAACCTCTGACTCTCCTGCTTATATCCATCAGCCAGGGCTTCCCGATTGGGGCTGTTAACCTGATCCATTCAGGGAACTCCTGAGGCCCACCTGCGCTGACCTCGTCATAATCACTCCACCTCCAAGTCAAGAGATCCGTAGGTTTGAGTCCCATGAACCAGCACAGATAATCAGAGCGATGTCCCAGTGAAGCACTGAGGGAGTAACCCTTTACCAGATGCGCTGCCTCCCTTATGCAACATTAAACCAACAAGTCTGCCCTCAGAGGGGTGTGGAAGACCGCAAAGAGGAGGGGGCGGGGACACATTTTAAAAATTACTTGCTCACTATAACACAACTGGTTTGGGACCTTGCTGTGCACAAACGGGGTGCCACATTTGCAGAAAGTGACTGTGTCAAAAGGAGCCCACGACACGCAATGAGACAATGGTGCTAGGTAAACAGTTGGCACGGTAGCTCAGTGGTTAGCACTGCAGCCTCACAGCACCAGGGACCTGGATTTGATTCCTGACTCAGGTGACTGTCTGTGAGGAGTTTGTACATTCTCCCCGTGTCTGCGTGGGTTTCCTCTGGGTGCTCCGGTTTCCTCCCACAGTCCAAAAATGTGCAGGTCAGGTGAATTGGCCATGCTAAATTGTCCACAGTGTAGGGAATGGGCTTGGGTAGGTTACTCTTCGGAGGATCGGAGTGGATTTGTTGGGCTGAAGGGCCTGTTTCCATACTGTAGGGAATCTAATCTAAAATAAAAATGTGACCCCAACAAAACCCCAAAGCTGTTACGACACTTTTTAAAGTTTGCCTGGCACGCATTAGTTTATTATGCTGGCAAACAAGGTGACCATTCTGCAGTCCAAGACGAAGCTGACTGAAGCAGGAGTGCGGGGGGGGGTCTCCTCACTGTAATGCAGTCGCTGAGAATCAGGAGGTTAAAAAATAGTGAGGCAGAAACACCCAGCAAACAAACATCGGACAAGAGAGTCAAAAATTCAGCAAACCTATCAGTTCAGCGACCTCTTGGCAAAACTATTCGCTGATCCGAATGGTTCACTCTGTTTCTCTCCCCATGGATGCTGCCCAGCCTGCTGAGCACTTCCTGCGCCTGTTCTGTTTTTCCATAATCGCTCTTGTTCACGCAGCCCTGTGGGATCTTTCTTAACTTTCACCGGAACAGGTCGACGTGACCTTGGAGTAACATTTCGTGCACAGAACGATGTGCTCGGGTGTCCCAGCGGAGTGTGGGCTAAGGTAAGGCACAAACAATGGACAATAGCCCCGTTTGTGGATGTTAATGACACCAAGCGACATCCACGAGGCTCCACAGAGGCAGCCTCTCGACTCAAAACATGTCAGCAGCAATCAGAGGAGGAGGAGGAGGAGGAGAAGACAATTTAAATAAACACACCATGCAGTATATGCCATCTGTACCATCACCTGCCTCTTGGCTGCAAACTCAGTACAAAGCCTCTCACAAAGGACATGACAATGAAATTTTAGAAAACCAGAAATCGCTGGAGAAACTCAGCAGGTCTGGCAGCATCTGTGGAGGGAGGGGAAAGAAAAAACAAGAGTTAGCGTTTTGAGTCCAGTTCTGAAGAGGGGTCACTGGACTCAACGTTAACTCTGCAGAAGTGGGTACTGCAGATGCGGGAGATTAGAGTCAAGATTAGAGTGGTGCTGGAAAAGCACAGCAGGTCAGGCAGCATCCGAGGAGCAGGAAAATCAACATTTCGGGCAAAATGTCGATTTTCCTGCTACTCGGTTGCTGCCTGACCTGCTGTGCTTTTCCAGCACCACTCTAATCTCAACGTTAACTCTGCTTTCTCTCCCCGCAGATGCTGTTAAAGCTGAGTTTCTCCAGCAATTTGATTTCACTTCAGATTTCCAGCATCCACAGTCCTTTGTTTTATGCCAAAGGAAAAAAAAAACCCGAATTCAGATAGCGACTTTTATGTGGGAAAGCATGCAAAGATGTTTCACAGAGAGCTGAATCAGATAAAAATTGACATAGAACAAAAGGAACCACCCGGGGGGTCTTACAAGTGGAGAGAAAAATCCAGAGCTTAGGACAGTGCTCCCCAAACCTCTCAACCACCCCCTGCAACACATCAGCATGACCACATTTTGAGATTTGAAACATGTCCTGAGCCCTTGGTAAAAAAAAATTGAAAATCACCCAACACCAGGTTATAGTCCAACAGGTTTATTTGGAAGCACTAGCTTTCTAAATACTGCTCCTTTATCAGGTATCTGATGTTGGGTGATTTTTCCATTTTTTTTTCACCCCAGTCCAACACCCGCACCTCCACATTAAAAATAAAATTGACATAGGGGAACTTGGCAGAGAAGATATATGGGTGCAGTTGGGGCAGATGTACAGAAGTGGGAAGGGGGGTTGGTGGTTGGGAAGCTGTGAAAACTTGTGGTGCCCTCAGAGCACACGACACCAAAATTCCAGCTCACTTGGGGGTCCTAAACCCTCTGCCCCCACCTTGGGAAACCTTGCCTCAGGATGGGGGAGGGGGGGCACCAATGAGCATACAGAAACAGATCAAGATGTGCAAGAGAGGGAGAAAGAGCGCAAGCGAGTTTGAGGACCGGTTTAGACAATTCAATGGTAAAACCTGTTGCTTGCCACTGTGAAAATAGCCGCAAGACCAACTCCAAATCACAACGGGAAATCTCACACTTCCCCGACCTCAAGACAAAAATGCGAAAGCAGCAACGCAAGGGTAAACAAAACTGCAAACACATGAATATAATTCAAATTTAATTTAATCTAATCTAATCATAGCAATCAGTGATCAAAGATCAAATCTGGAGCCCCGAACAATGACACCCCCCCACCTCTCCCTCTATACTTCTATACTGAATTGAGTCAGCACCAGGGCATCTATCACTGGCATAACACCATCAGAAGGACTGGGATTCATTTCTGGAGCACTGCTGATGTGGCCAGAGATTGTTTGTGTAAAACTATGAGGTTACTGCAGTGCAAACGTGAGAAGAGTTTGGGAAGTCTGCTCACTGTCCATCCACATCACCACCACAACTCCACACACTCCGACCCCTTTCACCCCCCCACCCCACCAAAGTGACTGGAGGGGGTGGGGGTTTCAAAACACTGAATATAGATTTGACAGACAAGCAAAACAGCAGCGGTCGAGGCCTAATTTTGTGCGTGAGCTGCAGTTACCAGGCCCCTCAGATAGAAAAAAAGACTACACACACACCTCAGAGAGAGAGAGAAAGAAAACGAAAAACAAAATCATTCAGAAACACCTGGCAGAAAAGAGAGGGAAAAAAAAATTCAGAAGGACCTTCCGTACACACACAAAAAAAAACTGACTTAAATCAAAACATTTCCAATCAATGGTGAGGGGTGTAAAAAGCAAATCCAACTTGGAAGCAAAGATGAACTGTTGTGAGAGAAAAAAGGAAACAGCATCCCACATGGAAAACTGGCCAGAGACTTAAAAACAAGGATTTAAAAAAAAACAAAAGACTTAAAAGTTTCCTGGACTTTGTCACAAAGGGGGCGGGGGGGGGGGGAGGTTTCCAACATTACATATTTAAAGAAAACATTTAAAAACAAACAAGAATCTGGAAGCCAAGGCTACAGAAAGCTTGCAGTATGCAATTCTCCAACCCGCATTTTGAAATGGGAGGGGATCGCCTCCGAACGTTACCTTACAGCTTTGGACAGTGTGGGAACTAGGAGGAGGGGGTGGGTGGGTGGGTGGTGGGGTGAAGAAAAAAAGAGGTTGGCAAGGAGGTCATTCAGTTTGAAAAAGGGATTTCCAAACAAAATTGCAGAGCTGGTGGAGGAAACGCAGGCACGCTTCAAACACAGAGAGATCAGACAATTAAAGAAAAAAAAACACCCCCAGGTCTCCCCTGGACTTACCTTTGCATGGCTGTGCTGGTGAGAGGCGGCTGGACGAGTGCACTGAGTGAAGCTGTGTGTGTGAGAGAGAGAGAGAGGGGGGGAAGGAATCAGTTCTCAGACAGAACTGAGGCATCAATTTTTAGGAGGGGGTGAGAGGGAAGGGGAATAAAGGAGGGTATGGGGGTGGGGGGGGAAGATAGGAAGGTTGGTGCATTCACCAGGATTGCACTTGCCCCCACTCCCCACACAAACAGAGAGAGAGAGAGTGAGACTAGGATGCAGCAGCAGCAGCTGAGACTATAGCGCAGCCCTGGACCAGCGATCCGCGATTAAAGGGCTGCACCGCCCGCGCCTGCGCACTGGCACCGCTTTCCACACACACACCAACCAGGGTGACGTCATCCCCAGTCTCTTAAAGGGGCCGCGCCCCAGGGCAGGCTGGAGAAACTCAACAGGACAAGGGCAGCACCAAGAAATCCTAGGACCGCACAGCACAGAGTCATGGGAACTGTACACTTATAGATTTGGAGGTGCTGATTTTGGACTGGAGTGTAGCAAGTTAAAAATCACGCAACCACCTGATGAACGAGCAGCACTCCGAAAGCTAGTGCTTCCAAATAAACCTGTTGGACTATAACCTGGTGTTGTGTGATTTTTAACTTTGTACACTTATAAAGGTTTATAAAATCATGAGGGACATGGGTAGGATAAATAGACGAGATCTTTTCCCTGAGGTGGGGGAGTCCAGAACTAGAGGGCATAGGGTGAGAGGGGAAAGATATAAAAGAGACCTAAGGGATAACTTTTTTCACGTAGAGGGTAGTGCGTGTATGGAATGAGCTGCCAGAAGAAGTGGTGGAGGCTGGTACAATTACAACATTTAAAAGGCATCTGGATGGGTATATGAATAGGAAGGGTTTAAGAGGGATATGTGCCAAGTGCTGGCCAATGAGACTAGATTATGTTGGTGTATCTGGTCAGCATAGATGAGTTGGACTGAAGGGTCTGTTTCCATGGTGTACATCTCTATGACTGTATGACTATGTGGAAAAAGGAGTCCAGAGGAGGTGATGATATTACTGCTGGACTGTTAATCTAGGGAAAAAAAGGCTAGTGAAAGCAGTGCAGGTCAGGCAGCATCCCGGGGCAGAAGGGTCAACATTTCGGGTGTAAGCCCTCCAGTCAGGAATACTGTGCCCGAAACATCGACCCTCCTGCTTCTTGGATGCTGCCTGACTTGCTGCTTTTCCCGGCACCATGCTTCTTGACTCTGACTCTCCAACATCTGCAGTCCTCACTTTCTCCTGTTAATCTGCAGAACTAGGTCATGTCCCGTCGAGTTGGGTTAGAATCCCACCATGGCAGATGATGGAATTTGAATTCATGTAGAGGGTGGTGTGTGTGTGGAATGAGCTGCCAGAGGAAGTGGTGGAGGCTGGTATAAATACAACATTTAAAAGGTATTTGGATGGGTACATGAATAGATTAGATTAGATTACTTACAGTGTGGAAACAGGCCCTTCGGCCCAACAGGTCCACACCGACCCGCCGAAGCGCAACCCACCCAGACCCCTACATTTACCCCTTTAACCTAACACTACGGGCAATTTAGCATGGCCAATTCACCTGACCCACACATCTTTGGACTGTGGGAGGAAACCGGAGCATCCGGAGGAAACCCACGCAGACACGGGGAGAATGTGCAAACTCCACACAGTCGCCTGAGTCGGGAATTGAACCCGGGTCTCTGGCGCTGTGAGGCAGCAGTGCTAACCACTGTGCCACCATGCCACCCATAGGAAAGGTTTAGAGGGATGTGGGCCAAAAGCTGGCAAATGGGACTGGATTAATTTAGCGTAATGGACAAGTTGGACCATTCCCGTGCTGTACATCCCTATGACTCAATAAAAATCTGGAATTAAGAGTCTAATGATGACCATGAATCTATTGTTGATTGTTGGAAAAACCCATCTGGTTCACTAATGTCCTTTAGGAGAGGAAACTGCCATCCTTACCTGGTCTGGCCTACATGTGACTCCAGACCCACAGCAATGTGGTTGACTCTTAACTGCCCTCTGGGCAATTGGGGATGGGCAATAAATGCTGGCCTAGTCAGTAATGTCCTCGTCCCATGAATGAATAAAAAAAAGGCCATTTGCCCCTTCGAGGCCATACCCTACATTTTCCCATGGCCAATCTACCCAACCTGAACATCTATAGACTGTGGGAGGAAACGAGTGCACCGAGACACAGACAGAACATGCAAACTCCAGACAGATAAGGTCAGAAGTGATAGTCCAACAGGTTTATTTGAAATCACAAGCTTTTGGAGCACTGCTCCTTTGTCACATGGAGTCTCACCATAACCTGATCTCGTGTGACTTCTGACTTTGCCCATGCTAGTCCAACACTGGCAACACCACATCCACACAGACAATCACCTGAGGCTGGAATTGAACCCAGATCTACGGTGCTTTGAAGGCAGCAGTGCTAACCACTGAGCCACTGTGCCACCCAATAACATAGGACCTTAAGGTCATAGCACTTAGGACCACAAACACAAGCTCATTGAATAATAGAAAATAGAATCATAGGATCCTCAAACACCAGATTGTAGGATCATAGAACATAGGATTATGCAATATAGAAGAGGCTCTTCAGCTTACCAAGACTGCACCAATAAAACAAAACTATTCTCAATCTACAATGCAATGAAATATTTCAGAGTCTGAAACAAAAACAACAGCTGCTGGGGAAATTCAGCAGGTCTGATAGCAGTCTGTGGAGAGAGAAACAGAGTTAACGTTTCGAGTCCAGTGTCCCATCTTCAGAGGTCAGCTCTGTTTTGTTACTGTAAATCTACACTAGTCCCACTTTACCACAGTAGGTCTATAGTCTTGAGTGTTTTGGTATTTCAAGTGCTCATCCAAGTACTTTTTAAAGGCTATGAGGTTTCCCACCTCTACGACTCTCCCAGGTAGTGCATTCCACCCCCTCACCACCCTCTGCATGAAAATATTCTATCTCAACTCTCCTTTAAACCTCCTTTCTTTCACCTTAACTACGTACCCCTTGTTATTGCCCTTCAAGTAAAGGGAAGAGCTGTTTTCTATCCACCTAGTCCATGCCCTTCATAATCTTATACACCTCAGTCAGGTTCCTCCTCAATTATCTCAGCTCTAAAGAAACCAATCCCAGCTTATCCAGCCTCTTTTCATAGCTTCACAGTTGCTCGGGGTTCCAATATGACTCTTCTCCCTCTTTCAGCTCAGCGCCACAGACTGGACCCCATTTTCCTCCCATTCTACCCATTATCCTGCATGTTACACCATGTCAAAAAGGCCAGGCAGCTGAAGGCACAGCAATAAGAACATTCCGAACTAGGAGCAGGAGTAGGCCATCCGGCCCATTGAGCCTGCTCTGCCGTTCAATAAGATCATGGCTGATCTTCTCATGGACTCAGCGCCACTTACCCGCCCTCTCACCATAGCCCTTAATTCCTTTACTGTTCAAAAATCTAACCATCTTTGCCTTAAAAACATTCAATGAGGTAGCCTCAACTGCTTCACTGGGCAGGGAATTCCACATATTCACAACCTTTTGGGTGAAGAAAATTCTCCTGAACTTAGTCCTAAACCTGCTCCCCCTTATTTTGAGGCTATGCCCCTTCGTTCTACTTTCACCCGCCAGTGGAAACAATCACCCTGCTGCTATCTCATCTATTACCATCATAATTTTATATGTTTCTATAAGATCCCCCATTATTCTTCAACATTCTAATGGCTTTAGTCCCAATCTACTCAATCTCTCCCCATTAGCCAACCCTCGCAACTCCAGAATCAATGTTGTGAACCTCCTCTGCTCTCCCTCCAGTGCCAAAGACATCCTTTCTCAAGTAAGGAGACCAAAACTGCACATAGTACTCCAGGTGTGGCCTCACCAGCACCCTATACATTTACAAAGATTTTAAACTCCATCCCTCTAGCAATGAAGGACAAGCTTCATGCAGTCGATAATTAAGAACATGCCTTCTTAATTACCTGCTGTGTCTGCAGCCCAATGTTTTGTGATTCATGCACAATGAAAGTCACAGCCAAGTAATTTGCAGGAGTGCGGAGAGTTCAGAGATCTGAGAGGGTGGTGGAAGCTACAGGAGAGAAAGGAGAGAGCAGTGAGCCCATGGTGGGACTGGATAGCACAGGTGAGAATTCTCAAATGGAGGTGTTGCCAGACTGTTATTCAACGTAGGTTACTGTGAGCAGCGGTGAATGGGACACAGAGTTTTGGACCCGTTCCCATTCCTCTTTGATGACTACTGCAAGTGTGACAATCCAATTAATATTAATGTGAATAATGTAATATAACAAGGTGATTGTATTGAATCATATAAGATTCTGAGGGAGCTTGAAAGTCAATGCTGAGAGGATGCTTTCTCCTTTGGGGGAGGTTAGAACCAGCTAGGAAGTGGTGGGCAAAGAATGGTTTAAAGATAAAGGGTCCCCCACTTCAAGACGTTAGTGAAGAAGAATCACTTCTGTCAGGGGGTTGCTGGGTGTGCGTAAATCACTTCTGCTGAGTGCAATTGAAGCCGGGTCACTAAATACAGTCTAGGCTGAGTTTGACAGATTGACAAAGCAGCCAATGGTTATGGAGAAGCTCAGTAGGAATGGACAGTGAACAAAGTTAGTAATTCGAGTACAATATGACTCTTTGGAACCCGTAATGTAGGGATGAGAGGGAGGCGTGTTTAGAAAGTGGAGTTAAGAATTCAATCCAATCCTGGATCTTATTGAACAATGGGGCCATTTAATGGGCTGAATGGCCTCCTGTTCCTATTTCTTATTTTAAATGATTGCTGAAGTGTAATATTTGAACAGCCTTTATTCAGTGCATTCCCTCCCGCTCCCAAACACAACTAATCCCATTTCCAGGAGAAAGTGAGGTCTGCAGATGCTGGAGATCAGAGCTGGAAATGTGTTGCTGGAAAAGCGCAGCAGGTCAGACAGCATCCAGGGAACAGGAGAATCGACCATCCTGAAGAAGGGCTTATGCCCGAAACGTCGATTCTCCTATTCCCTGGATGCTGTCTGACCTGCTGCGCTTTTCCAGCAACACATTTCCAGCTCTAATCCCATTTCCACTCTAGTGTAAATCAATGCAATAGAAATCCACGGCTACCAACTCCCAGGACATGGTATCTTGGAAGAGCAATGTCTAGATGGACTGAGGATAGGATACACTCAGGAAAGCAAGGCATGGTCAATTTTTGAAGGGATGGATGAGAAGTCCAGCCACAGATAGGTGGAGGTGAGGATGTGACAGAGGGGGAAGTAGGCTTTTTTGGTGATGGAGCAACTGTAGACTTCAAAAGTCAGGTCTGGATTATGTGGGATATTGAAGTGGTGAAGAATTTCAGTTCAGAGTGGGGAGCATAGGGAGTCTTAAATGATCTGGTGTGAAGCCTGGAGGCACGTTGTAGAATAAATTGAAAATGTCTACAAATCAGAAATCAAAGGTTGGCATTAAGGGAAGACTCTTCCACTGGGAAGATGTGAGAAGTGGTCCTCCAAAGGGGGTTTTGTTCTAGATCTAATGCTAGTCCCATTTTACCTGAATGATTTGGACTCAGGAATTTGAGGAGCGAAGTTAAAATTGGTCAATAGTACAGAATTGAGGAAGATAGACAGACTATGAAGGGCATCGTGAACCGCCAAGATGTGATACGTAAGTTGGAAGTGTGGGTGGTTAAAAAAAACAAACACAATATAATATAGCAGTGTGGCTATTTTAATCCACCTAATCAGATAGAGTGTGACACATCACCAGGGCTGTTGGGACTTAAACACAGAATTTCTGGCTCAGAAACAAAAACAGAAAAACTCAGCAGATCTGGCAGCATCAGTGGAGAGAAAGCAGAGTTAATGTTTCGAGTCCAGTAACCCTTCTTCAGAACTGATTGTAGTGAGGAAAATGTAGGTTTTCTTTCATTCACGGAGACCACTGGCCGGCCAATAGCGATTGCCCATCCTGAATTGCCCAGAAGACACTTAAGTGCCAAGCACATTGCTGCAGGTCTGTAGTCACATGTAGACCAGACAAGGAAGGCAGAATTCCTTCCCTAAAAGGCATTAGTGAAGGAATTTTTTTTTTTAGTGACAATTGCCTGTGATTTCATGGTCATCATTAGACTCATACTCCCAGATTTTTAATGAATCCAAGTTCCACCATCTGCCCTAACAAGATTTGAATCTGGGTCCCCAGGACATTACCTAGCACTTTCTGGATAATAGCCCAGTGATAATACCACCAGACCATCACTTCCCCTTGTGCTGAAAACCTGGGGAGGCAGCATGAGGCAGTGAAGGATGGGTGGAGATGGAGACCAACTGGGCAAGTGTGTGTATGAGAGAGAGAGAGAGTGTGTGTGTGTGAGTGTGTTTGTGTGTCTGTATGAGTCTATGTGTGTGTGTGTATGTGTTTGTGTCTACGTGTGTGTGTGCTGTATGTGTGTGTATGTGTGTGTGTGTTTGTGTCTACATGTGTGTGTGTGTGTGTGTTTTGCACACTCAAAGGGCTCAATGGCTTCTTTCCACACTGTGGGAATTCTACGAATCAAGATTGATGTGAATAAAGCTGGAAAACTGGAGGATTCTCACATCAGCCATCATTGAATGGCAGAGCAGACTTGATAGCCTGAATGGCCTACTTCTGCTCCTATGTCTTTTGGGCCTTATTTTTGATAAGTGCATTAGAAATGCAGAATGAAGAGGATCAAAAACCTTTCTGGGATGAAGGGAGAAGACAAGTGGAGTGTTTCCTCTGGTGAAGGTGTTCAGTCTATTTACACTATTGGCCATTTGCGAGTGTTTAGAGTCATAGAGGTGTACAGCACAGAAACAGACCCTTCGGTCCAACTCGTCCATGCCGACCAGATATCCCAACCCAATCTAGTCCCACCTGCCAGCACCCGGCCCATATCCCTCCAAACCCTTCCTATTCCTATACCCATCCAGATGCCTTTTAAATGTTGCAATTGTACCAGCCTCCATCACTTCATCTGGCAGCTCATTCCATAGCGCGCCACCTTCTGTGTGAAAAAGTTGTCCCTTAGGTCTCTTTTATATCTTTCCCCTCGCATCCTAAACCTACGCCCTCTAGTTCTGGACTCCCCCACCCCAGAGAAAAGACTTTGTCTAATTATTCTGTCTTACTGTAAGCCATTGACTTCACCCCAGGTTTATTCCAGTCTGCAGTAAAGAGACAGATCTCACATTCCCAGATCGGACATGCTTCTCTCCGGCACAGATGAAAAACCTATGTGGTGATGTAGGGCTAGCAGCTCATTGTCACTGTGCCAATCTGGGGCAAGATGGAAGTCACGTGAGCAATGAGATTGGCAGCCAGCCCCCATTTCAAGATAATGAATTAACCATCTATTCCCCTCAACTACAATCCGCTCCTTTTGCGATTTCCCATTGTCCACTACATACGTCTGGGGTTGGTTAGGAAAAGACTTTGGAGCTAGTTACACAGGGTAAAGCGAGGAAGCACAGGACATCTGTCATAACTCTTCTATCATGTGGCTTATGTTCAAATCAAAGAGATTGGATTCAAGCCATGCAGTCACAAGACCAAGAACCACCTTCATCCTTGAACTCCTTTAGAGCCCTATTCATTGGGCATTAATTCTAAATAAAACTATACAATATAATCTGAGATATCCTGGGCTATAGCCTTATGCTATTGAGACCACATATGCTTCCCTCTTCACTATAATCCAATTCCACCACACTGTGCTATTTATGACCAGCGAGTGGAGCAGTTCCATGACATCCTCGCACATTGCTCCAGGATCCCAAAGCCTTCACATAACAACTGGGGGTCATGGTTGAATGTAGCAGCAGACCAAGCCAGGGATAGTGGCAGTGCGTGCGTATCTTTTAGTGTAGCTTTCTACTGTCCCTTAGGTCTCTTTTATATCTTTCCCCTCTCACCCTAAACCTACGCTCTCTAGTTCTGGACTCCCCCACCCCAGAGTAAAGACTTAATTCTGTCTTGCTGTAAGCCATTGAATGCGGAATACAGGGTTAACGGCAGGGTTCTTAGTGAGGTGGAGGAACAGAGGGATCTACTGTCCCTTAGATCTCTTTTACTGAATAATATTCACTGAATAATAAAGACCATATCGGAGGCAAAGGGCCTTCTGACTTGTAATTGGAAAGTTAGGCATTGCTATGCCAGTTGGCATATCTGCCTCCAGTACCAATCACAGAGACTCTTGGTGCTCTCTAGTTTCATAGAACCTACGGGTTCTGTAATCCAGTAGCAATTGCTCATCCAGAATTGCCCAGAGGGCACTTAAGTGCCAAGCACAATGCTGCGGGTCTCGAGTCACATGTAGACGAGACAAGGAAGGCAGAATTCCTTCCCGAAAGGTCATTAGTGAAGGAAATGATTTTTTTAATGACAATTACCTGTGATTTCATGGTCATCATTAGACTCATACTCCCAGATTTTTAATGAATCCAAGTTCCACCATTTACCATAACCAGATTTGAATCTGGATCATAGTTTTGTGGCAGTGGTTGTTATGGGTGAGGTGATGGCTTTGTGATATTATCGCTTCAATGTTAATCCAGAGACCCAGGGTATATTCTGGAGACCTGAGTTTTAATCCTGCCATTGGTGGATGGTGAAATTTGAATCATAGAATCCCTACAGCATGGACACTGGCCATTCAGCCTATCGAGTCACACCAATCCTCCGGCCAGACTACCTCATCCCAGTAATCCTGTGTTTTCTATGGCTAACCCACCTCACCTGCACATCCCTGGACGCAATGGCCAATTTCCTATGGCCGATCCACCTAACCTGCAAATCCTTGGACATTATGAGCAATCCAGCATGGCTAATCCACCCTAACCTGCACATCTTTGAACTGAGTGAGGAAACTCACGCAGACACAGGGAAGCATGTGAAAACAAACAGTCACCCGAGGGTGGAATCGAACCGGGGTCTCTGAAGCTGTCAGGCAGCAGAGCTAACCACTGAGCCATCGTGCCACCCTTCAAGTTGAATTTGAATTCAATCTTTTTTAAAAGTCTGGAATTAGAAGTCTGATTGTGACCATGAAACAATTGTCAGGGAAAAAAAAACAATCTGGTTCACTAATTTAGGGAAAGCAATCTGCCATCCTTACCAGGTCTGGCCATCATCTGACTCCAGACCCAGAGCAATATGGCTGACTCTGAGATGGCCTGTGCAAGGGTTTCAGTTCAAGAGGTTGGGCAACAAATTTCATCCTTGCCAGTGATGCCCTTGAAAGCATCTATTTTTTAAGAAGATGTGATTCATGTTCCACTGCGAATGCAGCTGCAATTCAACATTATTCTTTATCGGAATTCAGGATCAAAAGCTTGTTGGACAAGTTTGTCTCCAATACCTATTGTGGTAAAGATTGCGTTGAAAGAGTGAGGCATGGATACCATGATATTGAAGAATTCAACAGATTTTAATACAGCTGTCTATTATACACGAACAATCTCAGACATCTCAGTGCCTCGGCGAATGTTAAACCGTTGAGGTTATAACAGACAAGCATGTTTCCAGTGGAGTGCCATGCTTCAAGTGGTCCCAGGTGAGAGGGAGTCTGAGATCCTTCTATCCTTAGGTCACATGCTATTATACAATAATGATGTCACGTGTATGTCTCTTAAAGGTTCATCATGAGGCATAAACAAAACACTATAGCATCAAATATCAGGTATGAGAAATGCCAGCCCTGTTAGTATCTTGGGGATTGGAAAAGTGGGAAAAGGAAGACCTTGTGGTCAGGAGGTAATCTTTCTTTGCACCTATAATTAGCTTCACATCCACCACACAGCCATTAAATTGCCATCTGATGATTCATTGGATGCGTAGTAGTTAGGTCCAGGACCAAGAGTAGTCGCTGTTTTGATTCTGCCTCCCTCACCCTGTAGTGTAAAAGGTTAATAATAAAATACAGATGTAGTAAGCTCAGTCAGTAGTGATGTGGAGACCATGTGATGGAGACAGCTGAAAAGAGACACAACTGTGTAGACTCTTGCGTTATGTATAAAAAGGTTGTTGATGAAACTGTTACCATAAAAAGACTTCAGACTCTGTGACCTCTCCTGAGCAATGCAGAGCACCTTACCTCATTGAAGACTGCTTCCCAATAACAGGGACCCATGTACAGAGTCTACAACCAGTGCAACATTGTACTGTGGATGATTTAGAATCCCTACGGAATCCAAATTAGCATCCTTACATTGTTGAAACAGGCCCTTTAGCCCAACAAGTCCACACCAATCCTCTGAAGAGGAACCTACCCAAACCCTATATTTATCCCTGACTAATAACCTACACTATAGGCAATTTAGCATGGCCAATTCATCTGCCCTGCACATCTTTGGATTGTGGGAGGAAACCCACGCAGACAGGGGGAGAATGTGTAAACTCCACACGGACAGTTCCCCGAGGCTGGGATCAAACCCCAGGTCCCTGGTGCTGCGAGGCAGCAGTGCTAGCCACTGAGCCACCCTAAAGATGGCCCTTTAGGCTTAATGTGACACCTGAAGTTTAACCCCTTATCAAAAAGGAACACATTCAACATTTTAACAGTCCCTCTTCAACATTGAACAGAAGCCCAGTCATTAATCATTTAATGAGCAGGGCTCATTTTCCCACTCATTTGTTGCAGCCACCACACCCAGGTGCATTGTGGGACGTCAGACACGGCTAGATGTCAACACAAAAACAACAGCAATGATTGGTTTTCCATCAACTGACCTGCTTGTGCGATGAGACATTTGCACTGTGCCTCCTGGCCCTGTTTACCCTGTTTTACACAGACTGCCTCATGATGAATCAGACCTTACAAACAGATTTCCTTGTTCAGCTAGCCTGGCAAAGCTTTGTTCAAAAAGGCCAAAAGAAAAAAACAAAGAGAGAAAGAAACCAATGCTGAATGCCCTTCAGGGGAGACAAAGGGAAAACTCCTTTGAGCAATGTGCAGCCAGGAATTGGAACACAGCTCTTGATAAGAGTGTTACGTGTCACATGAACACAGATGTTGTCGACAGAAAAAGAATCTAATGTCACCACAATGAAAACAATGACTTAGAATATTAGGCAAATCTATTGGAGACGTATGAAATTTGCTTATTTGGCCACTGTAATTATGGGGCTTGAATTTGGTGGAACAGGATTTGAGGCAGGTCACGTCAGAAATTGGACTTTCCAAATCCTTGTTCTTATTGATCAGAACAAGTGGAGATAGTGGGCGGCACGGTGGCGCAGTGGTTAGCACTGTTGCCTCACAGCGCCAGAGACCCGGGTTCACTTCCCGCCTTAATCTAATCTAATGTAATCTAATCTAATAAATACTGGAAGGAAGAATATTGCAGGTATTCAAGTGAAATAGCCAGTGAGGACTCAGTGACCCAATTGAACTGCCCCCTTGTGCATTGCACTGTTTTGTGATTCTATAATCAGAAAATAAATGGATACTTAATCCCAGTCTGAGGATAAGGAGTGGGTCATTTAGGACTAAGATGAGGAGAAATATCTTCACCGACAGAGTGCGGAGCCTGTGGAATTAGATTAGATTACTTACGGTGTGGAAACAGGCCCTTCGGCCCAACAAGTCCACACCAACCCGCCAAAGCGTATACCACCCAGACCCATACTCCTACATTTATCCCTTCACCTAACACTATGGGCAATTTAGCCTGGCCAATTCACCTAACCTGCACATTTTTGGATTTTGGGAGGAAACCAGAGCACCCGAAGGAAACCCACGCAGACACGGGGAGAATGTGCAAACTCCACACAGAGAGTCGCCTAAGGCGGGAATTGAACCCGGGCCTCTAGTGCTGTGAGGCAGCAGAGCTAACCACTGTGCCACCGTGCCGCCCAATTCTCTGCCACAGAAAGCAGTTGAGGCCAAAACATAGAGAATGTTTTCAAGAAGGTGTTAGGTACAGTTTTTAGGGATAAAGGGATCAAAGGGGAAGGGGAGAAAGCGGGAACAGGGGATTGAGTTGGATGATCAGCCATGATCATATTAAATGGCGGAGCAGGCTCGAAGGGCTGAATGGCCTACTCCTGTTCTTATTTTCTGTGTTTCCAGGTTTCTGTCAGTAAGGCTTGCTTCTGGTCTTCGCTGTCTTTCCTCAGATCCTTGAGTATAGGGGTTGGGACGTCATGTTGAGGTTGTACAGGACATTGGTGAGCGGTCTTTTGGAATAATGTGTCCAGTTCTGGTCACCCTGTTACAGGAAGGATGTAATTAAGCTGGAGAGCGTTCAGGAGAAGTCTATCTGGATGTTTCTGGCAATGAAGGGTTTGAGTTATAAGAAGAGGTTGGATAGGCTGGGACCTTTTCCCCTGGACCATAGGAGGTGGAGGGGTGACCTTATAAAATCATGAGGGACATAGATAAGGTGAGGGGCAGGTGTCTTTTCCCTAGGGTGGGGGATTTCAAGTGTAGAGGCACATTTTTATGGTGAGAGGAGAAAAATGTTAAAAAAGACAAGAGAGTGGTTCATGTGTGGAATGAACGACCAGAGGAAGTGGTGAATGTGGCTTCAATTACAACATTTAAAAGACGTTTAGATAAGTACATGAATAGGAAAGGTTTGGATGGATATGGGTCAAGCGCAGGCAGGTGAGACTAGTTTAGTTTGGGATTATGGTCGGCATGGACTGGCTGGACTGAAGGGTTTGTTTCTGTGCTGGATGACTCTATAATTTTGTGTAGCCTCCTCCGGCTCCCCTCCACTATCTTGAGAAATCCACTCCCAATCAAGTTTCAGTTCGGTGAGTTGGTGGTGTAATGGTAATGGTACTGGACTTGTAATCCAGAGTCCTAAGACCCCAGGGACAAGGATTCATAATCCCACTACACCTGCTGGTGGGAATTAACTTCAATTAGTTAATATATCCAGAATACAAGATTTGACTCAATCCAGGTGACCATGACAACTGAGATCGATTGTTGTAAAAACACATCTAGTTTACTACATGCCCTGTTATGAATGGAAATCTACCCTCTAAGCAAGTCTAGATTCACAGCAGCCAGGCTGACTCTGAAATGCCTAAGTAAGCAACTCAGTTCAGGAACGGGTGACAAACATTCTCCTATTGTCAGCTTCTTGGCTCGGCATCACTTTGCAGAGTGAGTGTGAGAAAGAAGAGGGAGACAGTCCTTATTACCCAAGCTGAGCACTCTTAACGATGAGAAACTGGGTTACAGGAAACTTGAATCAGTCAAATGGCAGGGGATGACATGTCACGTTAACCCAGATGTTGCGAACAGTAAGACAACTGAGTGTTACCATAACAAAAAGAACCGCTTAGAATATTAGGTAAATCTAATATCAATGCCAGCTTTCTGCAGAGGTGGGGAATGTGGTTCTCGTCTTTACCTCGACCTCGGAAAATTGATGAGCTGTGACCTGAACAAAGATAGACTTATTTTATAAACAATTTCTCTTATCAATATAGACACTGGAGTATGATAACTTCAATACTTTTCATGTACTTTTTTTCTAAAAATACAAGTCACAATAAATTACTATTCTATTCCACTCAAACTGAGAGCCAACCCCATTGCTGTGGATCTGGAGTCACGTGTAGGCCAGGCCAGGTAAGGAACATCATAGATTTGAGCACCATAATTCTGAGGCTTGAATTTGTTGGAACAACGTAAGTGGCAGATCACATTAATGTTTGAACATTCCAAGTCCCTGAGTATTTATTGCATAATTTGTTGCAGTTTGCCCACATCTGTGCTCCCCAAAACTTTTCCAGTTTTGACTCTATTTTAAAGACCTCAGTTTGCAGGGGCTAGGGATTGGGAGGGGGAAGGGGTGATGAGACTTGTTGAGTTTGGGGTAGCAAGCATCTTAAAGGGCTCTGTTCACCTCACTCCTGATTAAAAGACAGCGTGTCTTCCAAAAGGACAGTTAGATAAAGGTAAAGTTGCCATAGTTCTAGGGCTACTCTGTCATTTGAGACAGACAACTGGTGGTGGCTTAACCTGAGGGTCACCATGCCTCAGGTGAGGGGAGAGGTTGAGAATGAGACCTCTTCATGGTAACCTCAGATATTACAGGAATTGAACCTACACACTTGGCATCACTCTGTATGGCAAACCAACCGTGCAGCCAACTGAGATAACCAGCTTTCAAAGCACGGACTATCTTCCCAGGCAAAGTCTTGTTTGGGAACTGCAGCAATTGAGCCTTCATCCATTAGCCTGCACCAATCAATTAAACAAATTAAGACTTAGGAAGGTCTTGAAGCTTTCAGAAATCCATAGTGGCAACCTTTGCTGCCCCAGAGCTCAGGACTCTAAGACCTTTGGACCCCACTGGTGGTCATGAGTTTGAGAATCCCTGGCCTACTGTCTGACAGGACCTCATGAATGACAACCAACATCAAGTGCCCAGTGTCTCTCATAGTTGTAAACACCCATCAAGTTATACTTATACCCCTTTAGGAAAGGAAATCTGCCATCCTTACCTGACCTGGCCTACATGTGACTCCATATCCACTGCAATGGGGTTGACTCTCAACTGACTGGAATAGAATAGTAATTTCTTGTTTTTTTTTGCAAAAAAATGGTGAAAAGTGTAGTCGCCAGTATCTATATGAGAAACAGAAATCATGTGTATAAAATAATTAAGACAAAGTCCATCTTTGTCCAAAGTCGAGGAAAAGATAGGAACGACATTCCCCATTGTGGCAGAAAGCCACCATTGAAGCCACTGAATCTTGGACTGTTGGAATCCCGGACCAATCTATGAACCAGCCGTTGTGCACCCGGACAGTATGCTTTCAATGGTGCATCTGTAGCAGTTGGGGTGGCATGGTGGCTCAGTGGTTAGTAGTGCTGCCTCACAGCATCAGGGACCCAGGTTCGATTCCAACCTCGGGTGAATGTCTGTGTGGAGTTTACACATTTTCCCTGTGGCTTAGATTCACAAACGTTGCTGTTAGGAAGGGAACATCAGGATGTCGACCCAGTGACAGTAAAGAATGATGATATAGGCAAGATAGCATATTGATCAAAGAGGAAGTCTGTATGGTTCTGGTGCTCTTGCCCTTTTAGGTGGGAGAGGTCACAGGTTTGGAATGAGCTGTACAAGGAGTCTTGGTGAGTTGTTGTAGTGCATCTTGTAGATGGAACACACCACGCCTTGTAATAGAGAAGGAAACAGACCCTTCACCCAACCAGTCCATGCCAACCATAATGGCATTATGGTGGCTCAGTGGTTAATACTGCTACTTCACAGCACTAAGGACCCAGGTTTGATTCCCACGCTCAGGTGACTGTCATTGTTGAGTTTGCACATTCTCCCTGTGTCTGCGTGGGTTTCCTCCCACAATCCAAAGATGAGCAGGCTAGGTGAATTGGCCATGTGAAATTGTCCATAGTGTAGGCTATTACTCAGGGGTAAATATGGGATGGGGGAATGGATCTGGGTGGGTTACTCTTTGGAGGGTCGGTGTGGACTTGTTGGGCTGAAGGGCCTGTTTCCACACTGTAGGGAATCTAATTCTAAAAAAAAGTTGGTGAGTTTCCTTATGAATTCAGGTGGAGGAAGAAGAGGTTGTTGTGTCTTCTTGACCATCATAGCTATGGGGAAGTGCAGGACAGGTTGTCGGTTGTCATCACCCCAAGGAACGTGACGCTCTCAACCTCTGCTCCATTGATGTAGTTGGGGGCAGGTCATTCTCCATTCTTCTTGACATTAAACATAAATAAATGAAAAGGGAAAGGAGGATGCAGAAGGCCTGGTGATCAGAAGCCCTAATACTTCCTAACTACTCAGCTGCTGCCATCTTGAATATCTCAACTGCCCTCTGAAATGGCCCTAACAAAACACTCAGTTCAAGGGCAGTTAGGGATGGGCCATAAATGCAGCGCTTCTCAGCAAAAAGCAAAAATACAATTCACATTCTTGCATTTACACCAGGGGTGCAGAGGAAGTTCACTAGATTGATTCCGGGGTTGTGAGGGTTGGCTTATGAGGAGAGACTGAGCAATCTGGGACTGGACTCATTGGAATTTAAAAGAATGAGGGGGAATCCTATAGAAATATAAAAAATAATGAAGGGAATAGATAGGATAGAAGCAGGGTGGTTGTTTCCACTGGTGTGTGAAACTAGAACGAGGGGGCATAGCCTCAAATAACGGGGCGCAGATTTAGGACTTAGTTCATGAGGAACCTCTTCACCAAAGGGTTGTGAGTCTGTGGAATTCCCTGCCCCGTGAAGCAGTTAAGGCTGCCTCGTTGAATGTTTTTAAGGCAAAGATAGATTTTTGAAAAGTAAAGGAATTAAGGGCTATGGTGAGCAGGCGGGTAAGTGGAGTTGAGTCCATGAAAAGACCAGCCATGATCTTACTGAGTGGGGACCAGGCTCAATGGGCCGGATGGCCTACTCATGCTCCTAGATCTTACATTCTTATTTTCTAATATTAAAATTCTCCAAGGGGTACTTCACGTGGTCAAGTGAAATTTGTTAATAACCCACAGAGACCAATCACCAAGAGTGTGGTCAAAGAGGGACACTTGATGGAGTGTTTTAGAGTAGGACAGAGGGAGCTAGAGAGTCAGAGAGGTGTAGAGAAGGAATTTCAGAGCTTACAACCCCAGGCAGCTAAAGACACAGCTGCTAATGATGAAGAGATTGTAGACTATAAGACATAGGAGCAGAAATTAGGCCATTCAGCCCATCGAGTCTACTCCACCATTCAATCATGGCTGATAAATTTCTCAACCCCATTCTCCCGCTTTCTCCCTGTAACCCTCGATCCCATTGACAATCAAGAACCTAACTATCTCTGTCTTAAATATACTCAATGACCTGGCCTCCACAGCCTTCTGTGGCAATGAATTCCACAGATTCACCACTCTCTGGCTGAAGAAGTTTCTCCTTATCTTAAAGGCCTTCCCTTTACTCTAAGGCTCTGCCCTCGGGTCCTAGTCTCTCCCACCAATGGAAATATCTTCCCAATATCTACCCTTCCAGGCCATTCAGTATTCTGTAAGTTTCAATTAGATTCCTGCCCCTCCCCACCCCCCACCCCAACTCCCCCATCTTTCTAAATTGTAGTTGGAGCACTGGATCTGGGAGAATTGTGTGGCTGGTTGCAGAGTTAGGGAAGAGTTGAGGTCACGGAGAGATTTAAAACTGAGTAGCAGAATTCTTAAACAAAAGATGCTGCCAGGTCAGGAACAACAGAGGACAGTGAACACAGTGGGGCCATGGCTGAACAGGTTAGAGTACAGGCAGCTGCATTTTAGACCAACTACCAGTTGTGGAGACTAATTACCCGGCACTGTAACTGCCCAGAAACAGAAGGTGAATCAGATTAAGGTGAAATGTCAGGAGGCGAGTGAGCAAAAAATTCTGAAATCACCTTATATTAATGTAACCGTTGAGGCCGTAGGGCCAGTTTCCACATGTATGGATTCTATTGTGAGAATGTTCCTGATGCTCTGTAATACATACCAATGTGCGACTGAAAATGGGAAGCATTGCAAAATCGCTGCAATCTCTGTATAACTTCGAAGGAAATTCAACCTTCCAGTTAATAGCTTGAAAGGATAAAGCAACAAGATTTCACATTTTAAAAGTTTTACTTCAACAAAGCATAAATGTACTACTGAATAAATATTCCCTTTGTCAGCAACTCACACGTTATACCATGAAACAGAATATTCCTTTTTGTTTCTCTTTTAATAGATCTGAAACATCCTCTATAGGTTTCCTTCACACTCATCATGCGGACAGTCAATTGTCCTTGACTGACACATCGAATGATCAATTCTCAAGGTGATTCTTTGCCCCTGAGGATTCCCTTCTGTTCTTTACCTTCTGAGAATTTATAATCTCAATTCTAAGTGACAGTGAAGTTATTTCCCCAGGGTTTCATCCTCTCATACAAGTTTTCCGTCTTGTATTAGCTCCTCAAGAATTTGGTTGTTTCAATCCATTTTCAAGCTCCCACCTAAATTCCTGTGTGATGAACAAGACCACTTTTCTGT